>NC_056729.1:337515814-337815814 GCF_019279795.1 Protopterus annectens | reverse complement strand
ACTGCTCCCAAGTTTCTGATGTGCAGAAGAGATATTGCACATTGTTACAGATGGATTCCTCTAAGCCTTCTAATGTTCCCCTGTCTTGGCTGCCCTGCTGGATACCTTTTCAGCTTGCTTTCTTGGCTTCTGATTCCCATCTTCCTGCCCCTAAGAAGCCTGAATTTTATAAAGTCCCTGAGGCATTTATATTTCTGTGTCCCTCTTCTGACCCAGCTGTGTTTCTGTCTGGGCTGATAAGCCTTCCTGTCTTAGGGAAGAAAGTTTATACTTCTGCCAACATTGACATTTCATGTCATAAATTATCAAACTCACATGACCGGGTATGTGGTATCCCTTTTGTCTCAGCTTGGGGCAGTTCTGTCTGACTTGCCTAATTCTGAAGCCAAGTCCATTGCTGTCTCTTTAATGGGATCCAATTATCAGGTAGCACGTCACTCCATGAAATGTAGCCACGATGCTGCTACTGATGCATCACCTCGAGCTGCTGTTCAGAATCTGTCATGAGGTGCTATTATTTGCTTCCTCTTCATGCTTTTCCTGATTATATTAGAGTCTAAGCTTCTGGATGCTCCATTGGATAACCAAAATCTTTTTGTTACTCCAGTGACTGAATTTGACCTTACAAGATCAAGACAAGGCTATGAAGGGTCTTAAACAGATTTTTGTCTCACCCATTCTTAAATTTCAGAGGAATTATCCTGCTAAAACTGCTTTTTTCATAGACAGCCTCATCAGCCATCCAAAAGTAAGAGGGTTCCTAGACATTTCTTTTTTGACAAACCCACTGGAATAGCTAGGCTGTAAAAACCTTTTTAGGCCAGGTCTGCCTCCGTCTGACATCCTGCCCTCATTTCTCCTTGGCCAGGTTCCCTTATCTCTCAGACTTTCTCTTTCTTTCCCTCTTTGGCAACAAACTTCAGAATTTTGGCTTTTGTCAGTCATTTGTCAGGGATACTTTATGGTCTGGTAATCCCCCCTGCCTTTTCTGGCATTCTCCAACCCCGTTTATACCAAATTCCCCATTTTGCAGGGGTATTTCAGGGTTTATTGGATCAAGGCATCATTCATCCCATTCCAAAGGCCCTAAGGGGTAAAGGGTTTTATTCCAGGATTTTTCTGGTCCTCAGAAAGGAGGGATCCTGGAGGCCTGTTCTAGACCTTTCTTTCCTAAGTGCCTTTCTCAAAGTACTCGCCTTCATGATGCTTTTCCTTCAGACTGTTTCCTCTCTTTCTACCTCAGGCCTTTTTGATCTGTCTGAATATGAAGGACACCTCTCTTCAAATCCCCATTCTTCCTCTATTCAAGAAGTTTTTACACATCTCTGTCTCTCCCTATCATTTTTGATTTGCTTTCCACAGTCCCGGGGATACTCACCAAGTGCCTAGCTTGAAGTTGTAGCCTTCTGTAGGCTTCAAATATTTCCTTATCTGGATGACTTGTTTATTTAAACTCCCTGTTCCTCCAGGCTCCTGCAGGGCCCACACTGTACCACACTCCTCTTTTTTTTTCTTTTTTTTTTTTTTTGCAAGTCTGGGTTTCACCATTATTCTCCAGAAGTCTGTCCTATCCCTCTTTCAGGATTACATTTTTCTGGATTGTAGGATCCTAACTGTTCCAGTGTTGGCCTCTCTGCCTCTCCCAAGATTCTGTGTGTAACTACCTACTTCCACTCCTTGCTTCCTCTGTCTCTTATGCCTGCAAGGATATTTCTGAGGGCTCTGAGGTTCATGTCCTCAGCCATCCCCATACTCCCATTTGCCAAGCTTCATATGAGGAAGCTTCAGTGGTACCTGTGGACTGTGTTGCTTTAACATTGCCACCCTCTACAGCTTCTAGTTCCCTTAACTCCCTTGTCTCAAACTCATGCTTCATTGGTAGATTTAAATCGTATCCTTCAACCCAGGTATCCCTTTTCAGCCTCCTGCTCTAGCTCAGGAGCTGTTTACAGGCACTTCAGATCAGGGCTGGGAAGCTATGTCCGGCAGTATGAGATTTCAGGGTCTCTGGCCCACTCATGAGCGACTGGATCACATCAACATCAAAGAGATGCGGGTGCATATCCTTGCTCCTTAGGCCTTCCAGTCTCACTGGTCCCCAGCCCCCTTAAGGATTTATACAGGCATCACCACAGTCATGTGGTACATCAACAAGTGGGGGGGGGCAAGGTCTCATCTTCTGATTAGACTATCTCTTCACGTTTGGGACCTAGCTGTCCAACTACAAGTTTTTCTGTAGGTGGTTTACATTCCTTTAAAATAAAATCTGGTGGCAGATTCTCTGAGCAGGTCCAGAGCACAGCCTCCTAAATGGATGTTTCACAGAGAGGCATTTCTGGACCTTAATTGGTGGGATATTCCTCAAGTGGATCTTTTTTGCCTCCCTTCTGAACCCAACTTCCTTTCTTCTGTTCCAGAACACCAAGCTCTCTGGCTTGGAAGGTGGATACCATCCCTTTTTCTTGGAAAGGGACATTCATTTATGATTGTCCTCCTCTTCCTATTCTTCCGAGGGTCCTACACAAGATCAAACAGGACTCCAAAAATCTTGTTTGTGATTACATTTTGGCCTAGACAGCACTGATTCTTCCTATCTTTCATCTGGCCAGGGGCAGTCATCACAAGTTACCTCACCAAATAGATCTTTTCACAAAAGGCAAGGGACCCCTCC
Organism: Protopterus annectens; assembly: GCF_019279795.1. NCBI lineage: Eukaryota > Metazoa > Chordata > Ceratodontiformes > Protopteridae > Protopterus > Protopterus annectens. Next base: position 337,813,143 of record NC_056729.1, on the reverse strand, counting down.
TTCTCTCCTTCACCCTCGTCTGTCTGCACTTGAATTGACACTTAGGGTGATCAGGTTTTAATCCCCTTTCAACACCAGGTTTCTGAGGACATGTTTAGGGTCCTGCAAGAGGGCAGAACATCCTATATGTCCAAATGGAAGGGATTTTCTATTTGGTGTCTAACTGTGCCAGGATCACTTTTCATTGGAACTTACTTTGGTTCTGTCCTACTTATGTGAACTGCTCTATGCTTATTTGCATATTCTTCTGTCAAAGTTCACCTGTCAGCAGTCTGCCTGCCTTAAAATTGCAGGAAAAAAGATGAGACTTTACAACCAAGGCTGTCGTGAGACTAACACGTCATGTTAAAAAACAAATTATTTAATACAAACAATAAAAATCCAAGTAGCATAAAACAAAGTTCTAGGGTTCATAAGCGCTTTCAGTAAAAACCTTCTTCGGATCCTCACCCATTAACCAGTAATCTTCCTTAAAAAGGGATAAACAGCCAATCAGCAAAAATCCAAGAACAAACTGGACAAATGAGCTAATCATACTGAACCAGCCATTTAGCATATCCAAATGATCAATAAGAGACTATCAGAAACTATTTCTTCCAATCAGAGGCATACCAGTATCAAAGCCATTCATAATAGCACTTTCTAATCGCAGAAAAAGAAAGACCAGTTAGCAAAAATCCAGAAACAAGCTGGATTAATGAGCTAATCATACTGAACCACCCGTTTAGCATATCAAAAGGACCAATAGGAGACTATCAGGAGCTGTTTCTTCCAATTAAAAGCATGCCAGTCTCAAAACCATTCATAATAGTAGCTTCTAATCACAGAAAAAGAAAAATCAGTCATCTTGAATCAGGAAGCTTATTTATCAATGGAGTCAAGTCATAACTATTCATGGTCATAGGAAAGGAAGAAACGATTAATTTTAGTCAGGAAGCTTGTCTTCTAATAGAAGTTAGACCATGACTATTTTTTTATTTTATTTAACATTTGTTGACCGGGAGAGTCCGACTAGGTTCCACTGATCCTGTTTTCAGCGGAGGCCCGGGGAGAAATGCTCCAGAAGCATGTCTTTAGAATGTGGGAGGAAACCGGAGTACCCGGAGGAAACCCACACGAATGCAGGGAGAACATGCAAACTCTGCACAGAAGGCACCCCAGCCGAGAATCGAACCGGAGAACCTTTTTCTGTGGGGCGACAGCGTTAACTGCTGCACCACTGTGCCGCCCATGACTATTCATAATCATAAGAGGAAAGCAGACAATAAAAATAAAAACTGGAAGTCGAACACCCAGTAAAGGCAAAGGGAAACCAAGGAGCATGTTGCCCATGTTGACTTAGATACAGGCACTCTTAAGTGATAGCTTGACTCTAGGGGAAGCAAGACAACTAAGTACATAGCCCATATTTACTAAAGTACAAAAAGCAATTGGTATGTTTCGTTAGATCAATTGCATTTCTTGGCAAGGCCTCTTGCTTTTAAAATGGGTTTAAGGGGAGAACACCATTAGGACCAGGTGGACGATCGGCTCTGAGTTCCATAATCCATTTAGATGTTCTTCTTGTTTCACTGTTGCAGTCATCACATTTGGGTTATCTGCTTGCAGTAGCCCTCATTCGGCCTGATTATCAAAGTCTTGGGTCCTGCGTCGGTTGCTGTCTCATCTTCCATGACACCAGGTAGGGGTATAAAGCATGCAGCTGACGCCATTGCATCAGTCTTTCTTGCCGTGCAGTGCCCGAAGCAGTTTGCAAGTGCTGGTCGGCAGACTCCTGAAATTTTCGTTTTCGTGTTTCAGAACCGAAGTCTTCAACTAAAGCTAAGTACCCCGTTGGGCATTTTCTTGCTGTAAACCAATGTCAGTAAAAGTTAATAATTGTATTTCTTGTGGAAAGCAAATACCTCAAAGATTTTCATTCGTACTGTATTCCTTGCCTAGGCCCTGACCACGATGTACCTCACTGTCGGTTTTGTGCCTTATTTAAACCACGAACTATTCGTCATTGGTATATTTTCGCTTCTAAATATTTTGGTACTCTGTCCAATTATCCAGATATGTCTTCAGTAAGCCACCCGACTACCGACATTCTGAAAAAAACGCAAAGATAAAGACAGAGACAGGCAGCCTAGGTCCAAAGCTGCCGACGACTCTTCTCCTAAGCTACTCGCCAGTTCACCGGTACTCAGTGAGGCGCTTTCGCAGCCCCAGATACCCGCTACTTCAAATTTTCAGGCCTCTACTGAGACCCATTCAGAGTCCGATATGCCGCGAGATGCTTCAACTGGGGAACCTGCAGATGTCTCTACCTTGGATGGGTCCGAAGCCGCTTTGCAGGCACCAGCTTCTGAGGGTGTATTCAGGCCTACTGACTTGCATATTAAACCAACGCTGTCGTCTTCTTCAAGGCCTAAAACTCGAACCATGCCTAGGAAACAGACGCCCAGACCACATGGTCAGGCCTCTATGCCTACAAATTGATTAGAATGGCAGAAGTCCTTATTACTTTAATCAGGGGAAGCCAACCTTCCCCCTCTAAGAGACCTAGGACTGAATTTGCTTATGATACTTCTGTCCAGGATTCTGAAATTTCTGTCTCCTCTGAGGACCAGGATTTACCCTTATTTACCTATGAGGATTCTGATACAGAGGACTCTATTCCCTCAGCTTCTCCCCCAGAGGATTTTTTTTTGTTGAAACCTTGCATACTCTTGGGAATCATTTTCACTGGGAAAGCCAGGATTACTCTGATTCTAAAAAGAGGCTTAAAGATTTCTTACTCCTGCCCCACCACATGCCTTCAGCTATCTCTCCTGTGCTGGACATTGTTGACTATGCCTTTTCGGAATCTAGCTTGGCCCCTGATTCTTTACCTCCTACTCCCAGAAAACCTGATCGATATTACAGGGTTCCTGATTCTCGCAAGATCCTTTTTAAAAATCCAACTGTGGATCCTGAGACCATTTCACAGGGACCCAAGGGCATTAAGGCTACTACTGCCAAAAATCCAACCTCCCCAACAGAGATTCCAGGGCCCTATATAGATGGGGTAAGAAGGTATACACCTCTGCAACCTTGGCCATCAGGGCCTTAAATCGCCAGTTTCTTATGTTAACGTATCCGCAGCATATTATTGGATTGCTTAAACAGAAAATTATGTTGATTCCTGATTGTGCTGAAAATAAGGATTTACAGGATTGAATGCATTCTGCTGAACAGGTTGGAAAACATACTTTGCAATGTGTTTTTGATTCACTAGAGGCATCTTGTAGGGCTGCTGTCACCGGATCTCTGCTTAGAAGGCATGCTTGGCTTAAGGAGCAATCTTTGCCAGATCATGTTAAAACTAAATTTCTGGATGTTCCCTTAAATCAGGGCCACCTGTTTGGCAACCAAGCATAAGTTGTTCTTAAAAAGATGGAGGAAAAAGCTAAATCTATGCAAACTGTTAAAGATTTCTTACAAGTGCAGCTTCCAAGATTTAGTAGGCATTGGCCCTCAAAAAAATGGGTCCTTTCCTACCTCTTCCAGGCCTTCTCAGTTCAAACCCAGAACCAGCAGAACACCCAGACTTCAGTCCCAGGGTACGTACAGGACTAAGCAGTGGGGGTTCCCACTTCCAAATCAGGGAGTAGTAAGACTCCCCCCTACGTTACGCTGTCTCAGTGACTTAACTTTAAAACTTTCAAGCACTTCTGAACTGACTACTCCTTTGGGGGAAAGATTGCTCTGCAAGCAAAAAAACTGGTAACTCATTACCCAGGGCAAATGGGTTTTAAACATAGTTTCCCAAGGATACAGATTTCACTTCCACACGTTACCAACCCCAAATGGCTGGCCAGATCTACCCCCAAATCAGTGGGCAGAGGCTCAAAAGCAAGTACTCTCTCTCTCTTAAGATTAAAGGCTATTCATACTGTACCAGAAGAAGAAAAGGGACAAGGTTTCTACTCCAGACTTTTCCTGGTACCCAGAAAAGACAACTCATGGCGTCCTATCCTGGATCTTTCTATTCTAAACACCTTTTTGGTGATTCCAATATTCAAGATGCTTCCCATGATAGGCAAAGATGCCTGGTTGACAACACTGGATTTAAAGGAAGCCTACGTGCACATCCCAATCGGGGAATCTTGCAGAAAATACCTACGCTTCAAAGCAGGCTGCCTGCACTGTCATTTCTCTGCACTGCCCTTTGGCTTATCCACTGCGCCCAGGGTATTCACAGAATGCCTAGCTCCAGTCATTGCATTTTGCAGGCAAAGAAATATTCAAATATACCCATACCTGGACGATTGTCTAATTCAGGCAGAAAGCTAGGACATACTTCTGAATCATCTGGCACTTATTCAAAAGGTGTTAACTTGTCTGGGGTACACCATAAACGAAAATAAATCATATCTGGTGCCCTGTCAACAAATTATATTCCTGGGAGCAAGCTTGAACACAACTTCCCAGATGGCTTTCCTTATGCCAGAGAAACATTCATTTGACCACTTCAAACTAGTGGCCACAAAAACCCCTCTATCTGCAAGGCAAATACTGCAAGCTGTGGGGTTCATGGCCTCATGCATTCTACTAATTCCATATGCAAGACTGCATATGAGGAAACTACAATGGTATCTAAAAAGCATATGGTGTCAACATTCTCAGGATCTAGAAGCAATTTTTCCTGTCATAACTTGCCTACGGTTAGAATTCCTTTGGTGGGCAGAGGCCTGCAACCAAAACAAGGGACTACCTTTCACTCTACCCCCTGCCACCCAAACCCTAACAACATATGCATCAGACTGTGCATGGGGGGGCTCATCTGACAGGGAAGTGCATTCAGGGCAAATGGAACCCAAGTCAAATGCACCCTGCATATCAATCAAAAGGAAATGTTAGCTGTACAGAAAGCTCTGACAGCCTTCAAGGACAATATTCTTCCAGGACAATTAATGGTAAAGACTGACAATGCCACTGTTATGTGGTAATAAACAAGCAGGGGGATACCCATTCTTACCCCCTCTGCAGACTAGCCATGGCTCTATGGAACACAGCCTTGAGCTACCAAGTGCATCTACAGGCTCAGTTCCTGCCAGGAAAACTAAATACACTGGCAGATGAACTAAGCAGAAATCTCATGGACCCACACGAGTGGAAACTGGAACCAAAGACTTTTAACATGTTGACCAACAAATGGGGGAGCCCAGATATAGACCTGTTTGCCTCCCCCCAGAACTATCAATTGGACAAATTCTGCACAAGGATTCCCCACAAACAAGCTTGGAAAGTGGATACTCTGTCCTTCAGTTGGAAAAATCTATCAGTTTATGCCTGTCCTCCTCTGCCTCTCCTTTCCAAAGTACTACTAAAGATCAGACGGGACAAATCGAGGATGATACTGATTGCACCAGACTGGCCACGCCAACACTGGTAACCCCTCTTGTGCAGTGTCACAGCTAGCCCCATGGCACCTGCCTCAGACCCCTACCCTGCTGTCACAGCAGGAGAACCAGATTCTGCACCCTCAGCTTCAAACCCTGAATCTGGCAGCCTGGCTAATTACCTAATCTCTCCTTTACCCTCCCTCAGTAAATAAGTGTTGGATGTCATTTTGGAGGCAAGGAGACCTAGTACTAGAAAATCTTATGCTGAAAAATGGAAAAGATTGTGTTTGGAACAAAACTCAAAGGATGGCCACAGCAGCGCCCAATTTACCTCAGATTCTTCAATACGTAACTGAGATGCTTCACAAAGGCCGTTCCTTTTCCTCCAAAATTCACCCCTCAGCCATTTCAGCTCATTACAACACAGAACAACCCCTTTTTTTCTCACCCACTGCCCAAGCAGTTCCTCATAGGGGCCAAAAACTTAAGACCACCCAGGACAGCCCCAAACCCAGCCTGGGACCTTAACTTTGTATTGGAAAAACTCACTCTTCCTCCTTTTGAGCCAGCTGCAACTGCAGAGTTAAAATTCCTTTCTTGGAAAACCGCTTTCCTTTTAGCAATCATTTCAGCAAGAAGGGTATCTGAATTACAGGCCCTTATGACAGTGGAGCCTTTCATTATCTTTCATGCGGACAGGGTGTCCCTCAGGACCAATCCCTCTTTCATGCCCAAGGTGGTATCCAGTGTGGCCCTTAATCAGTCCATTCATTTGCCAACCTTCTTTTCTAATCCACAGAACAAAGGGGAACGGATACTGCACTCCTTAGATGTGCACAGACAACTTAGATTTTACTTGGACAGGACTAAACCTCAAAGGAAATCTGAACAACTGCTGGTGGCATTTGCTGCAGGGGCAGAAGGGAAGGCTATTTCAAAGCAAGCCATTTCTAAATGGACAGGCCATTGCATTCATTTCTGCTATAAGCACCATGGAAAACCTATCCCACAGGGGATTAGACCCCATTCAACCAGGGCTGCATCTACCTCTACAGCCTTTCTCAGAGGTGTCCTTACCAGAGACATCCTAGAAGCTGCTACCTGGAGTTCTGTACATACTTCCACCAGGCATTACCATCTTCCAATTTTCTCTAAATCCAGAGCTGGATTTGCCACTGCAGTGTTGCAGGGTCTTACAGCTGCTCCTAATGCTACCTAAATTCCTCCTCCCATCCTTTGCTTCTGGAATCTACCCAAATGTAATGACTGCAACAGTGAAACACGAAGAGCATAGTACAGTTGTGTACACTTAACATAAATTTAGATATTGGAGTGTATTCACTGTTGCAGTCCTGGTTACTCACCCTCCAGCCCCCGGACTTCTTTTGGCTATACCTCTACTCTCATTTACTATGCTTAAAAGCTTTTTGGTGTATTTGCTTTTTTGTTGGAGTTATAACCTTGTATATTTATAGATTTAATTGCTTCCATTAGGGGGCACCTGACATCTGGGGCCAGAAAATCTGATGTAATGGTGTCAGCTGCATGCTTTATACCCCTGACTACCTGACATCATGGAAGATGAGACAGCAACCGACGCAAGACCCAGGACTTTGATAATCAGGCCGACTGAGGGCTACTGCAAGCAGATAACCTAAATGTGATGACTGCAACAGTGAATACACTCGAACATCTACATTTATAGTAAGTGTACACAACTGTACTTTTCTTGTAGTTCAGTGTTATTACTTATATCGCCCCTTCTCAAATTATCTCCTAACATGCTTATGGCCATAAATTGAAACCAATGTGTTTTATTGTTTTTAATATGCCCATATAAAGCTTTAGTCTGTACACTATTACAAATATCAGATAGATGGTGTAGAATGTGTTCTTTAAAAGGTCAGTTGGTTTTGCCTACTTAGGCTGGACAGGACTTGCAAGTGGCTATATAAATAATGTTGGCACTCCTACAAGTAGCTCTTTCATGAAAAAAGTGTTTGAGTCCTGTGACTAGATGTACAAAGCCTTACAAAAACCACATCTCCATGTCCCTTTCCGTGCATCAGATGAATCACAGATTTTGTCTGCTACCAAGCCATCATTTTGACATAACCTTTTTAAATTTTTTTTGCTCTTATAAGAGAAACTGGGGGATTCACCCACTATGTTTTTGATTTTTGGATCGAAAATCAGAATCCGTCAATACTTCTTGATTATCCCACTTATGCAGGCATTATCAGAGCTATAGGTTGAAATACATCTCAGTCGATTAGTTCGTTGTCTAGGCGCAGTCATTGAGCTATTGCAATCTTGAGTAATAGGGACATAGTCTACTCTCCATTATTTCCATTGCTTGATCATGTTCCATATATATCTTATTCCTTTTGCAACCTCTTTTTATGAAAGCAGAGATTAATTTCTTCTGCTCATCAAAATAATCATCAGTGCATGTGCACAATTTGGACACTCGCATTACCTGGTTCTTGACATGGTTGTGGAAGATGTGCCTTGCGTATATGCTCATCTGATGTAACATATGATTATGCCATGTGGGTTTTCTGAAAATGCTGGTGTCCATTCCTTTTATGGTATCCAAGGTCAGTCTTACATCCAGAAAGTCTATGGTTCTAGCTGACACTTTAAGTTCAAACTCAAGGAAGTCAGTGGTACTTTCCAAGTAACCAACGAATTCATGTAAACTGCTTTCGTCCCCTTCCCAGACAATAAAGATGTCATCCACAAAATGGTTATAAGAGACCAGCTGTGTGTTCCATGTATTGTTTGGGTCTATCGCCCATTCATTTTCCCCATTGTGCTAAGACCAGATTGGACTAGCTATTAGCACATGGGGTACCCATGCCAGTGCCCCATTTTTGGCAATAATACACATGTCCATAGATGAAAATATTCTCAAGCACTAACTCTAGAAGACTACAGATAAGAGGTGTCAACATCATTTGCTCTGCCAAATTTTCTAATGCATTCAATGCCAAAATCATTCGATTTTACAGTGAAGAGGTTGCAAATGTCCAGGGTCACGAGTAATAGGCCTTCATAATTAGTTCTAGTGCCTATCTCCTTGTAAAGACGATTGAGAAACTGAGGTGTATCACGTAGTACTGTTCTGTCTTTGGGTAGCAGTTGCTTCAATTTGTCCTCCACAGAGTGTGGTTCAGTGATCCACCCTCTACCTGCGACTGTAGGACTCATAGGTGGATCTTGTTCATTCTTATGCACCTTGGGTTAGACCACTTATAGTTGGAATGGTTGGATTCATAACATCAAAGAAATTATACTGTTCCTGAGTGATACTTCGAGTCATCAGTTTGTCATATTGTGTATCCTGCATTTCCTTTGAGTCTTGTCACAGCCTTGCTATTTGTTTTATTATAGGTGCAACTATCATTCAGCATACACTCCATCTTGCTAGTATAATGGTTGCTGTTCATTACCAGGATTGCTCCACCTTTATCCTCCAGTCGTATGACTGTGTCCCTTCTTTTCATTCATTTTCCATCTATGACTCCAAGCTCCATGCTCTTCCCCTACTCATAATGCCCCCCAGTCTCCCTTCAGATCTCATTTGCTGCCATAGCAATAGCAATGTGGTCCGAGCTCCAGAGTTTGTTGGGTAAAGTGTCTAAAAATTTTTTAATTTCTTATTTTCAAACCCTTCCTGTACCTTCTCATGTTTCTCCTTAGCTAATCCTTCCTCTCGCAGGCTTTTCTCTTCCTCTCTCTCTTTTCTTTAGTGTGTGTGTTGGCTTAGATCCTGTGTTTTGCCATGCCAGACACCCCAAAACCTGGATTTAAGAGACTTGCAGAGTGCAGCCATAAGCTTTCCCTGGCTGATGACCACACTCTGTGTGGTTTGTTTGGGGGTGGCTCACCTCCAGCCCCCCCCCCGTCCTATTTCCGTTGGGTTTAACCTCAGAGCTCTTAAGGACAGGCGGGACAAACTAATTGTGAAGGGCCTTTTGCCCTCCACAGCCGGGCGGGATGTCTCTACTTCTCTAGCCAAATCAGCAGCGGCTTCTTCCCCTTCCTCTGTCTCAGGGACTTGCCCTCCTGCCAAGAGGTCTGGGGAAGGGGATAAGGTAAAAAAAAGACCGGCGTAGTAAGCGCTCCCCCGACCGCTTGTCTGAGGCCGGTCTTCCGCTGAAGACCAAGCCTGATTTCAGGCCTGCTTCACCTCTATTCCAATCCCCAAGGTTTTCCCCCGAGCTTGTCAGCTGGTCGCCCCGTAGGGCTTTCCCTCACCGGCTATCCCGGCCCACTTCGGCGGCATCCTCCCCCTCCACCTGGAGCCTGAACAAAGCAGAGATGGACAAGATGATGCGGAGATTTATCCGCACTCAAATTCAGATGGGGGTCTTGCCAAGGCCTTCTCCCACTGGAGCAGGCACCTTCCAACCCATTTCCAGACCTATTACTCCTTCTCCAATCCTACCTGCGGTTTCAGAGCTGTTGGATCTGAGGACGGTCGGAGTCGAGGGGTTGGCGCCGATGGTACCTTGTACCTCGATGCTGGCCAGTGCCCTGAGTGTGTCGGATCCAGGCTCTCGGAGCCGTAGCCTCGGGTTCGGATCTGAGGGTTTGCTCTCTGCTCCGGGCTTGTCTGAGAGGAGCAATCCCCTCGGCATCTCTGCTCCGACTCCCCAGTTGGATCAGAGGGGTACGGTTTCTGCCAGTTCAGCCCAAGAGGTCCGTTCCCCCTCTGCATTCGACATGGTGGAGAGGGTTCTCACAGGGTCGAGGACTCTGACTATCTTGTCTTTGGACTCTGCCCACACCCCCATGGCCTTGAGTGCACATCCGTCCATCTTGCCCTCTCATGGACAACCCACAGCCGTATTGCCCCAGGATGTTCCAGTCCTCGAACAATCCACTTGCGAGGTCTCCCCAGAGAGTTCCCCTGAGGAGCCCCCCCCGCCCTCGCAAGCACACTTGCAAAAGGAGGCACTTGGACTCTCCTCCAGAGTCCCTCACAGAGGGCACTGACTTGGATGAAGGGAAAGGTTCCCCAAGATCACCTCCCGAGGATGTCTCATTTGGAGACTTCATGGAGATCCTCTGTAAAAGGGGGAGGTGGTCTGCCCCCAAACCAACCTCAGACGAGTCCGTTTTCCTGCAGGCATTCGGCTCGAGCCCATCTACCTCTTGGGTGTCCCTTCTTGCTGATCCACTTGTGGCTCTAATAGCATCTAGGGCATTGAAGGAGCTGGACACCATAGAGCCCATACCCAAACACCCGGATAAGTTAGAGTCCCCCTGCGGATAGACTTTATTGGCATAAGGGATCCCCTGTAGATGCGATGGTGGCGGCTGCCACCAAGAAGGAACTCACCCAGTACTGTTCCACGATCCATCTTCCTGACCGAGAGTCGAGGACACTGGACCATTTTGGGAAGCGAGTGTATGCTTCAGCGACCTTCTGCATGAGGGCAGTGAACTATATGGCGCACATTATTTGATTCCAGAGAGACCTGGTTAAGGAAGTCGTGGCATCGACCCTGGGGTCCATGTCGGCGGAGGACAGAAAGAAGTTTGCATGAATGGCCACCCTCAGTTCTGTTGCCAACATGTCCATGCGTTTGCTCTCCCATGCCACGGAGGGAGCTGCACAGGTGGTGGGGTCAGGTGTTGCCATTCGGTGCCATGCCTGGCTCCGCTTATGCCAATTCTCGAAGCCCTTCAAGGCATCTTTCACCAACGCCCCTTATGATGGTTCTTCCCTCTTTGGGAAGACAGTCAGAGCGACTCTAGTCCAGAGTGAGAATGACGGGAAGACACTGTCTGCCGTCGGAGTCTACTTCTCTCCACCTCAAAGGTCCTTTTCCAGTAACCAGCGAGGTCAAAAGAAGATGTGGTTCTGCAAATCTCAGACGTTTTCCCGGGACGCTCAGGGCTCACCTTTCCCTGGAGGCAGAGGAGGATATGATAGACGCCGCCCTAGAGGCAGAGGGGGTCCTAGGAATTCCGGGTCCCGGGAATAGTTCTCTGACAGACCTGGACAGCAACCCTGAGGGGTTGCCTGGCTGTCCATCTCTGGAGGCAGTTGGGGTTTGTCTGTCGCTCCACCCACTAGCGTGGGAGTCCATCAGAACAGATCAGTGGGTGTTGCGAGTCATATCCAGAGGCTAGTTTGTCCCTTTCAAAGACTCGTCCCCTCCCAACAAACCTTCCCGGACGTCCCACCCATGCAGCGGGAGGAAGCAGCAGTGCAGATACAATCACTGCTAAGAAAACGAGTCATCCAACCGGTCCCCCAAGATCAATCCGGATCCGGGGTGTACTCCATGTTCTTTTTAGTGCCAAAAAAGATGGGGGACCTCAGACCAATTTTGGATCTGTCCCAGTTGAACTGTCAGTAACCAAGACAAAATTCTGGATGGTCACGATCCAATCCATCCTGCCCTTTCTGCAGGAAAAAGACTGGATGTGCTCAATAGAGCTCCAGTATGCATACTATCACATCAGAATGCACAGGCGCTCCCGGAGGTTTCTCCACTTCTGGTTGGGAGCCAATCATTACCAGTTTCGAGCCCTCCCCTTCAGTCTCACCACAGTCCCCCAGGTGTTCACCAAGGTTATGGCAGTGGTAGCGGCTCACCTGAGGCTTCAGGGCATTCAGGTCTTTCCGTACCTGGACGATTGGCTCTTTACCGCCCCTTCAGAGCATCTACTATGTCAAGCCAGGGACTCCTTCCTTCTGTTAGCCTACAAGTTGGGCATTACTATCAGTCAGTACAAGTCCGCTATTCACCCGGTCCAGGTTTTAGAGTTCATTGCGGCATGGCTGGACACAATACAATCAAAGGTCTTCCTCACCTCAGACAGGATACGCACCTTGAGGATTTACATGTTCTACAGACCCACTCTCACCCACAGCCAAAACAGTCTTAAGAGCTTTAGGTTCTATGGCAGCCACAATAAATCTTCTCCCCATGGCACACCTCAACATGAGGGTCCTACAGTGGACTTTGGCGGTACAGTGGTCTTTGTTAGAGCTCCTCTTGTCTTTTCCAGTGAGGATTTCAAAGGCATGCAAAAGCTCCCTTTGGTAGTGGATTCAGTCCCTGGATCTCCACGAAGGACGTCCTCTTCAACCTCCTTCACCCCAAACCACAGTGACCACAGGCGCCTCCCTGCTCTGGTGGGGAGGGCATTGCTCAGGAAGGACGGTCCAAGGCATGTTGTCCCCTCACGAGACCTATTTGCACATCATTGTCCTACAAATGAGAGCAGTTCTCGCTTTGCAAGCCCTACATGCTCATCTTCCTCTGGGAAAGATTGCAATTCAGACTGACAACATGTCAGTAGTCTGGTATATCAACAAGCAGGGTGCCGAGAGGCCATGAGAGTGTGTGAATGGGCAGTCTCCACCGGCCATTTTCTGGTGGCAACGCACATCGTGGGATGGTCCAACATCTTAGCAGACAGACTCAGCAGATCCATCCTAATGCCCTGCGAGTGGTCTCTGAAACTTTCAGTAGCGGAACAGATCTTCCTAAAGTGTGGGGTCGCCCTTGCTGCGATCTCTTTGCATCTCCTGCCAATGCAAAATGCAGCAAGTTCTTCGCTCTGAACCCCCCCTCCTGTGGAAGCCCCCAGAGACCCACTGATTCATGCTTGGCCTACTGGGCTCCTTTATGCATATCCTCCTCTTCCCCTCATGTCGAAGTTTCTGCAGAAAGCTCGAAGGCTGGAGAGCACTGTGATCCTCATCGCCCCATTCTGACCTCGACAGGTTTGGTTTCCCTTACTCCAGTCTCATCTAGTTGTCCCTCCACAGACTTTGGATCTCATCCCAGATCTGCTCTCACATCCCTCGAGAATCCCATATCCAGACCTGGACAAGTCTGAAGCTCACTGCTTGGCTGCTCCGGTTCCCATGATTCTTAATACTCCCAGTTTGTCTTCCCCGGTTAAATCCATTCTGGGGGCAGCCCATAAGTCATCCACTAGGAAAATCTGTCGCAGTAAATGGAAATGTTTTTCAATGTGGGATGCTCAGAGATCTTTGGATCCCTTCACTGCACTACTTCCAGCGGTTCTGGAATTTTTAGCTAGCATTTTTCATCAAGGCACTAGTTCTACGGTGAAAGTTCAACTAGCCGCAATTTCTAATTTTCATGCTGGGGTGGATATGTAGTCTTTAGTTTCTTTAAAAATTTGTAAAACCTTTCTCAAAGGTGTCTTCCTCCTCAGACCTCTGGCAGGGATCCCATTCCCCGGTGAGACCTCACTTTGTTGTTGCAAGCGTTAGTTTCTCCTCCCTTTGAACCTGCAGCCTCTGTGGATCTGCAATTTTTGACATGGAAAACTGCTTTTCTGGTTGGCATTATATCCGTTAGAAGGGCGTCCAAGCTCTTAACATCAAAGTCCCTTATATGATCTTCACAAAGATAGTCTCACTACATACTAATCCGTCTTTTCTTCCTAAGGTAGCTTCTGAGGCTAATATCAATCAGACTATCAATTTTACCAGTATTTTTTCCGTACTATTAGAACAAAGGGGAACACAAATTACATTGTTTAAATGTTCATAGGCAGTTGAGATTTTATTTACACAGGACTAAATCCTTAATGCAAGTCTGATCAGATTTTTGTGTCCTATGCCAAGCCCTTTTTAGGCAAACCTGTTTGCTCACTGGATTTCTCTATGCATTGTCCGGGTTTATTCAGATAGAAGTTTGTCTCTTTCAGGAAAAATGCAGGCTCATTTGACCCGATCCATGGCTAAATCTTTGGCCTTTTGGTCTAGGGTCTCCTTGGATTGTTTGTTCAGCTGCCACTTGGGCCTCATCTCACACTTTTATTTCTCATTATAAGCTGGATTTGGTTTCTAGAAGTAGAGCATCTTTTAGCTCTGCAGTGCTCCAGAATATCCTTCCATGAGTGCCTCCCAAGGATTAGGTAGCTGGGGGCTCTGTCCCACGGGTTGAAGATCAAATTAAGTAAACTACTTCAGATAAAGAAGTTATGTACTCACCATAACGTTCCATCTGAGTAGTTCATTTTTCTTCAACTGTTCCCTCCTCCTTCCCCCATACCTTATCCTTCAGTATACTGTATGTCCCTTGTTCTGATCCCTTTCTGTTGGGATCTTTGCTTTTGCTGGGAGTTAAGGGATCTGGCAGTAAGTTGCTTTTTCTTGGAGGATAAGTCCTTGTGTGGTCGAGTAATGCTTATGTGTTTGGCAGCAAACTCGATCTGAAGGAACACTGGGGGCATTATGGGTAGGAGGAGGAGCTCGGAGCTGTAGCTGGAAAATGTGGCCGTGTCAGATCCGATATGGATCCAAGGACCCACAGGTTGAAGACACATGAAGTAGAACTACTCAGATGGAATGTTATGGTGAGTTACATAACTTCTTTTTATGTCAAAATGATGGCTTTGGTAGACAAAATCCATGTGGTTCATCTGATGCACAGAAAGGGACATGGAGATGTTTTTTTTATAAGGTTTGTCCATATATTTGCAACAAAATTGCTTTTGTACATCCAGTCACAGGACTCTCAAATACTTTTTCATGAAAGAGCTACTTGTAGGAGTGCCAGCATTATTTATATAGCCACTTGCATGTCCTGTCCAACCTACTATGTAGGCAAAACCAACAGATCTTTTAAAGAACGGATTCTACACCATCTATCTGATATTCGTAATAGAGTTGCGACTAATGCTTTATATGGGCATATTAAAAACAATAAAACACATCGGTTTCAAGTTATGGCCATAACCATGTTGAGATAATTTGAGAAGGGGTGATATATGTAATAACACTGAACTACAATAAACTAAATGGATTGTGGAGCTCTGAGCCGATCATCCACCTGGTCTTAATGGTGTTGTCTCCCTTTAGCGCATTTTAAAAGCAAGAGGCCTTGCCAAGAAATGCAACTGATCTAATGAAACATGCTAATTGCTTTTTGGACTTTAGTAAATATGGGCTATGTACTCGGTTGTCTTGCCTTCCCTTAGAGTCAAGCAATCACTTAGGAGTGCCTGTATCCAAGTCAACATGGGCATTGTATTTTGCTCCTTGTTTTCCCTTTGCCTTCATTTGGTTTTTGACTTAGTTTGTGTTTTTATTGGCTGCTTTCCTCTTATGACTATGAATAGTCATGGTCTAACTTCTATTGAAAGACAAGCTTCCTGACTAAAATTAATTGGTTCTTCCTTTCCTATGACCATGAATAGTTTTGACCTGACTCCCATTGGTAAATAAGCTTCCTGATTCAAGATGATTGGTCTTTCTTTTTCTGAGATTAGAAACTGCTATTATGAATGGTTTTGAGACTGGCATGCTTTTGATTGGAAGAAACAGTTGCTGATAGTCTCGTATTCGTCCTTTTGATATGCTAAACAGGTGGTTCAGTATGATTAGCTCATTGGTCCAGCTTGTTCCTGGATTTTTTGCTGATTGGTCATTCTTTTTCTGTGATTAGAAAGTGCTATTATGAATGGCTTTGAGACTGGTATGCCTCTGATTGGAAGAAATAGTTTCTAATGGTCTCTTATTGGTCATTTTGATATGCTAAATGGTTGGTTCAGTACGATCAGTTCATTGGTCCAGTTTGTTTCTGGATTTTTGCTGATTGGCTATCTGTCCCTTTTTAAGAAAAATTACTGGTTAATGGGTGAGGATCTGAAGAAGGTTTTTACTGAAATTGCTTATCCACCGTAGAACTTTGTTTTATGCTACTTGGATTTTTATTGTTTGAATTAAAGAATTTGTTTTTTAACGTGATGTGTTTGTCTCACGACAGCCTTGGTGGTACGTGTCATTATTTTTCCTGCATTTTTTTCTACTTGTTGAGACCACCTTTGATAACGTAGTCTTTGTTTTTATATGCACGCCTTTAAAATTCACCACTGGCCTCTCGTTTTGAGGTTAAACAGTTCCTGACATTTTGCCCCCAAGACAGTCTATCCCTCCTCCTCCTCCTTGGAACCATAATTTTTTTCTTGAGAAATTGACCCAGGCTTCTTTTGAGCCTGCTGCTGATGCTTTGCAACATTGCACTTGGAAGACTGTTTGCCTAGCCTCTGTTAAGAGAGTCTCTGAACTTCAAACCTTGATGACTTTCTTCTTTTTTGATTTTTGCATAGGGACAAGGGTGTCTCTGTCTGTCTTTCTTTTTCTTTTTTTTTTTTGTTGGGTACATCTTACTAGCCAAGGGGTGTTCCCCCTTTTCCGTGAGCATCTCCTCTTCCCCTGGATGTACATGTTGCTGTAGTTCTTTGGATCACATAAGTTCTAAGTTAAGAGAGTCCATATGTCACCTTTATGCCCTGTGCTGACGCAGGGAGCATACGTCTAATAAACAATGCTAGTTAGTGTTAAGGCTTTGGAGTACTAGCCGGGCATATAGGGGCTGTCCTTGGCAGGAGATACCATTGGTTACGAGTACTGCAACAGTGAAGAAAAGGACATCTACTCTTTTATGGTAAGATTTTACACAACTGTGCTTTATTATTATTCAACTCATTTCCTTCTCTCTTTAGTTTTCTTTTAGTTAACAAGGTTCTTTTACTAAGATTGTTTGAGTTTTTTCCTTTACTCCACTTACTGCTTAAGACACTTGCCTAGCGTCTGTTTGCCAGCTATGTATAATAGAAATAGAATCCTTCCTTTAACTGCTGTTGCTGTCATCAGGGACTGCTTCTGCTCTGGCCGAACAGTTATTGCTGTTACTTCATTTACCTAATTGATAAGAGTTTCAGAAAGTATTTCAAGTGCGGGCACACACAATCCCACCCCAAGGCCCACATTGGTATGTGTGCTATTCAGGACCAGAGCATTTCAATGGAGATTGCTCTCTTTAAGGGTTTGGATCCCGAAGCCATGCAAATAGAAATAAACTAGTATTTAATGGTCTTTTCCCTCCATAGCCACAGGTTACTCAAAATAGTGACAAAAGGAAGGAAAAGAATAAGGGCATTATGAGTAAGAAAGGGATAAAGACGAGAAACAAAGGAAAAGGAATTACTTCAGTGATTTCAGTTGTCAGACATGTTGTTAGTACTGTCCTTCTGGCAAGAATGAGAAAGCTTCTGATATATTTGGGGGGAAAGTATATTCCTCAAGGGTACTTTTTAGAATTCTCAACTGTCAGTCTCCTATGATGAAATTTATGCTTGCCTGTTGTAAGAATATAAGGAATGTTGCGGCATCTGTTTGCTCTTTTGAGGACAAATCTGCTTTGTCTAATGTGGTTGCTTTTGTATCTCAAGTGGCTGTTATCCAAAAAATGCATATGATTCTGCTGTTGCCACTCCCAGGGCTAATATCACTAGAACTGTTATGAAGAAGATGTTCATTGTGCATACAGCTGCAGTAATCACAGATGGGTTTTCTGCCGTCAGGCGGGTCCTCGGTCGGCCAAATTCCAAAGTCTAGGTCCGGCGTCGGTTGTTGTCGCTTTCTTTCCTGACGTCAGTGCGACAGGGGTATATAAGACACAGCCGACGCCATTTTCTTCCGTCTTTTTTGCCACGCGGTGCCCAAAGCAGAAGCAGTTCGCAAGTGCCGGTCGGCCAGCTCCTGAAATTACGAAAAATTGGAAACCGAAGTCTTCTTTAAAGCTAAGTACCCCGTTGGGGAAACTTTTCTTGCCTCAGACCGATGTCAGACCAAGTTAACAATTGTATTTCTTGTGGGAAGCAAATACCGCGTAAGGATTTCCATTCCCTCTGCATACCTTGTTTAGGCCCAGACCACGACGTCTCTGGCTGTCGCTTTTGCGCTACTTTCAATAAACGCACTATTAAGCGTCGGGCGGAGTTCGCCCAGCACTTTTTTGGTAAAGCCTTTGATTATAAAATGTCGTCGGAGACTCCGACTACCGTTTTGTCCAAAAAACGCAAGGACAAAGACCAACACGCGAGGTCCGCGGTCTCCACCGACACCATGCCAAAACCGGCTACACGTGGTCCAGTTCTCAGCGAGACACCTACACAGCCCCTGACTACTGACGACACTTCTTTGGCGGTGTCTTCTGTAACCGAGACCGCAGGTACCTCGGCCCATACCCAGACTACAACCACCGAAGCCACTGTGAGTGTTGAGCCTCCTAATGTGGACAGGTCCACTTCCACCCATGGTGTCTTTAGACCCTCATCTTCCTTTTCCATAAAGGCCTTTACTAAGTCCAAATAAGCCATGCATCCCAAGAGGCCTGTTGCACAGGGCCCATCTCCAGGCCCCATGCCTAAAAAGCAGATGCTAAAAATGGCTGAGGATTTAATTACTCTTATCAGGGGTTCCCAACCCCCTCCAGACAAGAGACCCAGAGTGGAGGAAGATTATCCCTCTTCTGACCAGGGCTCCATTTTTTCAGAACATTCTGATGAAGAGGAACACTCATACTCCCCTTTTGAAGATTCTGATGCAGAGCAGTCCATTCCTTCTGTATCTCCCCCAGATGATTTTTCTTTTGGGGAAACCTTGCACACCTTGAGGGAACACTTCCATTGGGAAGGCCAAGACTTTTCTGATTCCAAGAAAAGACTTAGGGAATTTCTTTTGTTACCTCAGCACAGACCTCTGGCGATACCTCCTGTCTTGGACATACTTGATGATGTTTACTCGGAGGCTTGCCTTAATCGGATTCCCTGCCTCCTGCCCCAGTCAAGCCTGATAGGTACTACAGAGTTCCTAACTCTCACCAATTTCTTTACAAAGCCATAATGCTGACCCTGAAACCATTTCTCAAGGCCCCAAGGGAATGAAGGCCTCTACTGCTAAGAATCCACTACCTTCCGAAAGAGAGTCTAGATCCTTAGAAAGGTGGGGAAAAAGGTATATACCTCGGCCACCCTAGCCATGAGGGCCTTAAATTGTCAGTTCCATATGCTTAAATATCAGTAGTTTCTGTTATCACAATTAAGAAATAAAGTGTCTCAACCTGAACAACCAGATTTGAAGGAGTTGCAGGATATGATGCATAGTGCAGAACAAGTGGGTAAACACACCTTACAATGTGGCTATGATGCCCTAGAGGCCTCAAGTAGAGCTGCTGTTACAGGATCAGTCATTCGTAGACATGCCTGGCTTAGGGAACAAACCTTGCCTGATCATGTTAAAGCTAAACTACTAGATGCTCCTTTACAAAAGGATGTACTATTTGGTACTAATGCTGAGGAGATACTACAGAAAATGAAAGAGAAAGCTAAATCTATGCAAACTGTCAAAGCTTTTCTACAGGTTCAACCACCACGTTTTAGCAGAAATTGGCCTTAAAAAAACTGGTCCTTTCCAGCCACGGACAAGCCCCAAAGAGGTAGATACAGGCGCACAAGGGGCAGAGGACAATCTCAAGGATCATATAGAGGCAGACAATGGCAAACTCCAGCACCAAGAGGTGGCGAAGACAGTGCACAACAATACAGGAAACAAACTCAATGACTTCCTCCTTTTCCTGCCAAGCAAGTCTCAGCTGGCAGCACCCTTGGGAGGAAAGCTGGCATTATTTACAAGAAATTGGCATATTATCACAACAGACAAATGGATCCTGGACATTATAAACAGAGGCTACAGATTTCATTTTCACACTCTTCCAAAAATGAGAGGCATGCCGAACCTGCCACACAATCAAAGGGCAGAGGCTCAAATACAAATTTCAAAGCTCATGGACATGAAAGCTATTCAAGAGGTACCTACTCTTGAACAAGGTCAAGGTTTTTATTCCAGACTATTTCTGGTACCAAGGAAAGGAACCGACTGGAGACTCACATTACAGCAGCTTCTTCCCATGCTGGGCAAGGAGTTTTGGCTGGTAACATTGGTCCTCAAGGAGGCATACCTGCATGTCCCAATCAGACAAAGCTGCAGAAGATACCTCATATTTCTTGCAGGTTCAATCCACTATCAATTCTCTGCATTGCCCTTTGGCTTATCTACTGCGCCCAGAGTATTCACGAAATGCCTGACATCAGTAATTGCCTACTGCAGACTTCAAGGGATACAAATTTACCCTTATTTGGATGACTGCCTGATCCAAGCGGGCAGCAAGCACATACTTCTGAAACATCTGGCTTATGTAACACGGTTATTGAATTCTCTGGGATACACAGTCAACAAAGAGAAATCCAGGCCAACACCATCTCAGAAAATAACTTTCCTGGGTGCCAACTTGGACACAAACACCTAGATGGCCTATCTTACACCAGAAAAACAGGGGCAACTAACTCAGTACTTCAAAATACTAGCAAATTGTACCAGGCTCACTGCAAGGAAAATCCTGCAGGCTCTGGGCTTCATGGCATCTTGCATTCTTTTAATCCCATGTGCAAAGTTGCATATGAGGAAACTTCAATGATACCTAAAAAACCTATGGTCTCAACACAGCCACAGTTTGGAAACAATAATACCAATAATCCCATGTTTGCAAAAGGAATTTCTATGGTGGGCCCAAGCATGCCAAACAAACACAGGTATTCCATTCTGCAAGCCTCAAGCAAATCAAGTCATCACAACAGACGCCTCGGACTACACCTGGGGGGCGCACATGACAGACAGGTGCATTAAGGGCAAATGGTCCCAAAAGGAAAAGCACTTTCACATCAATCAAAAAGAAATGCTAGCAGTGATAAATGCAATTACAGCTTTCAAGGACCTCCTGCATCCAGGGCAATTATTGATAAGAACAGACAACACCACAGTAATGTGGTACATAAACAAACAAGGAGGAACACATTCATACCGCCTGTGCAGGCTAGCCATGTCACTTTGGAACTTGGCTCTGGAATGGCAAATCGAACTTCAAGCACAGTACTTGCCAGGTTTGGAAAACACGCTGGCAGACAATCTAAGCAGAAATATGACAGACCCACACGAATGGAAGTTGCATCCTCAAGTGTTTACAAAGATAATCCAAGCGTGGGGAAGGCCAGACATAGATCTCTTCGCCTCCCACAGGAATCATCAATTGGAAAAGTTCTGTTCAAGGACCTTTCATCCAAAGGCCTGGAGAGTGGACGCCCTTTCTTTCAGTTGGGCAGCATGGACAGTTTACGCTTTCCCACCTTTGCCTCTTCTGCCCAAGGTGCTCTTGAAAGCAAGAGCAGACAGACCAAAGATGATACTGATTGCTCCAGACTGGCCAAGACAACACTGGTACCCACTCCTGAGGAGCCTAACGCATACTCCTCCCTGGACCCTACCTCTAATGCTTCTTCTACTGACTCAGCACAGCTACAAAACTCTTTACAGTCAGCGGACAACACTCAATCTCGCTGCATGGAAAATTCCTTAACACCACAACAGACCCTACTCTCCAAAGAGGTGCAGGATGTCATTTTGGAGGCCAGAAGGCCATCTACTAGAAAGGCTTACTCCGCAAAATGGAAACGGTTTTGCGCTTGGAATGAGAAAAAAAGCCAGGATCCTAGAAAACTGAATTTCTCTCAGATATTACAGTATCTAGCTGAGCTGTTGAACAGTGGACTTTCATTTTCCTCCATCAAAATTCATGCCTCAGCCATTTCTGCAGAATTCAACACTGACCCACCCATATTCTCTCACCCACTCTTAAGACAGTTCCTCAGAGGGGCTAAGAATATAAGACCTCCAAGGAAACAACCAATACCAGCCTGGGATCTTAATTACATTCTAGAAAAATTAACATTGCCTCCCTTTGAACCAGCTGCCTCAACAGATTTGCAATATTTGTCCTGGAAAACAGCTTTCCTTCTGGCCATTACCTCAGCTCGTAGGGTTTCGGAACTACAAGCCCTCATGGCTGTGCAGCCCTTTCTCATCTTCCATCAGGACAGGGTTTCCCTACGAACCAACCCGTCATTTATGCCTAAGGTGGTATCCAGGGTACCTTTAAATCAGGCCATACACTTACCTACCTTTTACCCCAATCCTCAAAACAAAGGGGAAAGGCTGCTACACTCCTTAGGCATCCATAGACAGCTACGTTATTATTTGGACAGAACAAAGCCTTTCAGGAAATCAGAACAACTTTTTGTGTCCTATGCTGTAGGAGCTCAAGGGAAGCCAATTTCCAAACAGACAATTTCAAAATGGATAGGCCACTGCATATGGTTTTGTTACTCCTTTCATGGAAAATCTGTTCCTACAGGCATCAGATCCCACTCCACAAGGGCCACAGCTACCTCTACAGCCTTCCTCAGAGGAGTCCCTACCAAAGATATTTTGGAGGCAGCCACTTGGAGTTCTGTGCATACCTTCACAAAACACTACCACCTACCTTTATACTCCAAAATTAGAGCAGGCTTTGCCACTGCTGTGTTGCAGGGCATTCTGGCTCCTCCCAGTTCCACCTAGTGCCTACCACCCTGTGCGTAGCTTTGGGATTCTACCCATCTGTGATGAACATAGTACAGTTTTGTACCTACCATAAATGTAGATGTTCAAGTGCTAATACAGCTGCAGTACAGGTTTCCCTCCCTCCTTCCCCTCTTGGTAAAGGCCTAGTGGCTAACACCTCCTCATACAACCTGATTGGGTTATCCTTCTATGGTATATTTGCTTGCAACTACTGATTTTTGATTATATTGCATTGCATGAATATATATATAATTTATGTATTGCCTTCCTTCTGGGGGCACCTGACATCTGGGGCAAGAAAGACTGAAGAAAATGGCGTCGGCTGTGTCTTATATACCCCTGTCGCACTGACGTCAGGAAAGAAAGCGACAACAACCGACGCCGGACCTAGACTTTGGAATTCGGCCGACCGAGGACCCGCCTGACGGCAGAAAACCCATCTGTGATTACTGCAGCTGTATTAGCACTCGAACATCTACATTTATGGTAGGTACAAAACTGTACTTTTGCCTGGCTGCATTCTGAAAACCTCCCAGTTGATGTCAGAAATGAAGTTTTGAATAATCCCTTGGATAGTGTTTCACAACACTGGCTGCAGAGATCATTATTAAGTGTGATGAGAGAGGTATACGGATTTTTGGGATCTCTCATCTTTTCGGTGTATCTTTTCCAGGTTGACTGTGGTGTTTAATGCTGCCCGTTCTGCCTTTTTTCAAAGGCAATTGAAACTAATCCAGGAAGCTGCTAGTAAACAAGCATTTAAAAAGCTATAGCAGGGGATTTTCCAAAAACTAGAGGACTGCTCAGCCTGAGCTAGTTCAGTCTACGTCCGTATTCCTGTAGAAGACTTCCTCCTTGCCACTCTGGCAAACCACAAAATCTATCAGGGTTACTTTTCGGCATTGGGAGTCTCTCACTGCCTTTTTATTTTTTGGGGAATTACCCCCTTACTCACTAAACTTGACTCTTACTGCCTGTCATAGAGCATCGGCATTTTCAGCTGGGTATTAGGTCTCCCTCCCCCTCTTTTAGACAAATTATTATATTAAGTGCTTCTTATGAGTTTTAAACATTTTCCATTCTCATTTTATTATCACTTATTTTCATTTTGAGTTTTATGCTAACCTTAGATTTAAAAGTTGCATATTGTCACACTTGTAGACCCACTTTTCAGAAGTTTCTAGAAGTTTTTTTCTGAGTCTGGATCAAATTATTGGTTTCTCTGCTTTACCCATTGATCTATCCACTGTTATTAGAGTAAAGTGTTTAGATCAGGGGTTTCTAACCTTTCAGTTTGAGGACCACTTATCGTACCAGGAGAGGCATGGGGGGACACATTACCATATTGAAGATGTATCTGATTTTCATCCATTCCACAGCCAGTGGTGAACTTCAGTCACAGAACAAAAAAACTCATATTACTGGTTTCAGAATCAGTTCTGTATTCTTGCCAATGCTGAAAACAAGCTTATAACTTGAGATATTTACAAATAGTATTCTTGCTATAGCAACACAAATGTAGTCGTGCAAATGTACATGTTAATTTTAAATGTTATAACTGCTCAAATCCAGGTAAAGTTTTACCAAAAAGCATACAACAGATGTCAGAAAATAAGAATAAAAAGCCGTTGAGATATGTGATATACAAGACCACAATTAATGGGATGTGTGATATTATTTTTACACAAGTAGTCTGTCTATACCAACTGTTGAAGTGGCAGTGTGAAGTGTATCTGCCAGATGTACATCTGTGATAACAGATGTCTATTTGCTTTTCACATTCTTCATTCTGGACAAGTGCTGCTTACAACAACATGCTGCCAAAACGTTCGGTAAACCTCAAAGATATTTGTAGAAGACCATGTTATTTCATAGCATTTGCTATGATACTTGGGATACATTTCTGCAGAAGCAAGTACTGTAGCATTGTGGCAGTTCAGGAGTTTGTTGTCTGCAAAGGCACTTTTAAGTAACTGTTCTGAAGCTCAGTGAGTCGTAACTGCATGGTATCTAGAGTAGTGCAAGGATCATCTGGAAATGTCTCCAAATGCTGAAGTGGCAATGTGAAGGCCATCTGTGAAGATTATAGTAAATCTTAGTGCTTTCTATATTCTGATATATTTCTGCAGAAATAGTTACTGGAGGTAATGTAAAAATTCAGGAAACTTGTCTATGAAGGCTCTCGTAAGTCACTTTTCTGAAGCTCAGTGAATCCTAACTGCATAGTATAGGAAGTAGTGCAGGGATCATCTGGATATGTTTCTCCACAGATCTTCATGTTTTGGTGTTTTTGGAAGTCCTAAAACCTATATTGGAATTCTTCAATGAGCTTGCCCAGTAGAGAACAGTACATGTCCTTCCATATCACTGTTGCAGTATTCTTTACAATAGCGATCCCCTGCTAAAGGCAGCCAGATATCTGGCCAGGATACCAAAGCCTTTTGGGTTTAAAGGGTACATTGTACGTCACACATATCCTCCCCAGGCACACAGCATAGGGCATTTAGGTGACGTCCGGACATACCATCCTCAGAACTTCTTTGCCACCAGTCCAAATTCCATCTTCTGTCTTTCTGAATGTTCATTCACCTAATTTCTGCCACGTTCAGATAAATGCCTCATTGGAATTTTTGTTTTTATTGTCTTAACGGATGCCTTGGTTCTGGTTGTTGGGTTTCTTGTCATCCAGAAAGGGGAAATTCCAGTGTGGGAGGCAGATTCCACATAAAGATTGTCACGTGCAGTGTTTGTTCTGTTTAGGCACTTCCCATGACCATAAATCTCGCGAGATTTGTCAGTCCCTTGTTCTGAAGACAGTGAGGAGTTGGCTTTCTTCTCTTCAGATTTACCTTGAGAACCAATGACTTAAATTACTGGCTAAGGATACCCTGGAAGGATCTTCTCAGTCCAAGAGCCAGCTGTCTGCAAAAAAAAAGGCCATGAAGGTCTGTTGTGATTCTTCGGCAGTACCACCTCCACCAGATGTGTCTGTGAGGCTGGTGAAAGCCCAGAGGATTGTCCAGTTTCTCTCTCTGATTCCTCTGTCATGACAGATTCAGAGGCCAGCATGGATCCGATGCCATGCATGTCCATGGAGGTTTTGCAGACATTTGTCTCTGATGTACGAGGAGAACCACAGCTGGTTATTACTGAAGGGCCTAGGGGTGTTACTCAATCGTTAATAAAGGAAGAGGTTCCGACTACTATTATTGAGTGTCATCAGGGTCAGAGCCTCCAAAGTTTTTCAAGGCTGACATCCCACTCAAGAAGAAGCAGATCCTCTGAGTGAATGGCAAAACTTCTCTCAAGGCCTGTTTAATACCCTTATGGCTCTCAGGCCTCCACAGGGTGTTTCTGTGCCTGCTCCCCTCAGTCTTCTACCCAACTTAAGATACCTAGGGCGTAGGATTCTTCTGAGGAGGATGCTGCTAATTCTGACAAAGAATCCCTGACTTATTCATCCCAGATTCCTTTGTCACTTGATTATGGTTCTGAGGAAGAAGAATCTTTCAGTCCTGACTCTCCTTTTGGAGGAGATTTCATTTGGTGATACTGTCTCCAGAATGATGGAATTTTCAAATGTGACTGTGCTGAGGTGTCTGATGTTGAGAAAGAGGTATTATGAGCTTCTACAAATGGAATTTCCTAGACCCACTACTGTTCCTCCTGTTCTTGCAGCCTTGCTGGATGCTTTTTCCACTGCTTTTCAGGCTCCAGACTCCCAAATAACTTGATAGGTTTTATAAAGTGCATAAGGACTGCAAGTTTCTTTATAAGGTTCTCCTGCTAATACATCTGTGGTGTCTGTGGCTTCTGATAAGCCTTCTAAATTGTTGCCTTCCACTAAATTGCTGCCATCTGATAAAGATAGCAGAATCATAGAGAGCCTGGGTAAGAAGATGTATACGTTTGCTATCCTGACATTTAGAGCTGTTAAATATCAGACACACATGACTAGGTACATTGTCACTCTTCTCTCTCAAGCCTGTCAAGCCATTTCTGATCTCCCTGATTCTGGAGGGAAGTCCTCTGCTCTTGCCTTGCTAGGGATGTCCTCCCAAGTGTCTCGTCATTCCATTAAATCCAGCTACGATGCAGCTGATGCTTCGTCCAAGCCTGCTGCTTTTGAATATGTTTTGAGGAGATGTTCCTGGCTCAGACCTCAGCCTTTTATCAAGGCTAAGTTGATGGATGCTCCTCTGGATAATGAGCATTTGTTTGGTGCAGCTACTGCGGATTTGTTTAAGTCCTTGCAAGAAAAGGGCAAGGCCTTACAGGAGTTGAAGCATATTTTTGTTTCCCCTGTGCCGAAGTTTTGGAGGAATTATCCTAACAAGCCTGCCTTTGTTCGTAGATGGTCTCGCCCTCCTCAAAGGTAAAAATGGTGGTAGAAGGGCTCCCCTTGCTAAGGCTACCCAAACTCCTACTACTCTGAAGCCTTCTTTTTCTGACAAGCCAGGTGCTGTCTAACTATCCTGTTCTTCTCAGTCACATTCCTCTTTCTCCATCTTTCCCTGTCCCTTCCTGTTTGGGTAACAGTCACCCAGTACACCTGTGTTCTTTCCATAATTCACCAGGGTTATTGTGTGATTTGGAAATATTCCCTTCCCCCTTTTTGGGCATTCCTCAGCCTCCTCAGGAACATTTTCCCTTTTTTCCAGGGGTGCTTCAGGGCCTGTTGGCTCAAGGGACATTCAAGAAGTTCCAACTCAGAAGGGGAAGAGTTTTACTGCAGAATGTTCTTGGTCCCCAGGGAAGAAGGCACTTGGAGACGCATTCTGGATCTTTCTCAGCTAAACACCTTTTTGAAGATCCCTTTCTTTCGGATGCTATCCCTTCAAACCTTGTTTCCTCTGCTACTTTCTCAGGCTTTTCTAGTTTTCCTGAATCTCAGGGATGCTTATCTGCACATTTCTTTTCAACCCCTTGTACGTTTCTCTATTGCTTACTGGTATTTTCAGTTCTCTGCTTTGCCTTTTGGCCTCTACTTGCCCCAAGGGTCTTCACCAAATGCCTCACTCCTGTGATTGCTTTCTGCAGGATAAGGAGGGATACAGGTCTTTCCCACCTGGGAAACCTGCTTATTTGGCCCTCTTCTCAAGACGTCTTGCTTCAGCATCTACATTTTACCATTTCTCTCTTGAAAGCCTAGAGTTTATTGTAAATTTCCAGAAGTCATTCCTGACTCCCCCTCTGGATCATGTTTTTTTGGGTTGCAGGATCCAGACTATTTCAGTGCTGCCATCCCACCCTCCTCCCAAGACCTTAACTCTCATTGCTTTCCTTCTTCCTCTGGCTTCTGTCACAGCCAGAGGATTTTTGAGAGCTCTGGGTTACATGGCTTCCACCATTCCTATGCTGCTTCTAGCCAAGCTCCACATTAGAAAGCTTCAGTGGTTTCCAAAGTCAACTTGGCTTCAACATTCTCATCCTTTAGATTTGCTAGTCCCCCTGCTTCCATGCCTCAAGCTGGAACTTCAGTGGTGGATTCATAAGTTTGTCCCTCAACGCAGGGCTTCCTTTTCAACCTATGATCCCCTCTCAGGAACTTTTCACAGATGCCTCAGACATGGGATGGGGAACTCCTTCGGCCCTCTGAAGGTACAGGGCCTTTGATTGCTTCGATAAAAGAAAGACCACATCAGCATCAGAGATGAGAGCTCTTCTG
Source organism: Protopterus annectens (assembly GCF_019279795.1). Classification (NCBI taxonomy): domain Eukaryota; kingdom Metazoa; phylum Chordata; order Ceratodontiformes; family Protopteridae; genus Protopterus; species Protopterus annectens. The sequence continues at coordinate 337,784,798 of NC_056729.1, read as the reverse complement.
CTGGCTCTTCAGGCTTTTCATTCTGGGTGGTGCAGCTGCTAGCATTATCATCTCACAGCAGGAGGTTCTCTGGTTCAATTCTCAGCTGGGGTGCCTTCTTTGTGGAGTCTGCATGTCCTCCCTGCATTCACGTGGGTTTCCTCCAAGTGCTCCAGTTTCCTCCCACATTCCAAAGACTTTGCATCTGGAGCTTTTATCCCGGGCCTCTGCTGAAAATTGGCTATGTTCCAGTCAGACTTTCCCAGTAAATAAATGTTTAAATAAAAGTAAAAAAAAAATCTTTCAGGGCCCTTCAAGATTCTCACAGACAAGGGACTCTGGCTAACAAAGTTTGCAGATGAAAGCAAACTGGGAGCCATTATTGAATCCCCAAATTATGTGGATACTCTACAAAAGGGCCTTACAGAAACAGATGCTTGGTGCCAGAGCCATGGGCTCAAGCTCAGTGCCAAGAAATGTATAGATGTTCATCGTGTTACACTGCTGCAGTCATTACACTTGGGTTATCCTGCCATCAGGCGGTCCTGCAGTCGGCCAGAGTTCCAAAGTCTTGGTCCGGCGTCTGTTGCTGTCGCTTCTTCCCTGACGTCAGTGCGCCAGGGGTATATAAGATGCGTCCAACGCCATTTTCTTCAGTCTTTCTTGCCGCGCGGTGCCCGAAGCAGAAGCAGTTCGCAAGTGCCGGTCGACCGACAACTGAGATTTTCGAAGTCGAATTTCAGATCCGAAGTCTTCAATAAAGCTAAGTACCCCGTTGGGGAAACTTTTTTCTTGCCTCAGACCGATGTCAGAAAAAGTTAATAATTGTATTTCTTGTGGGAAGCAAATACCTCATAAGGACTTCCACTCTTACTGTATTCCATGCCTAGGCCCTGATCACAACGTCACTAGTTGTCGGTTTTGTGTTAGATTTAACAAACGCACTATAAAAAGACGTTTTGATTTTGCTTTGCACTACTTTGGACGAAGGTTCAATTATACTATGCCATCGGATCAACCGACGACCGTAATACTGAAAAAACGCAGAGACAAGGATAAAGACAGGCATCCGAGGTCCAAAACCAACAAAACCTCTTCTAGGCCAGTCGCGGTTCTCAGTGAGGCGCTTTCGCAGCCCCTGACACCTGCTACCTCAGAGCCACAGGCCGCCTCTGACTCCCACGTGGAGACAACTAGGCCTCTGGAAACTCAAGGTATTGGACCTACGGAAAGTAATCCCTCAGATGGGTCCAGAGCCCCTGAGCAGGCATCTGCTTCCGAGGGTGTTTTCAGACCTTCACAACTTACCATTAAAACAACAGCCAAGACAAAAGTACCATTAAAGACAAAGAAACAAGTACAGCATTCTCCTGGACAGTCCTCCATGCCTAAGAAACAGATGCTTAAAATGGCCAAAGACCTCATTACTCTAATCAGGGGTTCCCATCCCCCTCCTGAGAAAAGGACTAGGCAGGATACAGACTATGATTCCTCTGATCAGGTTTCCATTTCCTCTGATTCCTCTTCAGATCAGGGATATCTCTCCACCCCCCTATGAGGACTCTGATGCTGAAGAATCTATCCCTTCAGCCTCTCCTCCTGAGGATTATTCTTTTGGGGAAACTTTACATACCATGAGGGAGCATTTCCATTGGGAAAGGCAGGATTACTCAGAATCCAAGAAAAGGCTCCGGTATTTCCTTTTATTACCTCAGCACAGGCCCCTGGCTATTCCACCTGTGCTAGATATTGTGGATGATGTGTTCTCTGAATCAAGCTTATCTCCTGATTCTTTGCCCCCTGCACCAGCCAAGCCAGATAGGTATTTCAGAGTCCGTGACTCTCACAAGTTTCTTTATAAAAACCCTTCTGCTGATCCAGAAACTATTTCCCAGGGTCCAAAAGGGGTTAAGGCTTCCATTGCAAAAAATCCAGTACCCTCTGACAGATTCCAGAGCTTTGGATAGATGGGGGAAGAAAGTATACACTTCCGCAACTTTAACAATAAGAGCGTTAAATTGCCAGTTTCACATGCTTAAGTACCAACAATATTTAATGGCTCAGTTAAAACAGAAAATGCTTGCAAGCTCAGAAGCTCCTGATTGTAAAGAAATGCAGGATTTATTGCATGCAGTTGAACAGGTGGGAAAACATACTCTGCAATGTGGTTTTGATTCTTTAGAGGCCTCTTGTAGAGCCGCAGTTACTGGTTCTGTGATTCGAAGACATGCTTGGTTAAAAGAACAGAGTTTACCTGATCATGTTAAGGCAAAATTATTGGATGCTCCTTTACAGCATGATACCTTGTTTGGTGTTAAGACAGAAGAGGTGTTAAAGAAAATGGAGGATAAAGCTAAATCTATGCAAACAGTCAAGGATTTCTTACAGGTACAGCCACCTCGATTTAGCAGAAATTGGCCAACAAAGAATTGGTCCTTTCCAGTGTCAGACAGGCCACAGAGAGGCAGATACAGATGCCCAAGAGGCAGATCTCAACCCCAAGGCTCAAACAGATGACAGTGGGGCACCTCAACCCCAAAATGAGTCAACCCCAAAATGAGGTGAGGACAAGTCTCAACCTTGCAGGAAACAGTCACAATGACTTTCCCCTTCGTACGCCAAACACTTCCCTTTTGGAAGCCCCCTTAGGGGGAAAACTGGCTCTTTTTTCTCAAAACTGGCAAACAATCACCCAAGACAAATGGGTTCTGAATATTGTGTCTCAAGGTTACAGGTTCCACTTTCATACTTTACCAACGCTAAAAGGAATGCCAGACTTGCCACAAAATCAATGGGCAGAGGCACAAAAACAAATTTCAGCCTTCATGGACATAAGAGCTATTCAAAAAGTACCACAACAGGAACAGGGACAAGGATTTTACTCAAGACTCTTCCTGGTCCCCAGAAAGGACAAGGCCTGGAGACCCATACTAGACCTTTCAATTCTAAATACTTACCTGGATATTCCGAAAATTCAAAATGTTGACATTACAGCAGCTTCTACCCATGCTGGGCAAAAAGGCTTGGCTTGTTACTCTGGACCTCAAAGAGGCATACCTGCATGTCCCTATCAGACAAAATTGCAGAAGATACCTCCGATTCAAAGTTGGTACAATGCACTACCAATTCTCTGCACTGCCCTTTGGCTTATCTACTACGCCCAGGGTCTTCACAAAGTGCCTGGCACCAGTAATTGCATTTTGCAGACAAAAAGGAATTCAAATATATCCATACCTGGACGACTGCCTTGTTCAAGCAGAGACAAAGGACATTCTTCTACAGCATCTGGCATTTGTAAAAAAGGTTGCTAATTTCTCTAGGGTGCACAGTAAACGAAAAGTCAAAACTAGTGCCCTCACAACAGATTATATTCCTGGGTGCCAGCTTAAATAAAACTGCCCAGATGGCTTACCTCACGCCAGACAAACAAGTTCAACTAACTCAATATTTTCAATTACTGGCAAGGGGGCACTCATTCTTATCCCCTGTGCAGGCAAGCCATGACCTTGTGGAACACAACTCTAACGTATCAAGTTCACCTGCAAGCACAATTCCTGCCAGGAAAGTAAATACTCTGGCAGATGATCTAAGCAGAAATATCATGGACCCTTACGAATGGAAATTGAATCAACAAATCTTCAGCGTGGTAACGCAAAAATGGGGATGCCCAGACATAGATCTTTTTGCCTCCCCACTGAATTGCCAACTACAAAAATTCTGCACAAGGACTTATCACAAACAAGTATGGAAAGTGGATGCTCTTTTGTTCAGCTGGAAAAACCTAAAAGTTTATGCCTTCCCGCCAGTGCCTCTCCTTTCATAGGTACTCCTAAAGGCCAGACAAGAAAAACCACAGATGATCCTGATTGCTCCAGACTGGCCACGCCAGCACTGGTACCCTATCTTAAGGAACTTAGCTCAAGGCCCACCATGGATTTTGCCTCAAATTCCACACCTTCTGACTCAAAACAATCAGATTCTGCACGGTCAGCTCAAAACACTAAACCTGGCTGCATGGCAGATTCATTAGTCAAACAGGCAACACCTCTCTCTAAAGCTGTTATGTCATTTTGGAGGCCAGGTGGCCTAGCACCAGGAAAGCTTAAGAGATTCTGCACCTGGAACCAGGCTCAAAGCCTTGACCCTCTTGTTCCAAACATTCCTCAGATTTTACAATACTTTACTGAGATGCTGGACAGAGGCCTATCCTTCTTATCAATTAAGATCCACGCCTCTGCCATTTCAGCACATTACAACACGGATCCTCCTTTATTCTCTCATCCCTTGCTAAAGCAGTACCTCAGAGGGGCTAAAAACATAAGACCACCCCGGAGAGCACGAGCACCAACACCAACTTGGGACCTCAATTTCGTTTTGGAAAAAACTGACCCTGCCACCTTTTGAGCCAGCCAATACAGCCAATCTAAAATTTTATCATGGAAAACAGCTCTGCTCCTGGCAGTAACTTCAGCATGAAGAGTCTCAGAGCTACAGGCATTAATGGCAGTGGGACCTTTTATAATTTTTCATTAGGACAGGGTTTCTTTAAGGACAAACCCTACCTTTATGCCAAAGGTGGTATCTAGTGTGGCTCTTAACCAAACCATCCATTTGCCAACTTTTTATCCAAACCCCCAGAATAAAGGGGAGAAACTTCTGCATTCTTTGGACATACACAGGCAGCTATGCTTCTACTTGGACAAAACAAAAGCTTTCAGGAAAACCGAGCAACTGCTTGTAGCATATGCTGCAGGATCACAGGGCAAGGCTATCTCAAAGCAGACTATATCCAAATGGATAGGACACTGTATTCGTTACTGCTACACACAGCATGGAAAATCAGTCCCAAATAACATTAGGCCACATTCCACCAGGGCACCAGCCACTCCACCAGGGCACCAGCCACTTCAACAGCCTTTCTCAGAGGAGTACCTACCAAGGAAATTTTGGAGGCTGCAACTTGGAGTTCAGTGCACACCTTTACCAAGCATTACCACCTGCCTCTTTACTCTAAATCCAGAGCAGGATTTGCCACTTCAGTTCTGCAGGGCCTCATAGCCAATCCTAACTCTTTATAGACCAGCCACCCAACCTTAGCTTTGGGATTCTACCAAAGTGTAATGACTGCAGCAGTGTAACACGATGAACATAGTACAGTTTTGTACCTACCATAAAAGTAGATGTTCGAGTGTTCAAACTGCTGCAGTCCAGGTTACCCTCCCTCCATCCCCTCTGAACTAGCTGGACTTATCTATACCTTTCTATGCTATACAACATTTGTGGTGTATTTGCTTGTATCTGAAGGTATTGTTTTTATTTTTTATGTATATTTTTATTAGCAATATGTATTGCCTACCTTCTTGGGGGCACCTGACATCTGGGGCAAGAAAAACTGAAGAAAATGGCGTTGGATGCATCTTGTACACCCCTGGCGCACTGACGTCAGGGAAAAAGCGACAGCAACCGACGCCGGACCAAGACGTTGGAACTCTGGCCGACTGCAGGACCGCCTGACGGCAGGATAACCCAAGTGTAATGACTGCAGCAGTGTGAACACTCGAACATCTACATTTATGGTAGGTACAAAACTGTACTTTATCCCCTTTGGGAAAAAACATGTACCCATGAATTACCATATAGGTGGCAGTACACTAAACACTGAAAGTGTGATAAGAGACTTAGGGACACAGGTGGACAGTGGTCTCACCTTCGCTAACCACATCGCCACAACAGTCAGGAAATCCTATGTGGCACACCTCATCACTAAGGGCTTTTCATCCATCAAAAAGGAAATCATTGTCCCACTGTACTCATCCCTCATTAGACCCATTATAGAATACAATCCCCCATTTGGTATGTACCTCTCAAGACATCGGCAACAATTGGAAAGACCGCAGAAATACCTCACTAAAAGAATCACAGGCCTAAAGCAGATATCCTATGCTGACCGCCTTAAAAAACTCCAGCTGTCGCATATCGTCTACTCAGAGGCTTAACATACAAGGCCATATCAAACCCAGAGCTGTTGGGCATGCTACACTTAAAGAAATCCCAATCCCTCAGAGCCACACACTCCAGAGATCTAAACCTTGTCATCACAATAAATTCAAAAGAAAATTCATGCATGAAACGGTGACTATTTCCAATGAGTTTGTCTGTTTTGCCAATAAATAAATTGATCTGTACCATTTTTTGGGGGATGGTAACAGCATAATGTCCTTCAAGGATGCATCTGCAGTCCTTACAAATGGGTTGTCCTGTCGTCAGGCAGCCCTTCGGTCAGCCGGATTCCAAAGTCTGGGTCCGGCTTCGGCTGGTGTCGCACTTCACCCGACGTCATCTCTGCTGGTCTTCGGGTATAAAGGCATCAGCCGACGCCATTTTCCTCAGTCTTTCTTGCCGCGTGGCGCCCGAAGCAGAAGCTGTTCGCAAGTGCCGGTCGGTCAGATCCAGAGATTATTACTACCGAATACTACTTCGAAGACTTCTAAAAGCTAAGTACCCCGTTGGGGACTCTTTCTTGCCTCAGCTGATGTCAGAAAAAGTGAATAACTGTTTAACTTGTGGGAAACAAATACCTCATAAAGATTTCCACTCTTACTGCTTACCTTGTTTAGGCCCAGACCACGACGTAGCAGCTTGTTCAGCCTGTGCTTCCTTTAACCGACGAACGCGTAGGCGTCGGTCGGAGTTTGCTGAACAGTTTTTCGGCTCAGATTTTGCGTACATTATGCCGTCGGATCCTCCGACTACTCAAATTGTTAAGAAACGCAAAGAAAAGGATCGACACTCGTGGTCCGCGGTTTCGGCCGAAACCGAGCAAATGGTTCAATCTTCAGCCGAATCCATGACTACTACTGAGGCCCCTTCTACCCTAGTTGAATCGGCCTCTGAAGTTTTGCCTACTAATGTGGTTTCTCTAGAATTATCGGACACCATCCCTTTGGATGTCTCTACCCCAGCACGTGGTGCTGCTAGGCCTCCTGCAGCCATGTCTATAAAGGCCTTTGCCAGGGCTAAGGCAGCCAAAACTGCTAAGTCTGTGCCTGTAAAGCCCCCCTCCCACAGGCCCAGTTCCAGTTCCCTAATGCTTACTCTGGCAGAGGATCTCATCTCTTTAATAAGGGGATCCCAATCTCACCCAGACAGGGCCTCTCAACCTCCAGAAAAGAGACCTAGAGCAGAGCCCCCTGAGCCAGTGTCCTCAGATGACTCTTCTGATGTTTCAGACAATACAGACCATCCAGAGGCTCCTTTTTCTACTTATGAAGATTCTGATGCTGAAGAATCTATTCCTTCTGCCTCTCCACCAGAGGAATTTTCCTTTGGGGAAACCTTACATGCCATGAGAGAGCAATTCCAATGGCAGGGACAAGATTTCTCAGATTCAAGAAAAAGGCTTAGGACCTTTTTACACTTACCGCAACATAGGCCCTTAGCTATACCTCCAGTCCTTCCTGTTGTGGATGATGCATTTAATGATGTCTGCACTGCTCCTGATACTTTACCTCCAGCCCCTGCTAAGCCCGATAGGTTTTACAGGGTACCGGACACTCATCACCACTTATACAAGGCTCCCTTTGCAGATCCTGAGACTATCTCCCAGGGACCTAAGGCAGTAGCTTCAACTTCAACAAAAAACCCTCTCCCTTCTGATAGGGAATCCAGGTCCTTAGAGAGATGGGGTAAAAAAGTATACACCTCTGCTACTCTCTCAGCTAGAGCTCTGAACTGTCAGTTTCATATAATCCAATACCAAGAGTTTATGCTTGATCAGTTAACTAAGAAACTGTCCTCTGATGATTCCTTAGATAAGAAATTTGTTCTAGAAATGGTGAATAACATTCAGCAGGTTAGTAACCATTCTTTAAAATGTGGCTATGATGCACTGGAGGCTTCATTTAGATCAGCCATGACTGGCACAGTTATAAGAAGGCATGCATGGTTGAAAGAACAGGTCTTGCCGCATCATGTTAAAGCAAAGCTATTAGATGCTCCTATGGATAAGGTCAGTCTATTTGGTTCTCCTGCCCAACAAATAATGAAGAAAATGGAAGAGAAGGCAAAATCTGTACAAACAGTTAAAGATTTCTTACAGGTTCAGCCCCCAAGGTTCAGCAGGAACTGGCCTTCCAAAAATTGGTCCTTTCCAGACTCCTCTAAAAATCAGAAAGGCAGGAATAGACGTTCCAGAGGCAGAAATCAATCCAGAGGAGGTGCCTACAGGGGACGCCAGTGGCAAGGCAATAACCAGCGAAGCACAGATACAACCACTACCACTGCAACAGGACAATCACAGTGACTTGGCTCTGACACCGCCTACCAGGGAACAAATAGCAGCACCCTTAGGCGGAAAGTTAGCCTTATTCTCAAAAAACTGGCACTATATCACAAGAGACAAGTGGATTTTGCAAACTATAGACCAAGGCTACAGGTTTCATTTCCACACCTTACCAGTAAAAAGAGGAATGCCAAACCTACCACCAAATCAAAAGACAGAAGCCCTAAAACAAATAGCTCAATTAACAAAGATGAGAGCTGTGGAAAGGGTACCACCTACAGAACAGGGCAAGGGATTTTACTCCAGACTATTCCTAGTACCAAGAAAAGAGAAAAGTTGGAGACCTATTCTCGACCTGTCCGCTTTAAACACATTCATCATTGTTCCAAAATTCAAAATGCTGACCGTACAGCAACTTCTTCCCATGCTGGGCAAGGAGTATTGGCTGGTAACTCTAGATCTCAAGGAGGCATACCTGCACGTCCCCATACGACCAATTTGCAGAAGATACCTCAGATTTCTTGCAGGATCAGAGCATTATCAATTCTCAGCATTGCCCTTTGGCTTATCTACTGCGCCCAGAGTGTTCACGAAATGCCTGGCATCAGTAATCGCTCATTGCAGGCTTCAGGGAATCCAAATTTATCCATACCTGGACGACTGCCTGATACAAGCGGACACCAAAAGCAAGCTGACACAAGACTTACAAAGAGTCATTTGCTTACTACAAGCCCTGGGATACACAGTCAATTTAAAAAAGTCAAGACTGATACCATCCCAAACAAGAACATTCTTGGGTGCAGAATTGGACACAGTAAAACAGATGGCATTCCTAACTGCAGAAAAACAAGAACAACTTCCTCTTTACTTCTTGGCATTAACAAAGCAGAACAAACTAACAGCAAGGAAAGTCCTGCAGGCTTGGGCTTCATGGCATCCTGCATAATCTTGGTCCCCCATGCCAGACTGCATATGAGAAAGCTACAATGGTACCTAAAGAATTTATGGTCTCAACACAAGCACAGCTTAGAAACCAAAATACCACTAATCCCATGCCTGAAAAAAGAGTTCCTATGGTGGGCCCAGGCATGCCAGTCAAACCCAGGTTTGTCCTTCCACAACATTCAAACAAGCCAAACCATCACAACGGACGCCTCAGACCTCGGTTGGGGGGCCCACATGCTGGACAAGTGCATTCAAGGCTTATGGACTCCAGATCAGCTGCACCTGCACATAAATCAAAAAGAAATGCTGGCAGTAAAACTAGCAATCCAGAATTTCAGACCATTCCTCAAAGAAGGCCAATTGATAAGGACAGACAACACCACAGTCATGTGGTACATCAACAAACAGGGAGGCACTCGTTCCTACCCCCTATGCCGAATGGCTCTGGACCTATGGAATATGGCTCTGAGCTACAACATACAATTACAGGCAATATTTGTACCGGGAAAAGAAAACATCCTAGCAGACATGTTAAGCAGAACTACCTCGGATGCTCACGAATGGATGCTACACCCGGACATCTTCAAGGCCATCACAAAGAAATGGGGAATACCACAAATAGACCTATTCGCATCCCCACTCAATCACCAGCTCAAGAAATTCTGCACAAGGACATACCACCCACTTGCTTGGAAGGTGGACTCTCTATCCTTCAATTGGAAAGGCCTGACAGCATATGCATTTCCACCTCTTCCTTTGATGCACAAGATACTACTGAAAATCAAAGAGGAACGTCCAAGGATAATTCTGATAGCTCCAAATTGGCCAAGACAACATTGGTATCCATTGCTAAGGAGCATGTCTCGGGGGGGAAACATGGACACTGCCCCTGATTCCTTTGATGTTAACTCAGAGCGACTACAACATCCTGCATCCAAACCTGAAAACTCTGCAACTGACTGCCTGGAACATTACATAAAAGCAACTAACCCAGATTTATCCCAAAGGGTTAAAGACATTATCCTTGAGGCCCGCAGACCTTCAACAAGAAGGAACTATGCAGGAAAATGGAAAAGATTTGTCATTTGGAGTACTGAAAGAGGGAAAGATGTGTCAAAGGTAGATATTGCCAACATCCTGGAGTACTTGGCAGAGCTTCTCCATACAGGCCTGTCCTATTCCTCCATCAAGATACATGCATCAGCTATTTCTGCAGAATACAGCTACGATCCCCCTGTCTTCTCACATCCTCTACTCAGGCAGTTCCTGAGAGGAATTAAGAATGTAAAACCTCCTAGGAAACCACCATTACCAGCATGGGACTTGAACTTTGTGCTAGAAAAATTGACACTCCCTCCATTCGAACCAGCAGCAACAGCAGATCTTCAACACCTATCCTGGAAAACTGCTTTCCTACTGGCAATTACTTCAGCAAGAAGGGTTTCGGAACTACAGGCTTTAATGGCAGTACAACCCTTCCTAATCTTCCATCAAGATAGTGTCCATGAGAACTAATCCTACATTTATGCCTAAGGTGGTATCCAGAGTGTCTCTAAACCAGGCAATCCACCTACCTACCTTCTTTCCCAATCCACAGAACAGGGGGGGAAGACTGCTGCATACCTTGGATGTACATAGACAGTTGCGCTACTACCTGGACAGAACCAAGGGCAATAGAAATCTGACCAGCTTCTAGTAGCTTATGCAACAGGAAGGGAAGGAAAAGCAATTTCCAAACAGACAATCTCCAAGTGGATAGGAAATTGCATAAGATTCTGTTACTCCTACCATGGAAAGCAAATTCCACAGAACATAAGGCCTCATTCTACGAGGGCTACAGCCACTACCACAGCTTTCTTATGAGGAGTGGCTACCAAGGACATTATTGAGGCTGCTACTTGGACCTCCGTGCATACATTTGCCAAGCATTATAACTTACCTCTATACTCTAGATCCCGAGCAGGGTTTGCCACTGCTGTTTTGCAAGGGATCCTAACTACACCATAATTCTTCTTCCTCCTCCCCTAGTTTGGCTATGGTATTCTACCCATTTGTAAGGACTGCAGATGCATCCTTGAAGGACATAGTACAGTTTTGTACCTACCATAAATGTAATGTCCGAACAGGATAGCATCTGCAGTCAGGATTACCCACCCTCCTTCCCCTCTGTGGTACTCCTAGGGTATTTTCCCACCTAATAGCTAGCTGGGGGGGGATCTCTTATGGTGTGTTTGTTTGTATATATGTACATACATGCTTATTTTTTGTGTTTGCCTTCTACTTTTTGGAAACATTGGCATTTACCCAAAAATTTAGCTACCCAAGAGGGCAACTGGCATCTGGGGCAAGAAACACTGAGGAAAATGGCGTCGGCTGATGCCTTTATACCCAAAGACCAGCAGAGATGACGTCGGGTGAAGTGCGACACCAGCCGAAGCCGGACCCAGACTTTGGAATCCGGCCGACCGAAGGGCTGCCTGACGACAGGACAACCCATTTGTAAGGACTGCAGATGCTATCCTGTTCGGACATCTACATTTATGGTAGGTACAAAACTGTACTTTTCTACACTTGGCACATTTTCAAAAGATAACAGTTTTGTGTGTGTTGAACCTCACTGCTATACAAGTCTTAGTTCTCCCAGATTTTCCAGAATATTTCTGACTTTGCCTCATACATTTGCCTTACACCCTTGTAAGATTTGTGATTTTCAGGTCAGTCACAATGGATTACAGTCAGGCAATAATGATAGGTATTTGTTTACATTTCTTATTCTTTGGGAAATGCACATTGATGCAAAATATTTTGTTATACTGTTATTGTTATTTATTCAGTTAGAGCAATGTTTAAACAGTTTCACTGACTTTGTAACACTGTCCCTAATTCTTGAACAAATAATTGAGGGCATCTGACTGTCTTGCTGGTTGCCAGTAAATTAGAACACTAATTGTGTTACTTCAATAATATTCTTGCTATTACTTCATATTTTGATCTGTTCCTTATAAAATAGATTTTTTTTGCTGTTTTTTTTTTTTTTTTTGGAAATTATTGAGGATTGCAGTCGCTAAGTAATGACATACTTTTCAGTTATACAACTTGTATTGTACATAAAATTTATGCTAATGGAAAACATGGTATTATGGCAACTGTACTAACCTATGAACCTGTCAATGTATATAATAGCAGTAATTAAATTCTGTTCCAGATTTTGGACCTTCCACCCTTTGTCATTTAGTCCTTTATTACAGCATCACTGGTAAATTTCTGAGTATTATTTATTTGTGTGTCTTATTCTAATCACTGCGATGGCTCGGATGGCTCAGAGAGAGAAATGTCATTACTCGCACACTAATTCTTGCATGGAGCGACCATAAGTTTTGCACAATATTTCTGGTGAAACTACAGTACAAGAAGATTTGGCCCATAAAGGAGAGACTGGCATGATTCTGGGTAATTAACAGATAAGGACATTCATTCTAGTTTGGAGGGTTTACAAAAGACAGACTGTGGTCAGAGAAGGGTTCAGATGGGTTAGGGCTATAGACTATATATTGTACATATGCAATTAATGTGGCTTTGAGAAAGCTGCTGGATTGTATTGCATGAAGGGAGGAAAGGAGAGTATGAAAGAGAGTATGAAAGGGCAGAAGGTGGTAGGGATGCTATGGTGTCAAAAATTAATGAGATGAGGAATAACCCCTGGTACCACAGGCAATGAGTATGAGGAGGGCATGGGGGAAGAGAAGTCCTTCCTAGTCCATCCAGCACTAGGTGACATAGGCAAGTAGGCATAGTGTATGCGTGTTGCTGGCAATTCATGGAGGATTGAAATCATTAAATGACACGAGTTTCAGACTTCACCTTCAGAAAATGCATTGGTAGCTTCATCTGTCTGAATTTCCCATTGCCGAGATGTCTGACAACTTGCAGTCCTGCTTGGGAGTTGGGGATCTTACCTGTTGGTTAATTTTTGTCCCTGCCTTTTGTCTCATTTTGTGTGGGCTTTCAGTGTCAGAGTTGTCCTTATGTGCCATGTATTGTCGATAATGGGGAGAGGCTAAATCTCAAAGTTTTGTGAGCTTGACTAAATCGTACCATTCTTAGTTATATAGGTGATTAAGATGAAAACTGCCAGTGCAGCTTTATCATTACAGTACCTCTTATTACTTTAATTTGCTCCAGTTAGAGGCCAGGGACTCTAGTGCTCTACCAAAGTAGTCCAAATAGTTACTTCTACCTAGAGGCCTAGTACTAGAAACATATACAAAAGTAAAAGGGTGCATTTTCTTTGTGAGCTGCTTCTGAATGTTTGGACCCCTTCACAGCTTCTGTCTTAGCAGTGCTACATTACCTGTCTCAGATAATTGACTCTGGAATACGCTGTTCCTCTGTGCATTTCACTGCCATTTCTAATTTACACCAAGGTTCTAAGTTCTGCCATTGACATTTCTGAAGGCTGTTGAGACCTTTCTCAGGGGTACTCTCATTGTCTGACCTCCTACCAGGAATCCTATCCATCCAAGAGATTTGTAAATTGTTGAAGGAAAAGTGAGTCTTTGTCCTTTTGAACCAGATGCTGTGGTAGAATTAAAAATATCTGTTTTAAAAAATGATTCATCTAGTGGCCTTTACTTCTGCTAGAAGAGTGTGTTAGTTGCAAGCTTCTGCACTTTCTCTTCATACTCATTTTCCACAAATTACTATAACAAAGGTGAATATTAGTTGCACTGTACGGATTCCCGCAGCGTGTTTTGATTTTATCCCATAAAATCTACTGTTAGCAAAGATGTCTTCATTTTGGTGGTTTAATAGTGGTTTAATAGTAGATGTTTTCTTTGGGGAAGTTTCATTTTGGTCATTGTGCATACCTCAACAGTCTACTGAAGGGGTTGCTTAGGTGAAGTGTTCATGCTGGTTGGTTGCACATACTTGGAAATGTTACTGAAGGCTTGTTTGTGGAAACGTTTCATTTTGGGTGCATGTATAAGCAGTTAAGGGCAAGAAATCACTTCTGCTTGCATTATTCTGTTTGTGATTATACTGCCTGAGTGAGATAAAGGTTATCACTAGGTGACTACTGACAACATGGCGCTACCATATTTTTTGTGAATTTATCCTGGCTTTGTCAGTCATGTGTGGAATTTAGGTGAGAGGAAGGGCTCAGTAATATCCAAGTGTTATACCATTTGACTGAATGACTCAGGTCTTCTCCTTAATGATGATAATGAGTCTGTGTTACATAACTGCACAATGTAATATAATGAATGTCTACTCAACAGGTTGTGCCGCAATTATCACCTGTGTCTCAGCATTCATACCTTTGCAGTAATGGGAGGAAGGGCTCAGTAATATCCAAGTGTTATACCATTTGACTGAATGACTCAGGTCTTCTCCTTAATGATGATAATGAGTCTGTGTTACATAACTGCACAATGTAATATAATGAATGTCTACTCAACAGGTTGTGCCGCAATTATCACCTGTGTCTCAGCATTCATACCTTTGCAGTAATGAAAGGAAGGTCATTATCACATTAGCAATACATGCAGTTACAATATAGCAGTGAGTCATTATCACTTTTCTAGGAAGTCTCAGCTGCTGTCAGTGTTCACATAAGTAGAAATAGTTATCACTTTGATGAATGCACAAGCCAGGTTGTGTTTTTCTCTGCTTGGAGTCATTGCAAGCACCCCCCCCCTCATTCTTCAACTGCCTTAACCTGCTTTTTCTCTTTACATGTGTCCTTTCAGTGCCTCCTTGTCAGTGTCTACCCATGCAGTATTTCAGCTAAGGTGAGGTAAGAATGTACCTTCTAATGGTGTGTGCATCAGTGGGCAGCACACAGAGACACCATGACTGTCAGGATCATCCTGGATGGTAGTGGGGAACTTGGAGACTCTTCAGCTCAATCCCACTGGGCTGCTTTCCAGGATATGCATGGTTTCATTGGTGCCACTATGATGCCTTCAGTCCCTCTCCGAAAGGCCACCTGCAAAAAGAAGAGTCTAGGTACGTCTTTCTCCAATGCAATGTGGCCTTTCACTCTCCCTCCACTCTGGCACCGTACATGTATGTAGGTCAGGGCAGCAATTAGTAAATTACTTCCGTCCTTGATCACGTAGGTCCATTGCTGAATGGGCACATGTAAAAAGAAAAGGCAGAGGTAAGGCAGACTGCTGACACTGAAGGAGGTCGTGACTCGTGAGACAATAGTGGTATCAGCAGTCTGAGTGGGCAGCCAGCACAGGATGGTCTAACCAGGTAATGCATTACGATATACATGCATATGTACTCTTCCAATAGATCTGTCAAACATCAGTAGTAATCTGTTTGCATTTTCTTTCCTTTGCAGGTTCGTCCATCTTCTGACACTGACATGGCTTCATGAGCAGAAGAACGACAAGTGAGAGTGTGGGTATGTGGCCATTCCTACATTCACTGGGCTGCCAGCCATGCCTCCAAAACTGAAAACCGGTACAACTTGAGCTTCCCCACATCCAGTGTGAAGGTATACTGGATTGCAAGAAGAGATGCATTGGAGCGGAGTACTGCAGTTGTTGGAAGAGAAGTATTCCATCTACCCTGAGCCCGACATTCTTGTGCTGCACATTGGAGGGAATGATGTCATCAGTCAACCACTCGGAAGGCTACGGTTTCAAATCACAGCAATTTTTGAACACCTGAAGTCTTGGTGGCCACGTTTCATTTTGTGTGGTCTGATATAATTCCTTGGTAGATATGGAAAACAGTAAACAGTCAATGGGCAGCTCACAAGGCCAGACATTTACAGAATGGGTTCATGCATGGCTTGATGCGCACAGGGTTGGTGGATCTACAGTCTGCCATGAAAGCATCACCGCGGAAGATGTTCACCTGTTCAGAAGGGATGGCGTTCACCTAACTGAGGAGGGCATTGCGTTGTTCTTGACCGACCTCCACAATGGCGTGAGGAGAGCTATGCAGGATTGGTAACATGCAGCTTGTGAGAAGAATGGAAAAACACCCATGACCATGTAGGACCAGTATAGTAGGTAAAACTCTATTATGAAATGTGTTGTGTAAAATATATATGTTAAGTTGTCAATCTCGCCTTCATTCTTGCTGGATGGGTCCAGAGCCGATCCTCGGCTCCGACTCTGCCAATACTAAAGCTCGAGAGCTTATTCCACCGGCTCGAGGCTCCCCTATATCCCACAATGCTAGGCGGTAACTACTCAGATCTCATTTGCCGCTTAGCTGACGAGGTGCTTTCTTCTACCGGCTCTGGCAGGTTAGTGAGTTTTCTTGTTAAAAAAACTTTGAATTCTACCCCTATCCTTTATTTAGTTTAGTTTTTATACAGAGTGTCCCTTTAGTTTAAATCGGGTCCCTCTTGTGCTTGTATTCCCGTTTTATCCCCTTTTTAACTTTTTAGGCCTTTGGCCCACTTCCTATTTTTAACCTGTCCTTTCAGTGTGACTGGATTTTTATTTGGTTAAAGGGTGTGTCTGTGTGTTGTGTTTGTGTTACATACAGTATTTTTAGGATGTCTAAAGACTCCAAGGTCTCAGGCTTCAAGAAGTGTGATTCGTGCTGTCAGAAAATGTCTCTGACAGACGGTCACACTTCTTGTGTCTATTGCCTGGGACCTTTGCACCTGCAGGACTCATGTGCTGTTTGCCATGCATTCAGCCCTAGAGTCCTGCAGGTACGCAAAAACAAACTCATACTTCGAGGCTTGTTAAAGCCTGAAGGCCCCCCGACCCAGTCTGCGTCAGGGAAGCCTTCAAAGACTTCCAGGCCATCGGCTCCAGCTTCAGAGCAGTCTCCTGGGAGCATTAAAGCTGCTTCGACATCGGCTCCGGCTGGAGTCGATGTTTCGATGTCTCAAACTGTTACCTCGGCTCCGGCCGAGTCAGTCCATCTTTCCGCCAGACTTACAGAGCAAAGAGTATTAGATATCCGCAAACAAGTTTACCTTCTACTTCAATGCAACAAGGTCAAAGCCAGGGTAGTCTTGAAGGTATTAGGACTCATGGCAGCTACTATTACACTTCTCCCCTTAGCTCGTTTTCACATGCGGATCCTCCACTGGATGCTGTTTTCTCAATGGTCCTTCCAACAGCTCCCGATGTCTCACATCATCCTACTAACTCTCAATCATGCAAGAATCACCTGTCTTGGTGGATCACATCACCTCAATTTCTCCAGGGCAGACCCTTCATTCTCCCCCCCCCCAATCGCCACGGTGACAACGGACGCCTCCCTGATCGGGTGGGGGGGGGGCATTATCAGGGCAGGACAGTCCAGGGCACGTGGCAACCTTTTGGGTGCCACTTGCACATAAATGTCTTAGAGATGAGAGCAGTGCTTTTAGCGTTGCAAGCCCTTCAGGACTCTCTTCCCCACGGGGACTATTGCAATTCAGACGGACAACATGTCCGTAATGTGGTACATCAACAAACAGGGCGGAACCAAGTCCTACCCCTTATGTCGAGAGGCACTCAGACTTTGGCAGCGGGTGATTTCTTCTCAGCGTTTTCTGATAGCAACGCACATTCCCGGGAAGTCCAACGTGATTGCGGACAAGTTGAGCAGGGCCATTCTCATGCCTCACGAGTGGTCTCTAAGAAAAAATCAGTGCTGGAAGAAGTCTTTCAAAGATGGGGCCGGCCTTGCTGCGATCTTTTTGCTACTCCCCAAAACCGCAAGTGTCACGACTTCTTCACTCTCTTCCCATTACCAGGCCATCCCACCAGAGACGCTGTAGTCCACGATTGGCTCCGGGGACTTCTGTATGCTTTCCCCCCCTTTCCACTGATCTCTCAATTAATTCAGAAAGCTATCGCCTCGAGAGTCACCATGATCCTCATTGCCCCTTACTGGCCTCGACAGATGTGGTTTCCGTTCCTCCATCATTACCTGTTGGAGCAGCCTTGGCATCTGGACCCGGTGCCAGATCTTTTGACCCACCAGTCGGGCCAGCTGCACCACTCCCTTCAATCTCTCAACCTCACAGCGTGGTTTCTCCGATTCCTACCCTAGCCAAGCTTCCCTTAATCTCTCATTCGGTCCGTAACATCCTGATGACCTCTCAAGTCCTCTACCAGGAGGATTTACAATAGTAAGTGGAAACGTTTTTCCTTCTGGGCAGCATCAAAAAATATAGACCCCTTCACTGCACCTATCCAGTCTATCCTAGACTTTCTGGCAGAGCTCTTTCATTTAGGCTCTTCCTCATCTACCATTAGAGTACAACTAGCTGCTATATCTAACTTTCATTTAGGTGTCTCGGACTCCAGTTTCATGTCCCATAAACTCTGCAAAGCCTTTTTAAGAGGTGTCTTTCTGCTCAAGCCCCCAATCAAAGATCCCCCACCTCAATGGGACTTGAATTTAGTCCTAGCATCCTTGATTCTCCCCCTTGAACCTCAAGGCTTCATGCCCTCTTAAGTTGCTCTCATGGAAAACACTTTTTCTAGTAGCCATAACATCAGCTAGAAGGGTATCTGAACTTCATGCTCTTTGCAGTCGTCCTTACTTAGTTTTCCATAAAGACAGGGTGTCCCTCCGGACTAATCCGTCCTTCTTGCCTAAGGTTTCCTCTGAGGCAAACCTAAACCAGGCGATTGATCTCCCCATCTTCTTCCCTGATTATTCCAACAGGTCGGAACAAAAGTTACATTTTCTAGATGTTCACCGCCAACTTGGATATTATTTAGACAGGACTAAACAGTTCAGGAAATCTGATCAGCTTTTCCTGTCTTATGCAGAAAGGAAATTGGACCTTCCAGTTACTAAAGTGTCCCTTTCAAGATGGCTTACCTCTATAATTACCTTCATCTATGAAATCAGACATCAAAAACTGCCTTCAAGACCTAGAGCTCATTCAACTAGGGCATTAGCTACATCTGTAGCTTTTCAGGACAGGCTACCAATAGATTCCATTTGTGCAGCAGCCACATGGGCTTCTCCTCATACCTTTATTTTGCATTACAAATTGGATATGGCCTCCAGAAACCGTGCCAGCTTTGGTTCCACTGTTCTCCAGAGTCTGTTCCGATAGGCCACCCGGGGTAAGGTGCTAGGGACGCGGTCCCATCCAGCAAGAATGAAGGCGAGATTGACAACTTAACATTAAGAAGTTATGTACCTACCATAACGTTCCAGTTAGTTGTCTTCTTCTCACCTTCTTTCTTGCATCCCACCCTCCTTCCCCCTAGCCTGGACAGACCGATAGGAATATTTGGGATCTTCCATTGGGATTTTTTTCCTTCCCACATGTTCTACCACCTCTATTCTCCCTTTTTATGTTTGTGATAGCTTACCTACAGGTTTATATATAGAGGTGGGTTCCTTTTCTCTCTTCTCCATTCTATGGAGACCAGAACTGCTTGGTTTTAGCTATCAAACGAGATCTGAGTAGTTACCGCTTAGCATTGTGGGATATAGGGGAGCCTCAAGCCGGTGGAATAAGCTCTTGAGCTTTAGTATTGGCCGAGTCGGAGCAGAGGATCGGCTCCGGACCCATCCAGCAAGAAAAGGCGAGAAGAAGACAACTAACATGGAACGTTATGGTAGGTACATAACTTCTTATTATCTGAGTTTGACAATTAACTGTGGTAAGGAGCTAGTGAGGGTGCTGAGAACTTATCCTCAGACATTTGAGGGACATCAAACAGAAAGATCCCAATAATGCCTTAGCAGCCCACGTAGCATAGTATCCTTCTCATTACTTTGTATTTATAGCCATAGAGGCAGTCTGTCAGACCACAAGAGGAGGTGATGTTCATAATTGCACAGAGCTAAGGGAAACATGCTGGATAATTAATTTAAGAGCAAACAGATCACCAGGCTTGAATACTATTGTGCCATTAAAACCTGCACTTAAGAATAGAAGGAATATGATTAGCAAGTTTACTTGAATGTTGCTTCATTCATATAATGTATTCACATCCATAAATATTAGTTTTCTCATATACAATCCTATAGTAAAAAGAAGCACTGCCCCTTTAATTACAATGAAGGAAATGATGCCTCTCTGCTAGCTGGCCTCCTTTTGGTTTGCAACAAGGGCGTGTCAGAGAACTAAATGAGGAATGGCTGTGATGCCTTATAAGTACAAAAGCTGAACAGTCTTTTTTATACGATCTGAGGAAGGCTTATTTGCCAAAAGCGCTTATCGGAAGACTGAGGACTGCTTATTTTATGTTATGTTCTTTTCATTAAAGTTTTGATTTTACTATTAAGTTTTACTGCCGTGGTGGACATCAGGAGTTTTTAGTAGTGTTTGCCTTTTCTCTTCCTCATTGGTGTCCTCACAATGTAAGAAAGTTTTTTTACCTGTTGACTGTTTTTGTTTCTTACACTGAACATGGCGAGCCAGCAATTGAACCTGAATGACAAACTCAGAACATGCAATATTTCTAATCTATCGGGAGACTTATTGAACCTGCTTTTAGATCTGAATTTGGGTAATGTAGCTGCTTCCACAGCTGTTGCATCGGTTCCTGATAATAATTTTAATTGTATATTTCGGGAAGTGGAGAATGCAGCTTACCGGCTCGAGAGACTGCAGTGGCAACGCTTCCATATGGAAGCGTGCTTGCACCATCAAATTGTACCTCGAGGTATGCGAACACTTCTCCGGATCTGCTCGCAAAATGGCAAATTATAAATCTTGAAACAAGTCGAAAATACATGAACTTGCTGATAGAATTTTTCAAGCCAGAAGAGGAAAGGATGGCAGCGATTATATCAACTAAGCAGACTGAATTGGAAAGCTTAGAGCTGCAAGACTCACATCTGAATAGCCTAGAACAACTACAAATTAACTTGAATGCTTATGAAGCGAAGCTAAGACAGCAGAATGTTAAAAAGCTAGCCCGTGACCATCAGGATTTTGTGAGAGGCCATATCTTTGAATGGCCGAGAGAGGAATTCAATAATAAGGGGCGGGGAGCTCTACCACCACATAAGGAGAAGATACCTTTTTCTAGACCTAATGGAGAAGATGTGATTACTCATGTCAGTTTAACTGATCTGGAACCTTCCATTCACAACCCTGTTATTCTTAACTCAACAGTACCGACCTCCAATTTTGTAATATCTGAAACAGATTCAAGAGAAGCGTCTAGTAGTACAGCCACTATGGGTGTAGAAACCGGCAACAGGAATGCTCTCCTAGCCCCCAATGTAGCAACTAGACCGAAAGAAGGGGCAATGCATGCACCAATAAATTGGCCCTTGCCGTTTCTTTCCAAATTCAACCATCACAGGACTCAAAGAACACAGAGTCAAGAACGGAAAAGGAAGAAGCTCACACTTTAATTGGATCTGAACCAAGTTTAGTAGTGAATCTTTCTAATAAGAGTTTAAGCCCTGATATGATTTCCTTGTTAGACAAGGGCCTGAGTTTTATTCCAGCCTTACCGTCTGATATTAGTGAATTTGTGCTGGATATCAGAATGTTTTGCAGGAACCTTGCATTAAAATGTATTTTTGGACAAGCTAATGACAGTAAACAGCTACCTTATACAAAATTGAGTAGCTTTGTTCCCCCTAATCCTCCACCAGTGGAGATGTTCTTGAGATTATGTGAAGATGAAATCTTCAAACTAAGGGGTAATACAACCAAAGGACAAGGACGTTTCTTCAATTTAACTACTAATGAGAATGAAATGCTGAAGCAGCTAAAGGAGACCGCGACAGCTTGGTCATCAAGCCTGCTGATAAGGGAGGATGTATAGTAGTGATGGAAGCCGTATGGTACAGGCATAATATGCTCTCTATGCTGGATGATGAAAGAATGTATAAGAGATTAAGTTGCAGTGAAGCTACAACTAAGGTAGATCGTTTTCGTAGCCATCTATATGATCTATTGATAGAGGAAAATATCTCACAAGAACTATACGAGTTCTTTGATTTCCCTAAACCTATGTTTCCATACATCAGCGGACTCCCCAAAATTCACAAGGATCCAGTTGACCCACCCCTACGTTCCATAGTTTCTGGTAGGGGGTGGGTAACTGAACCTGTTTCCATGTACGTGGAGAATGAATTAAAGAAGGACCTGCCACTAGCAGAAACTGTATTGAAGGACTCAGGAGATTTTCTGGAAAAACACTTTTTAGTTACTAAGGACCTCAAGAAATATGAAGATTTGTTACTAGTGACAATGGGCATCAAGAGTTTGTTTACGGTGATTCCGAATGACTGTGGTCTACAGGCAATAAGCTCTTTCCTAGCAAGGAACAGTATGGAAGCAGAACCAATATGTTCCTTGCTGGAACTTGTATTGGAAAATAACATCTTTATGTATGGGGATTCTTTCTATTTGCAGACATGGGGTATGGCTATGGGCACCCCATGTGCAAATAGTTACTCTAATTTGATTCTGGCTGAGTGGGAACATAATGAACTGATACCCAGCACTTGGAAACAATATCTAGTGTACTACGGCCGTTTTGTGGATGATGTCTTTATCCTTTGGAGAGGCAGCTCTACACAATTGGACCTTTTTGTCAACTTTATCAACGAGAGCACTGATTTTCTAGAGTTTGTGGTTAAACATTCTTCCGAGACCATAGAATTTCTGGATGTAAAGATTCATCTGCATCCTGATAGAAGTATCAGTACAGGAATTCATAAAAAAGAAACCTGGAGAAATCATTATCTGCATGGGGGGGGGGAGTATGCACCCGTGACATATTTTTGATAACATCTTTGAGAATCAAATCTTAAGAACCTCAAGATTATGTGCTAAGAATGAAGACTTTGTAGCAGAACAGAGAAATATTAAGACACATTTAAGTAAAATATCCTATAAAAGAAAGAATCTAAGATTGAAGCATGATCCACAGGAATTAAGGAGAGGAAAGGGATGTCCCTACTTCTCTGAACCCACATCGAGTCATCATGAGAGCCTGGATCTTAAAACTCAGTCACAGCAACTTAAATGTTTGATGTTAAGTTGTCAATCTCGCCTTCATTCTTGCTGGATGGGTTCGGAGCCGATCCTCGGCTCCGACTCGGCACTTGCTTTAGCTCGAGAACTCCTTTTACCAGCTCAAGGCAACCCTATATCCCATGATGCAAGGCGGAACTACCTCAGATCTCGTTTGCCGCTTAGCGAAAGAGGTCTCCTTTGCCAGCTGAGGTAAGTTTTTCTTGTGAAATAAGAAAAAAGAGTAGTTAGGGGTTTATTTTTCCCTTTTTAGTGTCAGTTTAGTCTGTAGTTAGTTACAGCCCACCCTATTCCCTTGTTTTAAACTTTTTATAATCTTTAGTTTAAAGTTTCTTAGTTAGGCCTAGTTTCCCATTGGTTATTCCCTTCCTGTGTGTTTGTGTAAGGGATTAATTTGTGTGTTTGTTGGGATTGTTTGTGTTTCCATCCTCCTAGGATGTCAAAGGAAGGCAAGGTCTCAGGCTTCAAGAAGTGTGACCAGTGCTGTCAGAAAATGTCTCTGACAGACGGTCACACTTCTTGTGTTTATTGCCTGGGGCCTTTGCACCTGCAGGACTCCTGTGCTTTATGCTTTATGTCATGCTTTTAGCCAGAGAGTCCTGCAGGAAAGGAGGAATAAACTCATCCTCCGAGGCTTACTTAAGCCAGAAGGTTCTCCTCCTAAATTAGGGTCAGGAAAACCTCCTAAACCACCGAAGGCTCAGGCTACAGTGTCCAAGCCTCCTCCGGTGGCTCCGGCTCCGTCGGAGCCGACATCGGCTCCGGCTGGAGCTGATACATCTTCTTTTCAAGTAGTGGGTTCGGCGCCGGCCGGCTCCGATACCCTGACTACTGTGGCCTTGTCGGCTCCGGCTGGAGCCGACACTTTATCCAGTATCGGAGCCGAGATATCCTCGGCTCCATCTGGGGTTCAAGGGACTTCGGCTCCGATGGCTTCGACCCGTAAGAGATCCCGGTCCCCTTCTATACTGAGTATCCACTCGGTTCCGGGGTCTCCTCTGTTGTCGGAGCGGAGCCATCGGAGCCGATCTTCGAGATCTTCCAGGCTGTCTGACCACGATTTAGAGAGGGTGGTAAGCAGGCTGTTGAAGTCTCAGGCACTGGCCCAAATGCTCCATAGCCCGTCTCAACAGACTTCGGCTATAGCCCCAATCCTTGAACTTCCTCCTCCGACTCCACACCGCAGTTCGGAGCCGGAGCTTCTCGGGACAGCGACTGTTTCGATGCCGGAGCCGATACATCCTTCGGCTCCGTCGTCCTCGGCTCCGATCTCCTCCTTGAGACCTTCCTTGGAGGGATCCGGTCGTCGGGTTTCCACTGTCTGCTCCGAGGGGGCTAGTGGCATCGGACCCTTGTCCGACCCCGCTCTCCCTCTCGGGGCTTCGGCTTTGGTAAGCTCGGCACCGACATCGGCCTCGGAGCCTTCTCTCTCTTTGGAGCCGGCCATTCCTGTTTCTTCGGAGCGGGTGTGTTCCGGCCTCCCGGGGAGTGGAGACTTTGAGGTGATGAGGAGTGTCCTGGCCTCTGAGCCTGGTCAACGATCCGTCCCTCTAGCTCCTCCCTCTTCAGTGCCTGCAGATGCCTCTTGCCAACCTCTTGCTCACAGGCCCAGGGATCCATTGCCCCAGGTTTCCCCACTGGGAATTTCCTCCTCTTCCGAGGTTTCTCCTGATCCTGCAGGGGAACCCCCTCGGAAGAGGACGTGTAAGAGGAAACACACAGACTCCCCTGAGTCTACTACATCTGATACCGACTTAAATGAGTCGGAGGGTTCACCACGGTCCCCCTCTGAGGATGTCTCTTTTTCAGACATCCTTGAGCTCCTCAAACAGAGGGGGAATTGGCCCTCCATTGACCCCTCCGAGGAGGAGTCGGTATACCTGGAGGCTTTTGGATCCCGACCCTCCACCTCCTGGGTGTCTCCGCCTTTCGACCCACTGATGCAGGTAGTGGCTCGGAAGGCGTGGCTCCAGATTCTGTGGAACCTGTCCCCAGGAGACCATCCAAATTCATCACGGCCCCTTCGGACAAACAGTTCCTTTCCAAGGGTGTCTCTGTGGATGCTATGGTGGTGGCGGCCACTAAGAAGGAACTGGCGGATCCTTCAGTACCTGTCCATCCTCCTAACAAGGATTCTAGGACCATGGACAGGTATGGAAAGCGGATGTTTTCTTCAGCGACCTTTGCTATGCGTTCGCTGAATTATCTTTGTCACTTCACCAGGCTTCAACGAGATGTTCTCAAGGAACTGGGTGAAGTAGTCCAGGATCCTTCTGCTGCTGGGGCTCAGGAAAAGATTGCCTCGCAGCTTGCAATCCTGAATTCTATATCTAACTCCTCCATGCGGCTCATATCCTATGCGGCCGATGGAGTGAGCAGGGCCGCAGGCACAGGAGTTGCTCTTAGACGCCAAGCCTGGATGCGGCTTTGTAATTTTGCGGACCCCTTTAAGGCATCCTTCACTAATACCCCTTTGATGGTTCGGCTTTGTTCGGACCTCAGGTGAAGGATACCTTGACCAGGTGTGAGCAGGACGGTAAAACTCTTTCTGCCGTTGGAGTCCAGTTTTCCACTCCTTCTAGACCATACCCCAAGGGTCAGAAGGGGGGGGAAGATGTGGTTCCGTAAAGCCCAAGGAGCTACACCGCACACACGTAGTCAGTTTACCCACAGAGGTAGAGACGTTAACAATAATAGACGCCGCCCTAGAGGCAGGGGGGGGTCCTCAGAACCAGGGCAACAGGGAGTCTCTTCCTGAGAAGCCCTTTCAGCATCCCTGAGGTGTTGCCCGACTGTCCACCCTTGGAGGCAGTCGGGGGAAGGGTTTCGCTGTACCCAGTAGCCTGGCAATTCCTATCTCAAGAGATGTGGGTACAGTCGATTTATATGCGAGAGTTACAAAATCCCTTCGAAGGTTGCCGTACCTCTACAATCCCTTCCAGACATCTCACCCGGTCAAAGGGATTTGGCAGAACAGGAGGTTTCAAAGCTCCTAGAAAAAAGAGCCGTCCAGACTGTGCCAGCAGACCAGGTAGGATCCGGCGTCTACTCCAGATTCTTTTTGGTCCCCAAAAGGACGGGAGATTGGAGACCAATATTAGACCTGAGCAATCTGAACAGATTTGTCAAGAAGGCAAGATTCCGGATGGTCACGCTTCAGTCCATTCTGCCCTTTCTGGGCAAGGACAACTGGATGTGCTCTATAGACCTTCAGGATGCGTACTATCACATAAAGATTCACAGACGCTCCAGAAGGTTTCTCCGCTTCGGCTAGGGACCAGTCATTACCAATTCAGAGCCCTGCCCTTTGGCCTCAGTTCAGGCCCCAGAGTGTTTACCAAATGCATGGCAGTGGTCACAGCTCATTTGAGACGTCGAGGATTCCAGGTGTTTCCCTATTTGGACGACTGGCTCCTCTCCGCCACCACCAAGTGTCAGCTTCTACAGTCCAGAGACTACACTCTACAGCTTTGCAGGAGTTTGGGAATTTCAGTAAACTTCGAAAAATCTTCTCTGCTGCCTTGCCAATCTATCACCTTTATAGGTGCAGAATTAAACACCGTTAAAATGTTAGCCAGACTAACAGATCAAAGAATTCTGGACATCCAAAAATTTGTTCGGCTTCTTTTGCAAAGCAACAAGATCAAAGCCAGATTTATACTGAAGGTTCTAGGTCTTATGGCTGCGGCCATTGTTCTTCTACCTCTGGCTCGCTTCCACATGCGTCTTCTGCAGTGGATGCTATTCACGCAGTGGTCGTACCACAGTCTCCCGATGAGGCACGAAATCTTGGTAACACAGTCGTGCCGAGCTCATCTGAACTGGTGGATATCTTCCCCTCTTCTTCATCAGGGCCGACCCTTTATTCCCCCTCCTCCAGTTGCCACAGTCACTACAGATGCCTCTCTGATCGGGTGGGGGGGGGGCATTATCAGGGCAGGATGGTCCACGGGACGTGGCAACCCATAGAATACCATCTGCACATAAATGTCCTGGAGATGAGAGCAGTGCTTTTAACGTTGCAAGCCCTCAACGACTTTCTTCCCACGGGGCTATTGCAGTACAGACGGACAACATGTCCGTAGTCTGGTACATCAACAAGCAGGGCGGAACCAGGTCCTATCCATTATGTCGAGAAGCTCTCAGACTTTGGCAGTGGGCGATCTCTTCTCAGCGGTTTCTGATAGCAATGCACATCCCCGGCAGGTCCAACCTATTAGCGGACAGGCTGAGCAGATCCATTCTGATGCCTCACGAGTGGTCTCTCAATCAATCTGTAGTGGATCAGATTTTTCTGAAGTGGGGCACTCCTTGTTGCGATCTTTTTGCTACTCCTTAAAACAACAAGTGCCCCGATTTCTTCACTCTTTCCCCTTCCAGGCCAACCTCTGAGAGACTCTCTAACCCAGGATTGGCCCCGGGGACTTCTGTAAGCTTTTCCTCCTTTTCCCTTGATTCCACAAGTCATTCAGAAAGCCACCGTTTTGAGAGCCAAGTTGATCCTCATTGCCCCATATTGGCCTTGACAAATTTGGTTTCCGTCCCTGCATCGTCACCTTCTGGTGCAGCCCTGGCATCTGGACCCAGTTCCGGATCTCTTGATCCATCAATCGGGTCAGCAGCACCGGGCCATTCATTCTCTCAACCTCACTGCTTGGTTGCTCCACTTCCTACCCTAGCCAGGCTACCGATGATTTGACTCAGTCAGAGACATTTTAGTCTCTTCCTTGAAGTCGTCCACTAGGACTGTTTATGCTAGCAAGTGGCGACGTTTTTCTATTTGGGCGAATTCCAGAAATATTGACCCCTTTACTGCTCCTGTACATTCGGTTTTAGATTTCCTGGCGGAGGTTTTTCATTCAGGATCCTCGTCATCTACAGTCAAAGTACAACTGGGTGCTATTTCTAAGTATCATGTTGGCCTGCATGACCATAACATTATGTCTCATAGGTTGTGCAAGGCCTTTCTGAGAGGAGTTTTCCTCCTAAAACCACCTATAAAGCATCCTCCTCCGCAATGGGATCTAAACTTAATGTTGGCATCCTTGATACTTCCTCCCTTCGAACCGTCTGCTTCATGTTCTTTGAAGTTATTGACCTGGAAAACTATATTTTTACTGGCTGTCACTTCTGAAAGAAGGGTTTCCGAAATTCAAGCTCTCTGCATTCGTTCCCCTTATTTGGTTTTTCATAAGGACAGGGTATCATTAAGAACTAACCCTTCCTTTCTCCCCAAAGTCGTATCTCAAACCAACATTAACCAATCTATAGACCTTCCAGTCTTTTTCCCAAACTATTCCGACAGAGCTGAACAGAAACTGCATTTTTTGGATGTCCATCGTCAGCTCAGGTACTATTTGCATAGAACTAAACAATTCAGAAAATCGGACCAATTATTTGTCTCCTATGCAGAAAACAGAATAGGTCTTCCAGTATCTAAAGTGACCTTATCCAGATGGTTGACTTCCACTATTTCCTATGTGTACTCTCTCAGGGGCAAACAGCTATCTTCTAAGCCTAAAGCACTCTACCAGGAGTCTATCCACTTCTGCAGCTTTTCAGGATAGACTACCCATTGATACCATTTGTGCAGCAGCTACTTGGGCTACACCCCATACCTTTGTCTCTCATTACAAGTTGGACTTGGCCTCCAGAGATAGGGCCAGTTTTGGTTCCACAGTTCTCAAGAGTCTGTTCCATTGAGCCACCCGGGATACAGGTGCTAGGGACGCGGTCCCATCCAGCAAGAATGAAGGCGAGATTGACAACTTAACATTTAGAAGTTATGTACCTACCATAACGTTCCATGTTAGTTGTCTTCTCGCCTTCTTTCTTGCGTCCCTCCCTCCTTCCCCCTGGCCTGGACAGATCTTGGAGAGTTCCTATTAGATTGTGTCCTCTGGTACGTTGTTAGGAGGATTTCTTTTAGGAACCATTGTTCCTAATTCTGTTAGGATAGTCTTTAGCAAGGTTAGTTAGCTGCCAAACGAGATCTGAGGTAGTTCCGCCTTGCATCATGGGATATAGGGTTGCTTCGAGCTGGTAAAAGGAGTTCTCGAGCTAAAGCAAGTGCCGAGTCGGAGCCGAGGATCGGCTCTGAACCCATCCAGCAAGAAAGAAGGCGAGAGAAGACAACTAACATGGAACGTTATGGTAGGTACATAACTTCTAATTAACATACACTGCTGACAATAAGCAAGTATGTGAAGTTATTAGGAAGTTTTGGCCGGTATTGATAACTGATGACAAAATAAGAGACATTGTAGGTGAACAGCCCAGATTCCTATACAAGAATAAGAAGAATTTGAAACGTCTCATTTGCAACAAAGATGGATTTGAAAGAAATAGGCCCAATTCTAATAGGGCACTTTCAAGTGCTTAAGATGCAAAGCTTGCAACTCAGTTGACAGCTCCAATGTTTTTGTACATCCATACTCCAGTCAACAGTACAATTTTAATGTATGCTGATTGTACTAGTTCCCACATCATATACTTAGCGACTTGCTGCCAATGTAGTGCTTTCTATGTTGGCAAAACAGATCAACATCTTAAGGAACTTATCCTCAGACATTTGAGGGACATCAAACAGAAAGATCCCAATAATGCCTTAGCAGCCCATGTAGCACAGTAGTATCCTTCTCATTACTTTGTATTTAAGGCCATAGAGGCAGTCTGTCAGACCACAAGAGGAGGTGATGTTCATAATCGCACAGAGCTAAGGGAAACATGCTGGATAATTAATTTAAGAGCAAACAGATCACCAGGCTTGAATACTATTGTGCCATTAAAAGCTGCACTTAAGAATAGAAGGAATATGATTAGCAAGTTTACTTGAATGTTGCTTCATTCATATAATGTATTCACATCCATAGTTATTAGTTTTCTCATATACAATCCTATAGTAAAGAGAAGCACTGCCCCTTTAATTACAATGAAGGAAATGATGCCTCTGCTAGCTGGCCTCTTTTTGGTTTGCAACAAGGGCGTGTCAGAGAACTAAATGAGGAATGGCTGTGATGCCTTATAAATACAAAAGCTGAACAGTCCTTTTTATACGATCTGAGGAAGGCTTATTTGCCGAAAGCGCTTATCGGAATACTGAGGACTGCTTATTCTATGTTATATTCTTTTCATTAAAGTTTTGATTGTACTATTAAGTTTTACTGCCATGGTGGACATCAGGAGTTTTTAGTAGTATATGATGATTTCAAGTAGAAAAAGCCGAAATGCAGGCCAAAAAAAAAAAAAAAAAAAATGAAACATACTAACTCCATAATTATTGCTGGCCAGAAATCTGACAGTAAGACATGTGAACCAAACTATCACAATTCTGTTACCTTTTTTATTGTAACCTCAAAAAAAAAGAAAAGTCAATGCAGGCAGAGAAAATGTAGCATTACATTATGAACTGAACCACGCCATCCCTTCATAATTACAAAACTGAACATCACTGCAAGCCGGGGGAAAGAACTGGACATCAGTGCAAGCCGGGGGAAAGAACTGGACATCAATGCAAGCCAGGGGAAAGAACTTGGTCTCCACCTTCCTGACGTACCTTCGACACAATCAAATCAGTAGTCCCCCTCTCATGCTGATCCTCCCACACTGTGATGACATTATGTAGACTGGCCCGCTTATCAGCTACTGTAAAGTACTGTAAAACTTGTTGTGGAACTCTATTCCATCCACTGTTTCCATCCGGAGTAAAAACAGCATTGGATCGAGTACTTTCTCCAGCAAGACAGCAGGTAAAGTCCGTCGGGAACATAAGAATTAGCTGTAATTGTTTCGGTCAGTTTAAGTATGTAGACAGCATACAACTGTCTCCCCACAATTCTGCCGCAAAAGTAAAATTAACGGATTTTTCTCCTTTTGTTCTCCTCTTCTGCCTTTTCATTGTGCTGCAGATGTATTCGTTTTTTCAGGTTTTGTAATCCACTAAGTTCTTATTGAAATCCATGCTTGCTGTATGATATTGGTCTCCAGCTACCCTGCTGCAGTGTGTGCATGTATGTGTACGAGTGTTTCTCTCTGCATGTGTGCGAGTGAATGCATACCTGACAGCAGTATGTATGTCTAAGTGAATGCAGAATAGGCTGATTTTTGTGTGTGTGCGAGTGAGCACTGGATGAGAGAATGAATAGTGCGTGCGAGAAAGCAGTATGTATGTATGTGTGTGTGCATGTAGAAAAGGTTATGCCCATGAAAGCAGTATGTGCGTGTTTTTGAATGCGGAAGTCCGGGTGAACATGTGTGCCTGAACAAGAGCTTACCAGTATATGAGAGGATGTACAGTGTGTGCGTGACAGCAATGTCTGTCTTTGTAAATGCAGAAAAGGCTGTTTGTTTGTGTGTGAGAGAGTTATCGATGCAGGAGAGAATGAACAGTGTGCATGTGTAAGTGTAAGCACAATGCCTGTGTCTATCGGAGACTGGTTTGTGTGTCTTGCATCTGGCCATCTACTTAGGGGGCCAGCAAAAGAACATCCATTGCCCTCAGCCGGCCTGAATTCCAAAGTCTTGGGTCCTGCGCCGGTTGCTGTCGCCTCTTCCCTGACGTCAGGTCGTCAGGGGTATAAAAGATGCAGCCGACACCATTTTCTTCAGTCTTTCTTGCCGGATGGTGCCCGAAGCAGAAGCAGTTCGCAAGTGCCGGTCGGCCGACTCCTGAGATTTTCGTGTTCGAGTTTCAGATCCGAAGTCTTCATTAAAAGCTAAGTACCCCGTTGGGGAAACTTTTTTCTTGCTCCAGACTGATGTCAGAAAAAGTTAATTGCATTTCTTGTGGGAAGCAAATACCTCATACAGACTTTCATTCTTACTGTATTCCTTGCCTAGGCCCTGACCACGATGTTTCTAGTTGTCGGTTTTGTGCTAGATTTAACCAATGCACTATTAAGCGTCAGTACGATTTTGCATTGTTATTTTGGCTGAAGATTTAATTACACAATGTCGTCGGACAGCCATCCGACTACCGGAGTTCACGAAAAATGCAAAGAAAAAGACAGGCCAACCGAGGACCAAAACCGACGACGAAGCTTCTCCTAAGCAAGTCGCCAGTTCTCAGTGAGGTGCTTTCACAGCCCCTGATGCACGCTACTTTAGAGTCGCAGGCCGCAACCGACTCCCACGTGGAGTCGGCCAGGCCGCTGGAAACTCAAGGTATTGGAGCGTCGGAAATTATTCCCTCAGATGGGTCCGGAGCCACTGAGCAGGCATCGGCTTCTGAGGGTGTGTTCAGACCTAAACAGTTATATATTAAACCGACTTCAAAGGCAAAGACTAATGCACCTTTAAAGGCAAAGAAACACGTTCACCAGCCACATGGACAGGCCTCCATGCCCAGAAAACAGATGCTCAAAATGACCGAAGACTTAATTACCTTGATCAGGGGTTCCCATCCCCCTCCTGATAAGAGGCCTAGGCAAGAGACAGACTATGAATCTTCAGATCAGGTTTCCATTTCTTCTAATTCCTCTTCTGATCAGGAATATTCTCTTCCCCACTATGAGGATTCTGATGCTGAAGAGTCAATTCCTTCAGCTTCTCCTCCTGAGGACTACTCTTTTTGGGGAAACCTTGCATACCATGAGGGAGCACTTCCACTGGGAGAGCCAAGATTTTTCAGAATCTAAGAGGAGGCTCAGAGACTTCCTTTTACTACCTCAACACAGCCCTAGCTATTCCACCTGTGTTAGACATTGTAGATGTGTTCTCAGAGTCTAGTCTGACCCCTGACTCCTTACCTCCAGCTCCTGTTAAGCCGGACAGATACTACAGGGTCCCTGACTCTCATAAATTTATTTTCAAAAACCCTGCTGCAGTCTTAGTTCTTCTGCAGAACTATTTCTCAGGGTCCCAAAGGGGTTAAGGCTTCCACTGCAAAAAAACCCTACCCCCTCTGACAGGGATTCTAGGGCAATGGATAGATGGGGAAAAAAGATTTACACATCTGCTACCTTAGCTATAAGGGCATTAAATTGCCAGTTTCATATGCTCAAATATCAGCAATATATTATGACACTGCTTAAACAGAAAATGATGGTAAATTCTGAATGTGCAGAAAACAAAGAAATGCAGGATTTATTGCATGCACCTGAACAAGTTGGAAAGCATACTTTGCAATGTGGTTTTGATTCTCTGGAGGCCTCCTGCAGGGCCGCTGTTACAGGTTCTGTCATCAGGAGGCATGCTTGGTTAAAAGAACAAAATCTGCCTGATCATGTTAAAGCAAAATTATTAGATGTGCCATTACAACATGATACCTTGTTTGGTGTTAAAGCAGAAGAGGTGTTAAAGAAAATGAAGGACAAAGCTAAATCTATGCAAACGGACAAGGATTTCTTACAGGTACAGCCACCTAGATTTAGCAGACACTGGCCTACAAAGAATTGGTCCTTTCCAGTCTCTAAGACAGACCTCAAAGGGGCAGATCCAGACGCCCTAGAGGCAGATCACAGCCACAAGGTTCCTACAGGTCTAAGCAATGGGGTGCTTCTACCTCCAAAGGTGGAGAAGACAAATCACAACCATATAGGAAACAGTCCCAATGACTTTCCCCTGCCTGCACCAAGCACTTATCTTCTGGCAGCACCCTTAGGGGGAAAACTAGCACTTTTTTCTCAAAATTGGCACATTATAGCCCAGGACAAATGGGTTCTAGACATAGTGTCACAAGGCTACAAGTTTCACTTCCATACCCTGCCAAGGGCAAATGGTTGGCCAGACCTGCCAAAAAATCAATGGGCAGAGGCTCAAAAACAAGTTGCAGCTCTCATGGACATGAGGGCTATTCAACAAGTGCTACAACAAGAGCAGGGACAAGGTTTTTACTCAAGACTGTTCTTGGTACCCAGAAAGGACAAGGCATGGAGACCAATACTGGACCTATCTATTCTAAACACTTTCCTGGATATACCAAAATTCAGGATGTTGACCTTGCAGCAGCTTCTGCCCATGCTGGGCAGCAAGGCTTGGCTAGTCACTTTAGACTTGAGGCATACCTGCATGTCCCAATCAAGCAGTCATGCAGAAGATGCCTCAAATTCAAGGCTGGCTCAAAGCATTACCAATTCTCTGCACTGCCCTTTGGCCTATCTACTGCGCCCAGGGTCTTCACAAAGTGCATGACACCAGTGATTGCTTACTGCAGACAGAGGAATACAAATATATCCTTACTTGAACGACTGCCTCATACAAGCAGAGAACAAGGACATTCTACTACAGCATCTGACGTTTGTGCAAAGACTTTTAACACGCCTAGGGTACACAGTCAGAAAAATGAAATCGAAACTAGTACCCTCTCAAG
This sequence comes from Protopterus annectens, assembly GCF_019279795.1. Classification (NCBI taxonomy): domain Eukaryota; kingdom Metazoa; phylum Chordata; order Ceratodontiformes; family Protopteridae; genus Protopterus; species Protopterus annectens. The sequence goes on along the minus strand of NC_056729.1, from coordinate 337,750,340 downwards.
AGATAATATTCCTGGGTGCAAGCTTAAATACAACTGCCCAGATGGCTTATCTCACTCCAGACAAACAAAGGCAACTGACTACCTATTTCAAGGAAATGGCAACAAAGGCCCAGTTATCTGCAAGAAAAATTCTGCAGGCTTTGGGCTTCATGGCATCCTGCATCTTACTAATACCATATGAAAGACTGCATATGAGGAAAATTCAATGGTACCTAAAAAGTGTCTGGACACAACATTGCCACAGCCTGGAAACAATGATTACTCTCATCCCCTGCCTGCAACAGGAGTTTCGATGGTGGGCAAAGGCTTGTCACCAAAACAGGGGACAGCCATTCTCACTACCCCCAGCCAGGCAGAGCCTAACGACGGATGCATCAGATTATGCCTGAGGGGCACACATGGCAGGAAGAGGCATTCAGAGCACCTGGTCCACAAACCAAAAGCATTTTTATATCAATCAAAAAGAGATGCTAGCTGTTCAAAATGCCCTGACAGCCTTCAAGGACCTACTTTATCCGGGATAACTACTGATAGACAGACAACACCACGGTCATGTGGTACATAAACAAGCAGGGGGGCACTCATTCTTACCCCCTTTGCAGACCTAGCCATGGCTTTATGGCACACAGCATTGACTTACCAAGTTCATCTGCAGGTACAATTCCTGCCAGGAAAGGAAAATACTCTGGCAGACGAGCTAAGCAGAAACCTCATGGATCCCCACGAGTGGCACCTGGATCCACAAGTATTCAGCATGATAACAAAGAAATGGGGACACCCGGACATAGATCTGTTTGCCTCCCCTCACAACAATCAACTGAAAAGATTCTGCACAAGGACTTATCACAGACAAGCTTGGAAAGTGGATGCCTTATCTTTCAACTGGACAAACCTATCAGTATATGCCTTTCCTCCACTGCCTCTCCTCCCCAAAGTCCTCCTAAAGGTCAGACAGGAGAAACCAAAAATGATTGATTGCCCCAGACTGGCCACGCCAGTACTGGTATCCGAGCTTAAGGAACTTGTCCCAGTGCCCAGCCTGGACCTTACCTCAAATACCTCATCTACTGTCCCAGCAAAACAATCAGATTCTGCACAGCCAACTCAGGACTCTAAACCTGGCAGCATGGCGGATAACGTAGCCATACAAACCACACCTCTCAGTAAAGCTGTGATGGATGTCATTTTAGAAGCCAGAAGGCCTAATACTAGAAAGTCCTATGCTGGGAAATGGAAGAGATTTTGTGCTTGGAACCAAAGGAACTGATACAGCTGTCCCAAATATTCCTCAGATTTTGCAATACTTAACTGAGATGCTGGACAAAGGCCTATCTTTTTCATCAATTAAAATCCATGCCTCTGCCATTTCGGCTCATTACAATATAGAGCCACCACTTTTTTCTCATCCTTTATTAAGGCATTACCTCAGAGGAGCCAAAAACTTAAGGCCTCCAAGGAGAATGCCAGTACCTGCATGAGACCTCAATTATGTCTTGGAAAAACTCACCTTACCTCCTTTTGAGCCAGCTGCTACTGCGGATATAAAATTCTTATCTTGGAAAACAGCTCTGCCCCTAGCAATAACTTCTGCAAGACGAGTTTCAGAGCTACAGGCTCTCATGGCTGTGGAACCCTTTATCATTTTTTATCCAGACAGGGTCTCTCTGAGAACAAAACCCTACATTTATGCCTAAGGTGGTATCCAGTATAGCCCTTAACCAAAATTATTCATTTGCCAGCTTTTTATCCAAATCCACAGAACTAGGGGGAGAAAAATCTGCATTCTTTGGACGTACACAGACAACTTAGATTCTACCTGGACAAAACCAAAGTTTTCAGAAAGACAGAACAATTACTAGTGGCCTATGCCACAGCATCACAAGGAAAGGCCATCTCCAAGCAGACTATTTCAAAGTGGATAGGTCACTGCATTCATTTCTGCTACTTACAGCATGGCAAACCAGTGCCTAAGGGCATTAGGCCACATTCAACCAGAGCTGCAGCCACTTCTGCAGCCTTTCTCAGGGGAGTACCAACTAAAGACATTTTAGAGGCTGCTACTTGGAGTTCAGTGTATACCTTTACAAAACATTGCAGTCTGCCTCTTTACTCTAAATCCAGGGCAGGCTTTGCCACTGCAGTCCTGCAGGACCTCATAGCCGCTCCTAATGCTGTTTAGCTCCAGCCCCCCAACCATAGCTTTGGGACTCAACCCAAATGTAATGACTGCAACAGTGAAACACAAAGAACATAGTAGAGTTGTGTACACTTACATAAATGTAGATGTTAGAGTGTATTCACTGTTGCAGTCCAGGTTACCCACCCGCCATCCCCCTTACTTTTGCTGGAACTTATCTTTACTTCTCTAATCTATACAACCTAGGTGGTGTATTTGCTTATAGATGATGGTAAAGCTTATTTTGTTGCATGTATATTTTACTTACATAATTTTTAGCCTACCCTTTTGGGGGCATCTGGGGCAAGAAAAACTGAAGAAAATAGCGTCTGCAGCATCTTTTATACCCCTGACGACTTGACGTCAGGGAAGAGGTGACAGCAACTGACGCAGGACCCAAGACTTTGGAATTCAGGCCGGCTGAGGGCAACCTGCCAGCAGGATAACCCAAATGTAATGACTGCAACAGTGAATACACTTGAACATCTACATTTATGGTAAGTGTACACAACTGTACTTTATGCACCATAGTATTATATCAGCATATATTTTTTCTTACTAAAGAGTGAGAACCTTTTTTTCTTACTAATGAGTAAAGACTTAGAACTAGTTTTGCTTTGTTTCACAGAGTTATACTCTTTTTTTCCCTCTCTATGAACAATGCTCTATGGTATATATATGTAAATGTATAGTCTTTTAATTAATATATTGGATTACATAGAGTTTTAAAGTGTATTATATTATTTATTTATTTCAGTTTGATTGCCGGGGAAGTCCACTGGGCTAATGAGCCCGTTTTCAGTGGAGGTCAGGGGAGAAAAGCTCCAAAACAAACAAACAAATCAATACATTTATATATACAGATTACAAAATAATTTCAAAGTACATGCTAATCCATGTTCAAATTCTGAATTACTGTGTGAATTAATGTTTTGATAAACAGCTAACTACTTTACAGATGAAAAAGCTAGAGAATTTTTAGAATATAAAAGAAGGAACAATTACATTACATAGAGCTGGGTGAGCAACTTGTCCCTCCAGCATGTTCTGTTGATTGTACTACTGAGGTTCAGGTCTCTGGAGCGGGTGGTGTGGAGGGATTGGGATTTCTTTAGAGTAGCATTTCTAACAGAGTTGAGTCAAACATGGCTTTGTAAGTCAGGCAAAGATTGCCTCTAAGTAGGCAATATGAGACACAGTAGCTGGAGTCATTTGAGTCTATCTGTGTAGGACATGTGTTTTAATACCTAGGATCCTCTTTGTGAGGTACTTCTCTGGCCTCTCCAGCTGTTGCAGGTATCTAGTGAGGTACATGCCAAATGGGGCATTATACTCAATGATTGGTCTAATGACAGAAGAGTAGAGAGAGAGAGAGACGATGACCTCTTTCTTCCTGGATGCAAAACCCTTGATAGTGAGATGTGCCACATGAAAGGATTTTCTGACCACAGTGGGAATGTGGTGGTCGAAGGAGAGGTTGCTGTCAACCTGCGTCCCCAGATCTCTTATAATGATTTCAGTGTTCAGTGGGCTCCTATCAATGTGGCAAGTAGTGGGAATTGAGTTTTTTCCAACGGGGATGACACTTTTTTTGTCATTAATCATAAGGCCATGGTTTCAACACCAGTCATTGATCTCAGTGAGGCCTTTGTGTAGGATGTCGGCATCAGTTGGGGAGTTAATAATGGCTCCCAGCTTGCAGTCGTCTGCGAACCTGGTCAGCCAGAGTCGGTGTTGGCCTGGACTTCTGAAAAGTAGATGCCGAACAGGAGAGGACCCAGGACCAATCCCGGTGGGACTCCACTCGTGACTAGTCGGCAGTCTGACTTGGAGTCTACTACTTTCAACTGTGTGTTCTATCTGTGAACAAATTTGCAACCCAGCTACTGACATAGGTGTTAATGCCTAGTTTGACTTTATCATTAATTCCCGTGTGAGGAATCATATCAAAGGCTTTGGCCAGCTCGAGGTAGGCTGCCTTACATTCATCCACAGCCCTGGTGACTGACTCAAAGAAGTCAACCAGGTTGAGCAGGCATTATCTCCCTTTCACAAAGCCAAATTGCATGGGGTCTAGAGTTTGGAGATTTCCCATTTCTTTGCTAATCAGGTCCATGATGATGCGCTCCATAGCTTTACATATCAGGCTTGTCAAGCTAATGGGGCGATAATTCCCAGGGTCTGTAGTAACTAACCCTTTATGGAGAGGGATAACTGTAGCAGTGCACCATTCGGCAGGGACAAAGCCATAGATGAGGCTGCGACTGAATAGGGCACACAGATTTAGTGCCAGTTCGCTTTGTAGTTCATGTAGAACACAACCATGGATATTATGGGCTCCCATGGAAGCTGTATTCTTGGCCTTGGACAATGCAGCTTTAACATGTGCTGCAGTAGTGCTTGGGTGCCTGGCATTCTTCCAGTATTGTGATTGGTCCTTTAGGAGGGAGAGGGGTGAAGTTGGCACTGAATCTGTCGGCCAGTATGTTGGCAATACCTGTTGGCTCAGTATAGGAGGTACCATTGTGCAGTAACTCAGAGCAAATCTGGGTATTGCCGTGGAGGTTCTTGATATAACTATTGAAGGCTTTGTGATGGTTTTTAGTGTCTGCTGCAGTTCTGCCTTCATAGCTGGCCTTAAAGGATTTCATGAGAGATCTCAACTTTTTGTTGCAGCTAATAAGGGAATTTTTCTAGTCTTGGGACTTCACCTTTTTCTGCAACATTTTCTTCCTTCTGTTGTACAGTTTATTAATGACAGGGGACTACCTGATTGGCTTCCTTTTTTGGTGGAGAGCATCTTGGTTATGTTGTGTATGGCTACTTCCATGCATTTATGTACATGTTCACACAGTGCATTGTTGTATGATTTGGCAGTCATGCAGCTATTTTCCATTGGCATGGGTGCCATGAAGTTGGCCACCTCTGCTTTTAGGAGCCCAAAGTCAGCTTTGTAGAATTTTTTTCAAGGGGATTACATTTGCGTAGGGTGCGAGTGAGATGTGGATTTCCATGACTTTTAGTTTATGGTCGCATCTAATCAGGAAGGGATTGACTACTGGTGTAGAGCAGTGGCCGCCCTTGTTAGTAATAACCAGGTCAAGGATGTTGCTCCCTCTTATTCATGACAACAGTATCGTGAATTGAACCTTTGGTATTAACCGTCTGGTGCTTGTGAATATAATCTAGTACTAAAGTAGCTGCCATAATACAACTACCTACCACTGTAAACCTCATGAATGGGGTTAAGGTGTTTATTTATTTTTTTTTTTATTTCCCATACACCAACAAACACAACACAGTGATGTGAATTGACTTCCTGTATTTCTGCATCGCCTCCAAACCAGCATGCTTTTTATTGTGATTCTAGTCATTCAGCCAGGGAGGTGATTTTTTTGGCAGTCAGTGTTACTGAAAGTTGTCTTTTAACAGACTATCAAAATCACCTTCCCCTACAGTCTAAACTGCAACCTTAACAGACAGAAATTTAATAGGCAAGTAAAAGCTGGCGCATGTGCAGTTGGAACGTCTTGTCAGTACTGCTATCAATTTGTAACTTCCCCCCTTACTTCGAGCTTTGGCATACCTATTTTATACTCTGGTTGCTGTGGACAGGGGTACTGCATAACTTGTAAATGGGCAGTGGCCCTCTGTTTGACTTCAAATGAAAGCAGTCAGCATCTTCCCTGAATGCACACGCAGAGAAAGATTTTACATCAGATATCTTTCGGCTGCAGAATTGGTGCTATTAAAGATCTGGAATAGGTGATGCTACATAGGATCGATCATAGGAAGGTACTAGGCTAATGGACATAAGGCCCTAAAAAGCTTATCCAAGTTCTACCCTTACCCCCACCAAAAGCATTACTTGCCACTGGCTGAGGTGGACTCAGGGGAGACCCCCCTGGTCAATGTACTGTTACCCATCTAGTCCTCCACATAGTGTTTCAAGATGACCAAGGAGATGTTCTGTTTGACGTGATATGGGAGTTCATTCCAAGGGTGTGGTAACCTTTGAGAGACAAATCTACCCCTCCATCAGGTTCTGTTGATGTCACATGCCAGGTTAAGGTCTTTTTAAGTAAATAACAAGTGTGCTGTTTCACGGGTGCATATGCTTGATTTCCAGTAAAGCAGGCTCAACGATTGCTAACTGTGCAAGGCATCAATTTGCCTCTGAGTTGTCTGCATTACACCAAATAAAGTGACAGTGGCTTCAGATGATCCACATAGGACAGATGCTGAACCCCTGCCATTTTCTTTGTGAGTAACCTTTGTGGTGGTCTCAATTACTGCAGGGGAATGTACCACTCAAAAGGTACATACGAAATGGCCATTGTACTCAATTATTGACCTGATGGAAGACTAGAGTGAGGTTATAACTTATATTTTTTGTGGTTGCAATGCCCTTACTTAGAGGATGAGGCAATATAGAATACCCTTTGCACCACTGTGGAGACAAGGTGATCAAAGGTGAGGTTGTTGTCAACCTTGGTGCCCAGGTCTCTCAACACTGAGTGCATACTTAGATTTGTTATAGATGCAGTAGTGATTAGGAACATCACACACACAAAGGGATGATGATGCCATGTTTTGCATTGAATTTAAAGCCATGACTTTGGCACCAATCAATGCTGTAATTAGCAGGAACATCAGACATACAGAAATGGATGATAATACATATTTATGAAATTGAGTTCAAGGTCACAACTTTGGCACCAGTCATATTTTTGTGCAAAACCATTTTGTAGGATGCTGACACTCATTGGAAAGTCTATGACCATATCCAGTCTCTGCAGTCATGGCCAAACGTTGACTGCACACCCTGTATAAAGTAAGCATGTACTTTGGATAAATAGATTCCAAGCAGTAGAGGTCTCAGGACTGATCCTTGTGGAACACCACATGTTGCAGGTCTGCTTTTGAAGGTGGATTCCCCAATTTTGACTCTTATGGGTGATATCGCTGAGCCAGTTAGTCACCCAGCTAACGATACAAGGGTTGGCACTTACATGGGTGAGTTTGTCAATGATGCCTGAGTGGGGTAGTGTCTACAACCCTGGGTAGGTCTAGGTAGGCTGTATGCATAGATTTGCCACCATCTAGGGCCTTGAACTGACTTGAATAAGTCTACCAGCTTTAACAGGCATGATCCCCCTTTGACATATCCAAACTGAGTAGTGTCAAGTGTGTGGAGATTACCAATATCTTTGGTTAAAAGGTCCATGATGATTCACTCAATTGATCTGCAGATGTTCTTTGTGTTTCACTGTTGCAGTCATTACATTTCGGTAATCTGCTGGCAGGTTGCCCTCAGTCGGCCTGAATTCCAAAGTCTTGGGTCCTGCGTTTGTTGCTGTCTTCTCTTCCATGACGTCAGGTCGTCAAGGGTTTAAAACATGCAGCTGACGCCATTTTCTTTAGTCTTTCTTGCCATGCGGTGCCCAAAGCAGAAGCATTTTGCAAGTGCCGGTCAGCCGACTACTGAAATATTCTAGTTTGAGTTTCAGAACCAAAGTCTTCGCTAAAGCCAAGTACCCCGTTGGGGAAACTTTTTTCTTGCTTTTTACCGATGTCAGAAAAAGTTAATAATTATATTACTTGGAAGCAAATACCTCATAAGGATTTCCATTTATACTGTATTCCTTGCCTAGGCCTTGATCACACCATGCCTGGCTGTCAGTTTTGTGCTAGATTTAACCAACGCACTATTAAGCGTCGGTATATTTTTGCTTCTAAGTATTTTGGAAACAGAGTTAACTACCCAGAAATGTCGTCGGATAGCAATCTCGACTACAGGAGTACATAAAAAACGCAAAGAAAAGGACAGAGAAAGGCAGTCGAGATCCAACACTGACGAAGCTTCTCCTATGCCAGTCGCTGGTTTGCTGGTACTCAGTGAGGCGCTTTCGCAGCCCCTGATACCCACTACCTTCGAGTCGCAGGCCTCTAGCGACACCCATGTGGCGTCCGGCATGCCGCAAGATACTCAAGGTATTGGACCGAAGGATGTATCTCCCTTGGATGGGGTCCCAAGCCACTGAGTAGGCACCAGCTTCTGAGGGTGTATTCAGACCTCAACATTTATATATCAAACTGACGAAAGCTGCAAAACCAAAGGCAAAGACATCTTCTAAAACTAAAAAATTGACGCCTGAGCCACGTGCACAGGCCCCTACGCCTAAAAAACAGATCAAAATGGTTGAAGACCTTATTACCTTGATCAGGGGTATCCATCCCCCTCCAGATTAGAGGCCTAGGCAAGATATTGACTATGAATCTTCAGATCAAGTTTCTATTTCTTCTGATTCCTCTTCTGATCAGGAATTATCTTTACCTCCCTATGAGGATTCTGATGCTGAGGAGTCTATTCCATCTGCATCTCCTCCTGAGGATTATTCATTTGGAGAAACCTTGCATACTTTGAGAGAGCATTTTCACTGGGAGAGTCAAGACTTCTCAGAATCAAAAAAGAGGCTCAGGGATTTCCTCCTTCACCCTCAGCACAAGCCTTTAGCCATTCCCCCTGTTTTAGACATTGTGAATGATGTGTTTTCAGAGTCAAGCCTGACCCCTTACCTCCGGCTCCCAGTAAGCCTGACCGATATTAGTGTCCCTGACTCTCATAAATTTTTATTTAGATACCCTGCTGCTAATCTTGAAACTATTTCACAGGGTCCAAAGGGAGTTAATGCCTCAACAGCAGAGAACCCTACCCCCTCCGACAGAGATTCAGGGGCACTGGACAGATAGGGGAAAAAGGTTTATACATCTGCAACCTTGGCAATCAGGGCCTTAAACTGTCAATTTCATATGCTTAAGTACCAACATGTTATGGGATTGCTGAAACAGAAAATGATGTTGATTTCAGAATGTGCAGAAAATAAGGAATTGCAGGAATTATTGCATGCAGCTGAACAAGTTGGAAAGCATACCTTGCAATGTGGTTTTGATTCTTTAGAGGCCTCCTGCAGGGCCGCAGTTACTGGATCTGTGATTAGGAGGCATGCCTGGTTAAAGGAACAAAATTTGCCTGATCATGTTAAAGCTAAATTGCTAGATGCACCTTTACAGCATGACTCTCTGTTTGGTATTAAGGCAGAAGAGGTTTTAAAGAAAATGGAAGACAAAGCTAAGTCCATGCAAACAGTTAAAGATTTCTTACAAGTGCAGCCACCTAGATTCAGTAGACCTTGGCGTACAAAAAATTGGTCCTTTCCTGTATCAGACAGAGCTCAAAGGGGCAAATCCAGACACCCTAAGGGTTCCAGGTACCAGGCTCAAGACTCATACAGGTCAAAGCAATGGGGCGCATCCACCTCCAAATCTGGAGGAGATAAAGCGCAAACCTACAGAAAGCAATCCCAATGACTTCCCTCTGCCTACACCAAGCACTTATCTATTGGCAGCACCCATAGGGGGAAGATTAGCACTTTTTGCTCAAAATTGGCAGTTAATAACCCAGGACAAGTGGGTACTAAACATTGTATCACAAGGATACAGATTCCATTTCCACACTCTGCCAATGACAAATGGTTGTCCAGATCTGCCAAAAAAAACAATGGGCAGAGACAGAAACGGGTTACGTCCCTCATGGATATGGGGGCCATTCAGACAGTACCAGAACAGGAAAAAAGGACAAGGTTTTTACTCAAGACTGTTCTTGGTACCCAGAAAGGACAAGGCCTGGCGACCAATACTGGATTTATCGATTTTGAACATATACCTGGACATTCCAAAATTCAAAATGCTCACTTTGCAACAGCTTCTGTCCATGCTGGGCAAGAATGCTTGGCTGGTGACTTTAGACCTAAAAGAGGCATACGTACATGTCCCAATAAGACAGTCGTGCAGAAGATACCTCAGATTCAAGGCTGGCTTAATGCATTACCAATTATATCTGCACTGCCCTTTGGCTTATCTACTGCGCCCAGGGTCTTTACTTCTTTGTCTGCAAAATGCAATTACTGGTGCCAGTCACTTTGTATTCAACTATATCCTTACTTGGACGACTGTCTCATTCAAGCAGTGAACATGGACACTTTTCTGCGACACCTGGCATTTGTGAAAAGGCTTCTAACATGCCTAGGGTACACAATAAACGAAAAGAAATCACAACTGGTACCCTCTCAAAAGATAACATTCCTGGGTGCAAGCTTGAATACAACTGCCCAGATGGCTTACCTCACGCAGACAAACAAAGGCAACTGACTACTTACTTCAAACTGATAGCAACAAAAACCCAGTCTTCTGCAAGACAAATTCTGCAGGCTCTGGGCTTCATGGCATCCTGTATCCTACTAATTCCATGTGCAAGACTGCATATGAGGAAACTTCAATGGTACCTAAAAAGTTTATGGAGTCAACATTCACACAGTCTGGAAACAATGATTCCTCTCATTCCCTGCCTGCAACAGGAGTTTCTATGGTGGGCAAAAGCCTGTCACCAAAACGTGGGATGGCCCTTCACTCTACCCCCTGCCAGCCAAACCTTAACAACAGACGCATCAGATTATGCCTGGGAGGCCCACATGGCAGGAAGATGCATTCAGGGCATATGGGCGCCAAATCAAATGCATCTACATATCAACCAGAAAGAGATGCTATAGCTGTTCAGAATGCCCTAACAGCCTTCAAGGACTTACTTCATCCAGGACAACTACTGATAAAGATGGACAACACCACAGTCATGCGGTATATAAACAAGCAAGGAGGCACACACTCCTACCCCCTTTGCAGATTAGCCATGGCACTGTGGGACACAGCTTTGACCTACCAAATACATCTTCAAGCTCAATTCCTGCCAGGAAAACAAAACACTCTGGCAGACGATTTAAGCAGAAACCTTATGGATCCTCACGAGTGGAAACTAAATCCACAAGTCTTCAGCATGATAACAGGGAAATGGGGGAGCCCAGACATATATCTGTTTGCCTCTCCTCAAAATTATCAACTGAAATGATTCTGCACAAGGACTTATCACAGACAAGCATGGAAAGTGGACGCCCTATCCTTCAGTTGGAAAAACCTATCAGTTTACACCTTTCCTCCTCTGCCTCATCTACCAAAGGTCCTCCTAAAAGTCAGACAAGAGAAGCCAAAGATGATATTAATTGCCCCGGACTGGCCCCGCCAATACTGGTACCCAATCCTAAGGAACTTGTCTCAATACCCAGCTTGGACCTTGCCTCAAAAACCACAACTACTGTCCCAGCAAAGCAGTCAGGTCCTGCACAATCAACTACAGACTCTGAACCTGGCAGCATGGCTAATCCTGTAATTATAATCCTGTAATTATACAAACACCACCTCTCAGTAAAGCTGTGATGGATGTCATTTTGGAAGCCAGAAGGCCTAGTCCTAGAAAATCTTATGCTGACAAATGGAAGATATTCTGTGCTTGGAATCGAGCACAAGGAATTGATACAGCAGAACCACATATTCGTCAGATATTACAATACTTAACTGAGATGCTTTGACAAAGGCCCATCTTTCTCATCAATCAAAATCCATGCTTCTGCCATTTCGGCTCATTACAATACAGAGCCACCAATCTTTTCTCATCCTTTACTAAAGCAGTATCTTAGAGGAGCCAAAATTTTAAGGCCTATTAGAAGATCACCCTTACCTGCATGGGACCTCAATTATGTGTTGGAAAAGCTCACCCTGCCTCCATTTGAACCAGCTGCTACCACTGATATAAAGTTCTTATCATGGAAGACGGCTCTGCTGCTAGCAATTACTTCAGCAAGAAGAGTTTCGGAGCTACAGGCCCTCATGGCTGTAGAACCTTTTATCATATTTTACCCAGACAGGGTGTCTCTGAGGACAAATCCTACTTTTATGCCTAAGGTAGTTTCCAGTGTGGCTCTTAACCAGACAATTCATCTGCCAACCTTTTATCCAAGTCCGCACAACAAAGGGGAGAGAATTCTGCATTCTTTGGACGTACACACACAAGATTCTACTTGAGCAGGACTAAAGCTCTAAGAAAAAACTGAGCAGTTACTAGTGTCATATGCTGCAGGATCAGAAGGAAAGGCTATTTTAAAGCAGACAATTTCAAAGTGGATAAGCCATTGCATCCGTTTCTGCTACTTACACCATGACAAACCTGTGCCCAAATGCATTAGGTCTCACTCCACCAGGGCTGCAGCTACTTTAGCAGCCTTTCTCAGAGGAGTACCAACCAAGGACATTCTAGAGGCTGGTACTTGGCGTTCTGTTCACACCTTTACAAAGCATTACCATTTGCGTCTCTACTCCAAGTCCAGGGCAGGCTTTGCCACTGCAGTGCTGCAGGGCCTTATAGCCTCACCTAATGCTGTTTAGTCCAGCCTCCCAACCATAGCTTTGGGATTCTACCCAAATGTAATGACTGCAACAATGAAACACGAAGAACATAGTACAGTTGTGTACACTTACCATAAATGTAGATGTTAGAGTGTATTCACTGTTGCAGTCCAGGTTACCCTCCCGCCATCCCCCTGTCATTCTTCAATTTATCTTTCCTTCTCTATCTTCTACAACCTATGTGGTGTATTTGCTTGTAGATGAAGGTAAACTTTATATTTATGCATATATATATATATATATATATATATATATATATATATAATATATTTATAATATTGCTATATTTTTGGGGGCACCTGACCATCGGGGGCAAGAAAAACTAAAGAAAATGGCATCGGCTGCATGTTTTATACCCCTGACGACCTGACATCATGAAAGAGAAGACAGCAACTGACGCAGGACCCAAGACTTTGGAATTCAGGCCAACTGAGGGCAACCTGCCAGCAGATTACCCAAATGTAATGACTGCAACAGTGAATACACTCTAACATGTACATTTATGGTAAGTGTTCACAACTGTACTATAAGGCTAGTCCGGCTGATGGGTATATATTTCATAGGGTCAGTGGAAGCACCACCTGTGTGGAAGTTGACAGCGGTGGCTGTTTTCCCCTCATTTGTTATGAAGCCGGTGCTTTGACTATGATTGGAAACAATACCCTGAGTTGTTGCTAATTCTTGCTTGAGCTCATGCAGCATGCTATCTGGGATGTTATCAGGTACCATACAGGTGTGTGTTTTGCCTTACAGAGAGTGTGTATGACCTGCTCTTTAGCAATACGATGTTCAGGACAATTGTTGATGTCATGGGGTACTTTTGGTGGGGCCAGGGGAGTAGATTTTTCGCAACACCTGTCATCCCCCTGTCATTCTTCAATTTATCTTTCTTTCTCTATCTTCTACAACCTATGTGGTGTATTTGCTTGTAGATGAAGGTAAACTTTATATTTATGCATATATATATATATATATATATATATATATATATATATATATATATATATATTTATAATATTGCTATATTTTTGGGGGCACCTGACCATCGGGGGCAAGAAAAACTAAAGAAAATGGCATCGGCTGCATGTTTTATACCCCTGACGACCTGACATCATGAAAGAGAAGACAGCAACTGACGCAGGACCCAAGACTTTGGAATTCAGGCCAACTGAGGGCAACCTGCCAGCAGATTACCCAAATGTAATGACTGCAACAGTGAATACACTCGAACATGTACATTTATGGTAAGTGTTCACAACTGTACTATAAGGCTAGTCCGGCTGATGGGTATATATTTCATAGGGTCAGTGGAAGCACCACCTGTGTGGAAGTTGACAGCGGTGGCTGTTTTCCCCTCATTTGTTATGAAGCCGGTGCTTTGACTATGATTGGAAACAATACCCTGAGTTGTTGCTAATTCTTGCTTGAGCTCATGCAGCATGCTATCTGGGATGTTATCAGGTACCATACAGGTGTGTGTTTTGCCTTACAGAGAGTGTGTATGACCTGCTCTTTAGCAATACAATGTTCAGGACAATTGTTGATGTCATGGGGTACTTTTGGTGGGGCCAGGGGAGTAGATTTTTCGCAACACCTGTCGGCTAATAGGTTAGCTTTGTCCACAGGGTCAGTACAAATGGTATCATCAACTATCACTTTGGCACATATCTGGGCCCTTCCTTTTAGTTTAGGGATGTAACTAAAGAATGTCTTAGGGTTGTCTTTACTTGAGGAAGCTAATTTGCTCTCGTAGTTTGCTTTGGAGGTCTTTGAACGATGTTTTCGTATTTGCTTGTGTGAGCTGAGAAGGGACTGCTTCCATTCTAGGGCTTGACTCCTCTTATTGCTAGACAGCAGTTTCTCTAAATAGTTTACTTTTGAATTTGAGAAGATAATAGTAAGTTAAAAAAATGCATCAGTTATATGCATAATGCGAATTATACTTAATTTCCCAAAATATACAGTAGCCACCGTCCCAAAAAAAATAAGTCTTTCACTGCATGGCATGGACTGCAGAATACAGTGAGTTTTGAGTACATTCTTTTACTGTGCCAGTATCATGGAGTCAGGTTTACAAGTTATTGTTTCGCTGTAATTTAAAAAATATGTAGACTGTCAGTAAATTACAGAAACTGCATGTCACAAGACAGCTGTTCTTCAGAAAGAAATGGGAAAGCAAAAATAAGTTACATAAAAATGTTTTGTAGACATAATTAGGGGACATAATTAGGGGTAAATCAAAAGTCACTATTAATAAAACACACTGAAATAATCAAGAATTTTCTGAAACTTCTTTTGGCTTTTCCCGGTTAGGGGACGCCACAGCGAAACACCAGTCCGCTAATGATTGCCACTGGGTTTTTATAGTGCCAAGTTGCCAGCCTAATGCCCAACCTTCAAAGAAGGTACACCCATTCACACACGTACCTACCTGCATGTCTTAAGACGTCAATCTTCTGCAGGGAAGACATGCAAAGACTCCTCACGGCGCTGCAGTCAAGAATCGAATGGGAGAACCTTTTGCTGTGAGGCGACAATGCTAACAGTTGCACCACCGCGACTCCTAAGAATTTTCTGAAACTTACTTCAAAAAACTTAAATTGAAATTGTTTAAATAAATAAATCTTTCTGCTGCTGACAAACTGATTGCATAAATAATTCTTAGTGCAGGCAGAGGGGAAGAAATTTAGACTGGAATTCCCTTCCTTTGTGTTCTAGCTGTCAGTTGCAATTACAGTTTTAACACCTCTGCAGTAGTGTGGGGGAAGGGACTGTCAATTCAGGTTGGACTACAAAAGAACACTGAGAACAGGAGTCCAATGTAGCTACTTCTCTGCCTGCAACTGGATAACTTCAAAGTATGGTGTAAAGCAAGCCCTAAGCAAAACATAAATGAGGGTCATTAGCAACAGAAAAGAAGCAGCCCTCTTACAGAAGGAATACAAACTGACAGTGAGTCATACATTTTCCATTATATGTCAATGGTATGGGAATTCACAGTTACTTCCTTAAGTCTGGCATGAGTCCTAGAAAAAGGACTTGAAATGCTTTATGGGAAAGAGAAAGGGTTGAAGGAGAAGATATGTGAAGCCCCATCGGTAGCCACGTTGTGGTAAACATGCTAAAATTACAAATAAAGCACTTAAAGTGATTTTGAGGTGTTAAAATAGGTCTGGAAACAGACTGAAAAAAACATTTTTTAGTTCTTTCCTTTAAAAACTAATACTTCATTTATGGATAAAGTGGTGTGTCTAATTTTCTGGAACCTAAAAATGAGGGATAAATAATACTCCTTACCTTGGATGTCCACAGATAACTCTGGGGCTATCTTGAGAAAGCAAAATCTTTCAGAACTTCAGAGCAGTTCATTTCTTGTGAAGGACTAAAAAAGGACAACCTGTGTAATATTTTCCAAATGGTTGTCTCATGCAATTACCTTTTGGATCTGATGCAGTCTTATCAGTCTACCTCAACCTGTGGATTGTTAGATATGATTGGATCTGAGGATGGCTGGCACTTCAGAAGTGTGGCCCTGAAGCTCCATCTCCCTTCCCACAATGCTCTGCATTCCTAAGTTTCCTCAGATCTCATTTAATGCTCTTTAGTATCATATGTGGTTTCTGAAGCTCCATTGGCGATCCTTTTTGATGTAATTCTAATGTTTGTCTGCATTTATTTGGCTAAGATTGTTATTGTGTAGGTTTTTTCCTCTCTTGAAAAAATTTTGTGTATGTGTGTATGGCTGTTTTTTAAAAGTTGTCCTCCTGGCACATGGCTGCTATGTTTGTCAGACCTAGGCTGTTTTCTCTGTCTTCAGTATGCCTCCCCCCCCCTTCTAGGATTTCTCATCTGCACTGTCTCACTGTTTCATCACTGCTTGTTGAGTAGCTGAGTCTGTGAGTTGTGCTGTTTTCTTGTTGGTTTCCCTGTGAGTTGTGTATGTTATTGATCCTGTTCTTTGGAGTTGCATATATATATATATATATATATATATATATATATATATGCAGAAATATAGAAATGGTTGCAAAGACTTGACATATCCAGAAGTGCATTGACTGTGGTCATTGCTTGGGGGGGTAGCCTGGTTAGAATAAGACTATCAGGCTTTTGCCTTTTTTGAGGCAAGGGCATTGGCCAATATGAAACCTCTACAACACTAACATGGGCCATCTTTCTGCCTCTTCTTTGGCAGACTGTCTCTTGGTTCTTCTTGTCCATCCAAGAATCCTCGGGAGAAAGCGAAGAGAGAAAAATGAAGATAGACTTAAAGGAAAAAGAAAAGAATAGAGATAGAGGTCTTAAAATGACCAGCTGAGTTTTTGGCCACAGATACGCCAGTGCAGAAGGCCCCAACACCTCGTGCTTCCCTGGCTTCCTCCGTCCATCTGAATTGAGCAATTCCCCAGTACTGATTCCCGCTCCTGTTGGCACTGACATTGGAACCACTTCACTTCACTCGTGGTTGGAGTTTCTGATGCCTTTTCTGGCTGCATCTCTGGAGTCTATTTGACTTTGATCTCCCTTTTTGGCAGATGTTCTTCATGTTTCACTGTTGCAGTCATCAAATTTGGGTTATCCCTGCCAAGGTAGCCCTTGGCCAGCCCAAATAACAGAGGCTTAGTATTTCTGCGTCAGCTGCTGTCGCTTCAGGACTGATGTCAGGTCGTCAGTAGTATAAAGTAAGGCAGCCAACGCCATTACATCAGTCTTATTTGCCATGGAGCCCAAAGCAGAAGCAGTTTGCACAACTGCTGGTCAGCCGCTACCTGAGTTTTTTCTACCAAACTGAAGTCTTCTAAAGCTAAGTACCCCGTTGGGGATCCTTTTTTCTTGCACTAACCGATGTCAGAAAAAGTTAATTGTCTCGCCTGTGGAAAGCAAATACCACACCGAAACTATTCTTACTCTGTCACTTGCTTAGGCCCAGACCACGACGTCCCCAGTTATCACTTCTTTGCTTTGTTCAACATCAGAACTATCCATCATTGGAACCTTATTGTAGCCAGATATTTTTGCTTACAGTCCTCTAATTCTGATATGGCTTCGGTAAGCCATTCGACAGCAGATCTTCCGAAAAAATGTAAAGATAAAGACAGAGACAGACTGCACAGGTCCAAACCTACCTACAATGCTTAGTTTCATAAGTTGGCACAGGTCCAAACCTACCTACAATGCTTAGTTTCATAGGTTGGCACTAGGCTATAGGCCCTAGGGCCTATACAAGCCTAGCCATAACAATTCCCTGGATATTTCTTCCCACAATATTTACTTCCCTTGATCCCTGTCTAGCAGGGCGACTGAGATGATCCCTGGGGCCAGGAGCCCTAAGCTTCCTTTACATTAATCCTCAGTGAAGCGGTTTCACAGCCCCTGATGCCCGCTTCTGTGGATTCGCAGGCCACTACCGAGACCCTTTCAGAGTCCGGTATGCCGCAAAACTCTTCGGCTAAGGATCCTGCAGTCTTCTGTACCGTGGATGGGTCTGGAGCCGCTGAGCAGGCACCAGCTTCCGAGGAAGTCCTTCGCACTACCAATTCTCGACACAAACTGGCGTCTTCTTTTGCAACTGCTGATCTTCTGAAAATGACCGAGTTTCGTAGCCCCAGGGTACGAACCACACCCATGAAAGACTACCCACTCTCAGGCAACTGCTTCCTTGCCTCAGTCTCAGATGCTTAAAATGGCAGAAGACCTTATCATGCTGATCAGAGGAAGCCAAGCTACCCCTTCCAAAATTTAAAGAGATCTGTCCCCTGTAGTTCTGTCTGAACAAGAGTCAGATGACTCCAGTGCTTCTGAATATGAAGACGTGCAACCCCTCTCTACTTATGAGGATTCTGATGCAGAGGATTCCATCCCTTCAGCCTCTCCCCCAGAGGATTTTTCCTTTGGGGAAACTTTGCATTCCTTAAGGGAGCATTTCCAGTGGGAAAGTGAAGACTACCCTCAGTCTAAAAAGAAACTCAGGGAATTCCCAGATCTTCCACTGCACAGACCCTTGGCCATTCCCCCAGTCCTGGATGTTGTAGAGGATGTTTCCCTGGAATCCAGCTTGACTCCTGACAACCCTCCCTCATGCGCCCAGAAAACCAGACCGGTACTATAGAGTCCCTGACTCTCAAAAATTTCTTTTTAAAAATCCTACTGCTGACCCTGAGATAATTTCTCAAGGGCCTAAAGGGATTAAAGCAACCTCTGCTAAGAATCCCACCCCCTTAGGTAGGGATCCCGAGCACTAGACAGATGGGGTAAAAAAGTATACACCTCAGCTACTCTTGCTATCAGGGCACTAAATTGTCAGTTCCATATGCTAAAATTTCAGCAACATACCCTGGAACTCCTCAAATGAAAAATGTCTTCCTTTCATGCTTGGGCAGAATCTAAAGGTTTACAAGAGTTGATGCATTCTGCAACTCAAGTAACTAAACACCTTGCACTGTGATTTGATGCCCTAGAAGCGTCTTGTAGGGCAGCAGTCACTGGATCGGTCATTAGAAGGCATGCATAGCTTAAGGAACAGCCCCTGCCAGACCATATCAAATCTAAATTGTTGGATGCCCCCCTGCACAAAGACAACATATTTGGCACTAAGGCAGAAGAGTTCTTAAAAAAAAATTGGAAGAAAAAGCAAAATCTATGCAACAGTTAAGGATTTCTTACAGGTTCAGCAGGCATTGTCTCACCAAACACTGGTCTTTTCCTGCTTCCTCCAAGCCAGTCCAGCATAGGCCCTGGGGAGCCAGACCCCCACCCCCTGACAGCAGCCACAGGGAATGCAGAGATCTAAGCAGTGGACTACCTCCATGTCAAAATCGGGGAGTTCTAAGCCCCACTCCCTTATGGTAAGAACTCACAATGACTCGCCTTCCCCACCCTTTCTATCTGCCCACCTTCACTTACTTCTAGGAGGAGAAAACTCCTTTCACGCAAGCACCTAGGCCACCATTGCCAACGACCACTGGGTTCTGAACATAGTATCTCAAGGATACAAATTTTCCTTCCACACCTTTCCAACCCCAAAAGGGTTACCAGATCTACCTCCAAACCAGTGGGCAGAGGCTCAAAAGCAAATCCTTTCCCTGCTTTCTATGAGGGCAGTTGAAGCACGTTCCTGCAGAACAGATAGGCCAAGGTTTCTACTCCAGAATTTTTCTGGTGCCCAGAAAAGAGGGCACCTGGTGCCCGATCCTCGATCTATCCATTCTAAACACCTTCCTAGTGATCCCAAAATTCAATCAAAATGCTCTCACCCTCCAGCAGCTGCTACCCATGCTCTCCAAGGATGCTTGGCTAGCCACCCTGGATCTAAGAGGCCTATCTCCACATTCCTGTCAGGGAATCATGCAAGAAATATCTCTGTTTCAGGACAGGATCTCAACACTTTCAGTTCTCTGCATTTCCCTTTGGCTTATCTACTGCTCCCAGAGTTTTCACAAAATGTCTGGCTCCTACCATTGCCTTTTGCAGACAAAGGAATATCCAGATTTACCCATACTTAGGCGACTGCCTTATTCAGGCAGACAGGAAAAGCTGCTCAAGCACCTGGCCTTTGTAAAGACCCTACTAACCTCCCTAGGCTACACAATCAACAAAAGGAAATCCAAACTGGTGCCTACTCAAAGGATTATCTTCCTGGGAGCAAGCCTGGACACAGCATCTCAGATGGCATTCCTTACACCAGAAAAACAAATTTTCCTGACAGCCTACTTCTCTCAACTAGCCACCAGGCCCCAGTTATCTGCAAGGAAGATCCTGCAAGCTCCAGGATTCATGGCATCTTGCATACTACTCATTCCATATGCCAGACTGCATATGAGGAAACTTCAGTGGTTCCTAGAAAGCCTTTGGTGTCAACACTCTCAAGACTTGGAAACTCTTATACCTATAATTCCTTGCTTCGGAAAAGATTTTTTTTTGGTGGGCAACAGCATGCTCCCACAACAAGGGACTGCCCACAACAAGGGACTGCCTTTCTCACCACCCCCTGCTGCCCAAATCCTCACCACAGATGCATCAGACTATGCTTGGGGTGCACACCTGGACAGCAGGTGCATACAGGGCCAATGGAGCCTGCAGCAAATCCCTCTGCACATCAACCAAAAAGAGATGATGGCTGTCCAGCATGCCTAGATAGCTTTCAAACCCCTCCTCTTCCCCAGGGGCTCTCCTGATCAAAACAGACAACACCACTATGATGTGCTACATCAACAAGCAGGAAGGGACTCACTCCTACCCTGTATGCAGGCTGGTCATGACCCTTTGGCACACAGCCTCTGCCACGCAACTGCACCTGGTAGCACAATTCCTGCCAGGCTCTCTCAACTCTCTGGCAGACCAATTAAGCAGAAATCTGCTGGGCCCATACAAGTGGCAGCTCAACAGAAGAGCCTTCACCTTAACTCAGAAATGGGGCACCCCGAGGGTCAACCTCTTTGCCTCCCACACCAACCATCAGCTCAGCAAATTCTGCACCAGGCAGCATCACTGCATGGCTTGGAAAGTGGATGCCCTGTCCTTCCCCCTGGGTCAGTTTATCGGTTTATGCCTTTCTTCCACTACTTCTCATCCCCAGGGTACTGCTCAAAATAACGGAGCAAAAAGCAAGGACAGTTCTTATAGCTCCAGACTGTCCTCGCCAGCACTGGTACCCATTGCTGTGCAGTTTGTCACCACTGCCACCATGGCATCTTCTTCGGATTCCAAACCTCCTGACCCAGAGGGACGGGGAATTCATGCATCCTCAACTGCAGACACTCAGTTTGGCAGCTTGGCTTATTCCCTAACCCTGGATCAATCTGCCAACCTCAGTAAACGGGTTCTAGATGTTATCTGTGAGGCCAGATGCCCTAGCACTAGAAAGTCTTATGCTGACAAATGGAAAAGGTTCTGCATCTGGATCCAGGCTAAAGGAGCCAATACAGCACAACTCTCCCTCCCTCTCATCCTGGATTACTTAGCTGACCTACTACACAGTGGCCTCTCTTTTTCTCCTCTATAAAATATCATGCCTCTATTTCTGCTCATTTTCCCACTGAGCAGCCCATTTTCTCACACTCTTTGATCAAACAAGTTCCTAAGAGGGGCTAGCAACTTGAAGCCACCCAGAAGGTTACCCACCCCAGCTTGGGACCTTAACTATGTTTTGGAAAAACTCACCCTGCCCCCTTTCGAACCATCTTCTTCTGCAGAGCTAAGATTTCTCTCCTGGAAGACAGCATTCCTTCTGACCATCACTTCAGCCAGAGGAGCCTCCGAGCTACAAGCGCTCATGGCTGTGGAATCCATCATCTTCCATGCTGACAGGGTATCCCTCAGAACTAATCCATCCTTCATGCCCAAGGTGGTGTCCAATGTGGCTCTCAACCAATCCATTCATTTGCCCACCTTTTTTCCTAATCCCCAGAACAAGGGGGAAAGGATTTTGCTCTCTAGATGTGCACAAACCACTCGGATTCTATCTAGATAGGACTAAATCCTTCATAAAGTCTGAGCAATTGCTAGTTAGCTTTCCTACAGGGGCAGAAGGCAAAGCCATCTCCAAACGAACCATTTCCAAATGGATAGCACACTGCATCCATTTATACTACAAACATGGAAAGCCTCCCCTCCAAGGGGGTCAGAACTCACTCCATCAGAGCAGCCCTCCACCTCTGCAGCTTTCCTCAGACAAGTCCCCACCAGGGACATCCTGGAGGGTGCCACCTAAACATCTGTTCACACTTTTACCAAACATTACCACCTTGCCTCTCTTCTCCAAATCCAGGGCAGGGTTTGCCTCTGCAGTCTTGCAGGGTAATCTAGCCAGCCGCTATTTTTTTTTGACTGCCTCCACCCTTTTCCTCAGCTGTGGGAATCACCCCAAATGTGATGACTGCAACAGTGAAACACGAAGAACATAGAGTTGTGTACACTTACCAGAAATGTAGATGTTAGAGTGTATTCACTGTTGCAGTCCTGGTTTTCCTCCCCCCATCCTCTTTTCTTCTCTTTCCTTCATAAGGGACATATTGGTATTTACTTTCTACTCGTGGGATTCTTCCGCCAGAACCTGGCTTCTACTTGGGGGCTCCTGACAGGTTAGGGCAAGAAAACTGATGTAATGGTGTCAGCTGCCTTACTTTATACTACTAACGACCTGACGTCAGTCTTGAAGCGACAGCAGCTGATGCAGAAATACTAAGCTTCTGGTATTCGGGCCAGCCGAGGGCTACCCTGGCAGTGGTAACCCAAATGTGATGACTGCAACAGTGAATCTACATTTATGGTATGTGTACGCAACTGTACTTTATGCCAGATCTAGAGTGATTGCTGAAGCCTTCACCCCCTCGGGTATGCTCTTCTCTATTTAAGATCCAAGATTTGGGTAAATCGTTGCACTATCCCACTAAGTCATCTTCTGTGATTTCCTGTAGGTCTGCCAGGTCCACACAGAGCATTAGGTAGGGAAGTTTATTTGCTATGCTAGTTCTGTCAGAGCAGTCTGCATCCTGGACTCAGGACTGGAGTCTATTCTGAAACTTTCTGTCCTTGCCCCTTGGTGCTTTGACCCTGGAGAGCTCTGCCCAGTTCTTGGCTTCAGACTTGAATGGGTTGGTGACTGGGGCAAGGATTTCTTCTAGGTCTGCAGATTGGAGAAGGTTCTTCTCTAGTCCAGCCTTGGCATCCGTTTTCAAAATTGTAAAGAGGATTCTGTTTTGCTTGGAGAACAAGCTGTCACACCCTTATTGGATCTATCTTTGATATTCTCTTCAGGTATCTTCATTTTCACATCATCTTGTCCAAGGTCAATTTTCACCTCAAGGTGTTGAGCAGCCCCAGACCTGAGACTTTCCCAAGGCTGTCCTTTTCTCCCCTGTTCTGTTGTCTGGCGGAGGACAAGAAGCATCAGTGCAAAAAAGGCGGGTACACAGGGTCTCCCAAGGTGTTTTTGACAGAAGAGACTGACCTCAGTCAGGGGAAAGGGTTCCCAAAGTCCCACTGTGTTGATGCCTCCTTTGGCAATCTCTTTGAATTGATGAGACAGATGAGGAAGGGGGTTGGACCACTGAACCCCCTTCCCCTGGTGTGTTAGTATTTCTTGAGACTTTCAGCGTAAGGCCCTTCCATTAATTGGGTAGTACCCCAGCCTGATGCACTTTAACTGGATGCCTAGAAGGGCATGGGGAGAACCTGATCTAATGGAGCTTGTAACAAACCAGATTAAATCTTAGTTCCCACCTAAGGGATAGGTCTCTCTGAAACAAGGGACCTGTAGTTGATGGAACCACCAAGAAAGAACTTTCAGAAGAGAGTGCATCAATCCCTTCTCTAAACAGAGTGGTGAGCATTGGACAGATTTAGGAATTGCTCCTATACTTTGGCCACCTTTGCCCTTCGTGAGCTGAACTGTATGGTACACCTGATTGGGCTTCAGAAGGATCTGATCATTGCGATCTTCAAGTTAGTAGCGTCCCAACTGACAGTCCATACTCCTAAATCTGTGTAGGATCAGTTGGCCACCATGCTGTCAATATCAAACTTCTCTTTGCATCTCATTTCCAGTGCAGCAAATGGCATGTGCAGGGCAGCAGGCACTGGCATCGCAGTTCCCCATGCGTGGATGCACCTCTTTAATTTTTATCTAGTGCTTCAAGGTGTACTTCCTTAATGCCTGCTTTGACGAGTCCACCTTGTTTGGCCCTAAAGTGAAGAACACCCTGACCAGGAGGAAACAGGAGGGTAAGATGATGTCTACCATGGGAATTCACTTTTCCACTCCTCAGGAGACTTTTTTGTGCAACCAAATGGGCAGAAAGTGATTACTTTTTTGTAAGTCACAGCAGCTTCTTTAGGGTGCTCCAGGTGATAGTACCCCCTACAGTAGAGGAAGAACGTTGATGGATGCTGCCCTGGGAGCTGGGAAGGTCCACAGAACCAGGATTTTAGGGGACCTTTTTCTGTCAGCAAGCTGTTCCACTGCTCCTGAAGTCCTTGACTGTTGTGCTCTGGTGGCAGTCAGGGGTCCACCCTCAAGCGTGGGAGGCCTTCATATCAGATTTCTGATTGTTGAGTCATTACCAGAGGTTACACCATCTCCTTTTAGTTTACCCAAACCTTTGCATCAAAGATCCTTACAGATAGTCCAACCCATCAGTGAAGGGAGACAGCATGGAGATTTAAAAGGTGCTCACAAAGCAAGTCATCCAGGAGATCCCACCTAACCAGAGAGGATCCAGAGTCTTCAAGATTCTTTTTGCTAACCAAGAACAAGGGCCTCAAGCCTGTTTTGGACCCTAAGCAATTAAACTGTGATGGTAAAACAGAGCAAATTCTGGATGGTAATGATGCAGTTCATTTTACCTCTACTGAGGAAGTGTGACTGGATGTGCTTGGTGGATCTCCAGGATGCTTACTCTCACATAAAGATCGCAAGGCATTTCAGTAGGTTCTTCTTCATCTGGCTGAGAGCAAGTTGCTACTAGTTTCAAGAGTTGCCCTTTGGCCTCACGGTAGACTTCCCCACCCCCAGGGTGTTCCCCAAATGCATGGCAGTGGTAGCAACTGTGCTCAGGCTGCAGGGTTTACAGGTCTTTTCTGTACCTTGACAGTTGGCTCCTTGTGGCAACTTCAGGTGCATCGCTGGTTCAGGCGAGAAACTCCCTGCTTTATTATTATAGTGAAATTTGAAAGTCTAATTGAAAACCCATCCACGCTCTGGAGTTTGTAGGATGCTTAGTGGACTTGACAAGTGATATTGCTAGACTTCCCCTCTGAAGGTTATCTCTATGGCTTCAAGACTGTCAGATCTTTCGTCTTCAAAGGCTCTCAGCTTCCGTAGTTCTCTGTAGTCTCTGCTTGATGGCTGCTGCTATATCACTAGCTCCCTTGGCCAGATTCTACACAAGGGTTCTTCAGTAGACCCTTCAGTCCAGTAGTCTGTGACATTTCAACCGTTGCATTGCCCCATACGTCTTATTGAGGTTTATCATCTGACCTTGTCTCCTCAGGATGTCCATTTGTTCTTCCCTGTCCCGTGGCCACTGTGACCACGGGTGCTTCCCTGTCATAATACACCCCCACCCCAGGATGAAGACTGTCCAAAGTACCTGGTCAAAGTCAGAGGCCGATCTGCTCATCACTGTTTTGGAGATGAGAACTGTCTTCCTGGTGTTGTAGGCTTTTTATGGCAGCCTCCCAAAAGGTGTGATTTCAGTCAAGACCAACAACATGTTGGTCTGTTACTTTAGCAAACAAGAGGGAACTCTATCCTATCCTCCTTGTCAGGAGGCCGTGAGGGTGTGGCAGTGGACTGTGTCTTCTCAACGCTTTCTTATAGCAATGTGCATCCCAGGGAAATCCAACATTGTAGCAGCAGATTGAGCAGGAGCATTCTAATGCTTCACAAGTGGTTCCTTAGTCTGATGATGGCTGTGCAGGATTTCTGGTACTAGGGCCATCCTTGCTGCAACCTGTTTGTGACTCCTTACAACACGAAATGCAGAAGCCTCTTTGGCCTGATTTCTCCAAAGGGAGCAGTCACAGAGGGATGCTGTAGTCCGTGATTCTCCCCCAGGTCTAGTCTATGCTTGACCAACAAAACCCTTGATGATAAATTTTTTATAGAAAGTTACTAGTTGCAGGTTGACCATAATCCTCATGGCCCCCTTCTTGCTCAAGTCTGGTTCCCTTTTCTGTGGCCTCATATAGTGCACCTTCCTTGGGTTCTGAATCCTCTTCCAGATCTAATTTCCCATCCTTTGGGGCAGCCACACTCAAATCTAAAATCCCCTCAGGATGACCGCTTGGTTCCTCCATTTCCATTGATGATCAGAGATTTCTAGCTGTCTGATAGAGTTGTGCATTTCCTTTCATCATCCCAGGAAACCTCCACCAGAAGAAAATTATGGTAGTAAGTGGAGATGATTTACTATTTTGGTTTGGATCCCCTTTTCCTGCTCCTTTAGATGCTGTTTTGGATTTCTAGCTGGCCTTTTCCAGTCTATGGTTAGCTACTTTAGTATTAAGGCTCAGCTGGCAGCTACTTCCATTTTCCATGCTGGATCAGGACCATCTTCCCATAGCTTCTCTAAGGTTCATCAAAGCCTTTTTGAAAGGTACATTTCTTCTCAGGCCTCTTTTAAGAGACCCGGCTTTACCTTGAGATCTGTCCCTTTTACTACAAACCATAAACAGGGTACCCTTTAAATCTGTTGCTGCTATGGACTTAATTTTATCATTGCACTAACTTCTGCCAGGTGAATCTGAGCTTCAGGCTCTGTCCTGTCATCCTTATTACCTAATTTTTCACAAGGACAGGGTTTCATTGTGAATGAATCCAACCCTTTTTGCCTAAAGTAGCCTGTCAGTCAAATCTGAATCCATGTGTTCATTTGCCAGTATGTATCCACATTTTTGTAATAAGGGTAAATACATGCTTCACAGCCTAGACCATCATCACTTCAGATTTTATTTTTTACAGGACGAAATGCTTCAGGAAATCAGATCAGCTGTTTGTGTCATTCTCCAAGGCTAAACTTCATAAACCAGTTTCAAGGATCACTCTGTCCAGATGTCTTTCTGACTGCATATCGTTTGTATTATATATTGTTAAAGGTTTATCTTTGCAGACCAAAAGCTCATTCTACCAGGGCAGTATCTACTTGCAACAGCCTTCTTTGGTTTCAAAAAAATAAAAGAGAATAGTGCTTTAAACGCAACCAATAAACATCCAAAATAGAGCACCTAGGAACCAGCAAAACGAAGCGACCAACACAGCGTAGAAAGGAGCAAAAAAAGTCCGTTTTATTTAACGTTGCAAAGACACCACGTTTTCGTCCTAGTGTATCCAGGACTTCATCAGAAATAAGAAGTACATTGCAGTCCCTCCTTGTATACCTCCTTCCCAATTACCAGATGATGGTAATTAGTCCCAATTAAATTAAATGACAAAAATTTAAAGATATAGTAAAACACTCATACTAAAATTTCTATAACATTAGTTCAATAAATGCAGTGCTAATCCATTCTGATCAATACATCCCTCAACATTAGTATAAAAATATATAAGGTCATGTAATAAATATAATAAATAATTCAGAACAGTTGCATATACATCCACAGTGAACAAATGCCTATGCATAAAGGTAAAACAAAATGTCGCCCCCCCCCATGTTGAATAAAAACCTAAAATGCATATGTATACATAATGAAATAGGGGTGTCCTAAAAAAATAACCTAACAAGGTAAAGCATTTCATGTAGCTCAATGTTTATTTTTAATATGTATAAAATTAGTTATAAAAAAATTAATTATATAAAATTGGTTCTGTAAAGCATACACTTAGCCTATTCTTTGTTAGAGCTTGGCAGATCTTAATTTGAGAACTGGTACCAGTGAAACATGTTCATTAAGTCCTGGGGGCTTGTTCACTTCTAATCTTAACTGCCAGAGAAGCTCTTTAAACTCAGTGGTGGTCTCCCATGGTCCCTCTTTAAACTCAATGGTGGTCTCCCATGGCCCCCCCCCGTGGGTCTATTTCAACCTTTTCTATCACAAAGAACCCAAAAACAGCTTTTGTGCATTCTTTGCTGTGCTTATACAAGGCATTGTTTGTATCACATTTTTTAATGTCATTCATGTGTTCATATATATGTCGCTTGAGTTTCCTGTTCTTTCCAATATAGAAAGAACCACAGGTCTTGCATATATATAGCGACATATATAATTCCATAAGTGTCACAATTACAATAAAAAATGGTTACCAATTTTGTTTTTCTACCTATCAAATCCACAGAATCCCCCTGTAGAATGTGTGTGCATTGTGCACAAGAACCACATTTATATGTACTCTTCTTGGATCTAGAATTATTCACCTTGTAGTTTTCCAACATTTCTTTTATATTCCTACCCTTTCTATAGGTGAACCTAAACGGGCTTTTAAATAGTGGGTCCAAATCTGAATATCTTGCAAATCTCTCCCAGTTTTGTGAAATTATATCTTTAATGCAGCAAGCATTACTATTAAAATTCAATATAAAGTTACCATTCCATCCAGTTTGGTCAGTATCTTTGTTTGCTTCTCGCTGGGTGTTCAGCTCTGGCTTGCCCAAAATTGGACCAAACCTTCCTTTTCTTTCCTTCAAAATTTCACCTTCCACTTGCTTTATCAACTCTATAAACCAGTTTCAAAGATCACTCTGTCCAGATGTCTTTCTGACTGCATATAGTTTGTATTGTACATTGTTAATGGTTTATCTTTGCAGACCAAAAGCTCATTCTACCAGGGCAGTATCTACTTGCAACAGCCTTCTTTGGTTTCACTTATTTGGATGAGATTTGCTCAGCATCTGCCTGGTTGAACATTTGTATCTTTGTGTCCCATTACAAGCACGACATTCAGTCCAGATCCGGGGCTTTTTTTGGCTCCACCATTTTACAGAGTATTTTCTCGTATTACCACCACAGGTTGATGTAGACAGAAAACACCACATTAGATATGAAAGTTATATACTTCATATAATGCTAGATATGGGCTGTCTTCTGTCCATCTCGCCCATCTCTCCCTCTGTCCCTCTATCAAATTGTCACCAGTATTTGTGATTCCTAATGAACCTTGAAGGCTAGTCTTGTTTTACAGACCTCTTTAGTTTTGACCTCTGTTCTATTAGGTTTATTAACAAATGGAAAAGACATTCTGGTTGGCACCATCCTAAGAATGAATGCATTTTAAGGCCAGTAATTGTCTAGTTCTACAATATTTGAGTTATTATTCTCTGGCCTGTCTTACTCCTTTTTCGAATTTCATGTGTCTGCCATTGTAGCTTGTCTGCCCATGGATCCCCCTCTTTCAGTACATTTCCATGTGAAGATGTTTTTGAAATGAGTGGACTTTCAAGATGGCTGTACATTGAGTAACAACTTAATTCTAGCTCTCCCACTGTGAAAACAGAAACTTGGCAGAGAAAGCCAGTGGACCTAAATTTCTGGCTAAATCTCAGCAACTGGCTAGTAAGTGCACTGCCTAGATGCCAGGGAAAAAGAAATAGAGGACCTGAAGGAAAATCACTACAAAAGGTGATGAAAAAACACAGTGCAAGCTGCAGTAACATAGAGGAAAGTATAAGCCAACTGTACACAGACCTGATTAAAATAAGCCAAGCACTGATGGAGTATATCAACTCAAACAGTAAAAGACTGAGAAAACTGGAAGAAACTTTAAACAGATTCTCAGGTAAGGTGATAAAACTGCAGAACTCGGAGGTCAAAATGTAGAAAAAGCTGGCTGAATATGAGATTGCACAAGAAGAGGTGTTTCAAAAATAATAGAATTAGAGGACAGAGCAAGTAGGGAAAACCTGAGATTTTCTGCTGTACCAGAGAAGCTGGAAGGAACTAACTGTATTAATTTTAAGAAACCACGAATAAGCAACTGGACTGTATCCTGTAACAGGAATTAACTGAAAGGGCACATCATGTGTAAGTTGCAAACCTGGCTATGAGAAAGCAGCCTAGACCTTTAATAATAAAGATGCAATCTAACCAGCAGGAGGAGTTGATTTTGGCAAAACTGTGGCAGAAGGAAAAATTACTAAAATTGGGAGACAACCGAGTATTTGTGGAGAATGGCCAACTCGTACACCAGGCTGAAAAGGACTAATTATTTTCTGTTATTCCATGAATGTTGAGAAGCAGGCATAAGATTCAAACTGCTGTACCCAGCTATCTTCAGGATAAGATCCCTACAGGGATAAAATCATTTTTTGATGAAGTACATACTAAGGAAGAATAACAAAAGTTTGTCCAACAAAAAAAGTGAGCTGTGAAAGCGGAGATTCTGCTTCTTGTTCTTCTAATAATAAAGAACACAGAAAGACTCTGTCAGTGAAACCTTTTCCAATGTTTAAATGTAAAATGTTTGGAAGGGAAAAAAAACTCTGCTAGAAGAGCTGAGAGTGCGTTAGAAATGGAGTGGAGTGAGGATTTCCGAGATGAGATTAACAGGAATAAATAATCCAGTAACTTGGTCATTGACAAATGTGGGATTACAAAGCAATAGTTATATTTATGAAACATGACAGAACAAGAAAATCTGGAAATATTGGACTTTTCTGGACTACATTAAACTTGTAAGGGACTCTAAAGCATATTCCCTACTGTGTTAATGTTTGGAAAAGTACTCAGGAGGGGGGAAGAGGTGGTGGAAAGCGAACTACAAGTAAAACAAATTTTTTTTCTTAATGGTACTGTTTTAATCGTGCATGATTTTCTTTGCATGCTATGAAGTACATTTTTCTCAGTTATTTTTTTAAGTGTAATGGAGATACTGATGTAAATAGGTGCTCCTATTTTTTTTTCTTTCTCCCATCTCACCTATTCCTTGTTCAGTTTTAAGAAATGTAGGCACTGCAATGTTAAAAAAATGACAACAGAAAAATTAATGTGCTTTTTCTCATTCTTAAGTAGGGGAATGACTAGGTTAAGGCCGTTAGCTTAATCTAGTAAGTTTTAAGAGAGAGTAATAAATGAAAAAGAATGTTGAATATTATAAAGCTTTTTTTCTAGTAAACAAATGTATGTTTGGCAGTTTTGTCTGGTTCTCATGTCTCTAGGAAGCAATCTAATAGAGAGAAATGAGTTGGAGAAGATCTTTTCTGAAAGCACTCAAGTGTTTTCGCAGCTGAGTGAGCTGTAAAGATAAGACAAGGCCAGACAGCACTTAGTAGAGGCACGACCTATATCTTCCATCTTAGTGTGGGTAACCTAAAAGAAATGTTATCATGTCTGTGTATGTGGCTGTCAGTTTGGGACTTTTGTTCCTATTAGGATGGTAAAACTTCAGTATTTGAAGATGTGCATAGTCTTGTGTGTTAATAGGTTTTAGGAGGTTAATTGGGTGTGTGTGTGTATTTTTGTTTGAGTGCTTTCAGTAAATCAAACAAATTTTGTAAGATGTGACATAGGCTCAAATGGAGATGGCAAGAAAAAACTGTGTAAAAGATTAACCTGCCATATAGTATATGCATGTAACACAAAAGTTGGAACTAGACATTTAACAAAAAACTGTTTTACATAGAAGGTGAAAATAACTTTACAAGAAAATTATGCTTTCTGTAACATCTTTAAATGTCAATGGTCACACAGATAAACACTAAAAAGAAAGAGTATTGAACTATGTTAAAAAATGTAGCGTGCAAATAGCTATGCTGCAGGAGACGCACTTGAAAAGAACTGAACATGTGAATTTGATAAAGGTTTTCAGGATGGTTATTCAGTGGAATACCGGAGGCAAAGTGAGAGAGGAGTACTTGTATTCATTGCAAGAGGATTTCCAGTAGTGATAGAGGATAAAACATGTAATAATGGTAGATTTATAGTACTAAAGGGCTATTGGCAAGGGGAGGAATATTACACTGGTATACATTTATATTCCACTAAAAACTGCTGTAATAGGGCTTATGAAAATTCTGGAAGAAACCAGCTTTCAGTAAAGGAATATTACTTGTAGATGGGGACTGGAATTTGATTTGCAACAGTGAAAATTTGTCTGGGGGGGGGGGCTCAGGAAAAATATAACAGAGGGTAGCTCCTGAAGACATTTGTGAAAATGTTTGGCATGGAAAATGTGAATTCAGTGCTAGGGGTCTGAGTGAATTTACATATTAATACCCAAGATACAAAAACTGGGCAAGGCTAACAGAATTTACATTTCACAGGAACATGTGCATTTAATTGAAGATCTTGACATGCACCCAATAACAATTTCAGATTTTGTGCCAATAATAACTAAAATAAAAACACAAGGAACTGAAATAAAAATGAGACAGTGGTGCTTTCCCACCTATCTGTTGAAAAGAGAGGAATTTAAGGAATGGGTAGTGGAAGTTATTCAGGAGCTATTAGAGAAGTAGAAATTTCTTCTGTTAAAATATAGCTAGGGAGTGGGATAAAATCAAAGTGGAGTTTAAAAATCTGGTGTAAATGAAGGGGAGAGTTGGTTAAGAAGTAGAAGAATTTAGACGAAATGACAAATTTTTAAAGTATTAGGGTGGGAGGATGGCGTAATGGTTAAGGTGTTTACCTTACAAACACAAGGTACAGGGTTTGATTCTCACATGGGGTAATTGGCTAGGCTTGAAATGGCCCACAAGGATGGTTAGCCTAGTACTAATCTATGAACCTATGAATCTATTGCAAAAATAGGGGGAATCCCAGAGAACAAGAAAAGCAGCTATGGAATGCTAAACAGAAAATAAGGGATTACCTCGATAATGTGCATGAGTTTAGAAAAATTGCTATTAAGCAACTGTTTTTTGATAACTCTAGGGCACAAAAACTTTTAGTACAGTGACTCAGGCAACAGAAAGTAGAAAGGGCCATCACCAAACTTGGGGAGCCAATAACAAGGAAGGTAATAAGATCCTGGAGAAGTACTAGAAATATTTTGGAAATTCTGTGAAAGTCTGTATAAAGCAGAGAAATATGGAAGTCAAGAAAAGTTACAAATGGAAATGTTTATGGAAGAATTTAAATATGCCAAGGTTAGAGGTAGATGAGGCTCAATTGCTAACAGTTAGTATAGATGAGATAAAAATGGTGCTGTATAACTAGTCTACAGGAAAGTCGCTAGGAATGGTATTTTTGTGGAAGTTTGGAAGATAGGAGGAGAAAACTGATAAAGATCTGGAAGGTTTTCTTTAACAGTATATTAAGAGAAGTACAAACATCCTGGAAAAAAGCTGTGGTAGCTGTAATACCTAAAGAGGGTGAAGGAGCCATCAGAATACTAAACCATAATTATAAAGTGTTTTATGTCTATAATGGTTAAAAGAATGACGAACGTGATGCCAAAATTGATAGATATGGATCATTATGGTTTTGTGGAGGAGAGGCAAACATTTGACAGCATTAACAGAACATTAATGATCCTGAGGGAAGCAGAATGTAAGAAAACCTCACTGTTGGTGGGTCTTGATGCAGGGAAAGCATTTGACAGAGTAAGCTGTGATTAAGGTTGATTAGGAGGCTATATGAGGGATCAGAGGCAAAAATTAAAGTGGGTTGAGGCCTCTGTGATAATTTCTGCTTGAGCAGAGGAACCAGGCAGGGTTGTCCTCTTCCCTTTATTTACATTGTTTAGAACCATTGACAAAGAAAATAAGGGACTCAGAAATTCAAGGATATAATTGGTATGGTAGTCAAGAAAAGGTGGCTCTATTTGCAGATATTATTTTTATACCTGACAAAACCAGAAAGGGGCATTAGTGTTGTGGAACATTTTGAGATAGTTTCATATCTTTTCGGGATACATTATTACTGAAGCTAAAAGAAAGGCAATAGCTGTAAATTCAATGCCCACACATAAATTTGTTCAGCAGTAGGCATATTTATGGGGACATGTTTAAATAAAGTTTTTAGGAGTATGGATTAATAATTCTGGTGTGATAGTTAAGGGTATGTGGAAAGAGACTAAACAAAAGATAATACAAAAACTGAGAAAATGGAAGCTCTGCTGTATGGATATCGATAGTAAGATAGAAACAGTTAAAATGTTTTTAGACCCTTAAGTTTAATATACAAGTCAGGTGTATTATCAACCAGAGAAGTTGTGGTTATCAGTTAATAAAGAGCTGAAGGATTTTATATGGGAGGGGAGACTGCAGGTGTGGTGTCAAGTGGATATGCTGATTCTTACAAAAGAACAAGGCGGATTGGCATTACCCAATTTGAAAGAGCATTTCAGAGCAGTTAAGGCTCCTGTACAAAGCAAAAGCAGAACACTGTAATTAAAAGTGGAAAGGGATGATAATAAAATTGGGGGGGGGTGCTCAGGAAACAAGGAGAGAGTGGAATTTTGGAAGCAGATCTTTAAGGAGAATAACCATAATCGTACAGAATATTATGTAAGTATTTTAAGAACTAAGCCAGCACAGGAATGGAGAAAGGAGATTCTGCCGGTAGGGGTGACTACAATTAGGAATACAGACATTGGGCAAGAGGGAGCTGGAATTTATTGGAGAGAACTGGCAAAGGAAACAAGGTATTGGGAGAAAATAACTACAGAGGGAAAGGTAGTAGAATGGGAAGACGCCAATAATGTATTTGAACTGCAGATTAGAGATTGCCTTCTCTGTGAAGGATTGATATCGGAGTATTGGCAAAGAGAAAACAATAGAGGGGCCTAAACCAAAGACCAGCAGTGAGAGTTTTTTGCAAATCTAGAACAGAAGCTGCCATAAAAAAAGGATTAATTAGTAGAGCATATAAAATATTGCACGATAACTGTAAGAATCAGTCGGCGGAGATTAGAAAGGATTGAGAAGAGAGATTGGATAAGCAATTCACAAAGAAACAATGGGGGATATATGTATGTGTCCCAAATATGCAACAAAGTCTAGAAGATTTAGGATCTTTGCCTGGAAGTATTTACATAGGTATTTTTGTACCCCATGTAGACTCCAAAGAATTTTTCTTCAGGTAGACAGCCAATGCTTAAAAGAAGGCAGGATTTGAATGAGCTATGTAATGTTTGATTGACAGTAACTGGATG
Source organism: Protopterus annectens (assembly GCF_019279795.1). NCBI lineage: Eukaryota > Metazoa > Chordata > Ceratodontiformes > Protopteridae > Protopterus > Protopterus annectens. Next base: position 337,715,283 of record NC_056729.1, on the reverse strand, counting down.
ATTATAAGTGATGTATAATGTTTGCAACTGCAATTGTGTTAGCATAGTTGATAATGTTTGCAGCTGAAATTGTCAATATGGTTTGTTTTCATTTATGTAAATGTAAGACTGCCTGTGTCATACGTGCTAATTTAATAAAGATGTTTCTTCTTTGAAAAAAGATTAATTATAAGAGAAGCTATCAAGGAGAGTAGTATGAGCCCCATTACATAACAAGATAAGTTTCATGATTAGTGTATACTACTATGAAACTAGATGAATAGAAATGGTCCTCACTAAATTCAGAAAACATGTCTATGAACTCCGAAGGCATGGGATATGACTGGAGCATGACTTCAGCATCACATGAGGTTAACTTTTCTATAACCCCCTATGAAACATAGTTATGTTTAACTATAGTAATGCTGGGGATCATAATTTTGTCGTAGACAAGCTACACTATAATGGGAAACCTTGATAAATACTCATTTTGAGTAGAAATGGCATAATTTGCAAATAGGAAACGGTGGATATCCTAGGTAGGGTGTAGGATGGCTAGTCTTGGGGTAACTTCAGAGATGTATAATAGTTTGAGTTTTACTCGAGTTTAAATGGTTTTATATTCTAATGTTCATAGGGTACATCTGTCTCTCGATAAGGAATTACATATTTTTGGCTAAAATTGTAGCCCTCTTACTTCAAGCTCTTTCAGATAGGGAGAGTAGGTGGGTAGGCACAGGGTCAGGTTTGAAAGAGCCAAGTGCTATTATAGTAAGAAATATACCCAATGTACCTGTTAAAAAGACAAGGGGCCTATAAATCAAAGGATTACTTCAAGATAAAACTGCCAATATTTGAAGTAGAAATTAAAGTAGACATATGTGGACGATAGATTCGTGGAATGTGAGAGGATTGCAGGATAAAAACAAGAAAAAACTACTGTTGCATTTATTATGTAAATCTGAAGAGAATGTATGCTTTATACAAGAGACACTTTTTTAGGGAAGATTGAAAAGAGGATGATAGAAAATGGATAAAATCCATTATTGCAGCTGGGGACAGTTCTAACTCTAGAGGTGTTGCTATTATAATTAGAGTCCTTTCAAGAGGCAATTGCAGAGTACAAGTCTGATTCTAAGGGTAGATGGTGCCTTTTCACAGCTCCAAGTCCCCTGAAGGAAAAACCTACTCTCATTCTAAATATATATGGTCCATGTTCAAGGCAACAAAGTTTAATTGCGGAGATTCATAATTTGTTGAGTAAATACCCAGACCATTACCATATAATAGGAGGTGACTGGAATGCAGTTATTGACCCGAATCTCAATCGTACTAGTAACGTAAATCACTGTAATTCTCAACCCTCAGTAGCCTTAACAGAACTCATGTCAGACTTCTCCCTCATTGACCCCATATCTTTTGGGGATGACTGTGACAAAAATATGTATACCTACTACTTACTCTAAATGCCATAATTCCTGGTTTAGAATAGATTTCTTCCTCATCTCTGAATCCCTGGCAAAAAGAATAAAATTTTCAACTCAACCTAGATATTTATCAAATCATTCAATCACTTTGAAATTATACTAGTTGGATAAATTAATAAGCAAAAATAGCTGTAACTGTTCTCTAAATTTACTTTTTAAAACTTAAATTATTCAGGAAATCAGACATTTTAACTGAGCTTGAAGAAAACAAAGTCCACCGATATCCAATATGACATCCAGTGGGCGGCATGTAAAATGAGATTTGGAGGTTTACTAATCCAGAAAGCCTCCTATTTAAAAAAAAAAAAAAAAAAAAAAAAAAAAAAAAAAAAATGGAAAATAAAGTAATGGATAATCTTAGACTAGAGAAGAAATATCAACAGAACCAATATTCCAGTCTAGAAAACTTAATCAAAACTCAAAAAGAATTATTTGAACTACATCAGTTTAATTATTCACTTCCAGAACAAAGGTCTATTGCCAAACACTGAGTGGGGTCAGATTCCATCCAAAATTTTAGTGATAATACAAAATAAACAGGAAGCTCCTAGGATATCAATGCTTCTATACCAGGAAAAATATGTAATTCAGATACAGAAATTATTAAAATATTTCAGCAAATATATATACAGAGATTTATGGAGTGGAACTACAACAAATATCTAACTCTGCGATTGTAGGTTTCTTTAATAATATCACTTTCCCCAAATTAAATGATTAACAGTCAGCTATCCTTGAGGCCCCACTCAATAAACACAAAATAAATGAAACCATTTAAAAATTAAAGTTAGGCAAAGCTCCGGGTCTGGACAGGTTCACGCCTGAATTCTATCAAACCTTCAGCAAGAAATTAGCATACATTCCCTTGAAGGTATACAAGCATATTGAAGTTAAAGGGTTAACTGATCTTTACCTAAATAACTCAGACAATTTTTATTCCAAAAAATAACCTAGACAAATCAAATCCGCAGAACTACAGGCCAATCTCATTGATCACTATAGACATAAAAATGTTATTGTTACTACTAGCCAAAAGGCTTGGTCATGCCCCTCATAGTATCCCCAGAAAAATTGGGATTCCTATGTAATAGACATACATGGGATAACACACCAACTCTAGACACTGTAATACAACTTACTAAATATGATAGAAATCCGAGATGAGCATTGATTCTGGATGCCAACCAAGCTTTTGACAGAGTAAACTGGAACTTCCTATTTTCAGCTATGTCTCAGTTTAACATACCCAAGGGGGTTATTGATCAGATTTAAAACATTATACAAGAACTCGCATATTTCTACATCAACAAATCATTGTCAGATCCCATAAAAATATCTAATGGAATGCGACAGGGATGTCCTCTCTCCCCATCTTTTTAGTTTATATATTGAGCCCCTTTTTCTACACATCTTAAAAAACACTTACCACTCTATCCCTAAAGTCTTAAACACCAGAGTCGCCCTTTCTGCATTTGCAGATGATTTTGTTGTTTACTTCGAACGTCCCAACACAGATCTAAAAAGTTAGTTGAAACAACGGATAGATTCTTGAGAGTTTCCAACTACAAAGTGAATTTTAAGAAGTCTCACATCTTTCCTGCCAGCCCTTTGCACCATAAAGAAAATTACTTTCTGGATTTTCCACACAAAATTGAATACTCCTTCAAATATCTAGACGTTCTCTTTGAACATAAACTTATCCATGTACCAGAACAACCTTCTTAAAACATGGGCCAGTATTTCACAGGATCTACAAAGATGGCAACAGCTAAAGTTCTCTATGATGTCAAAAACAGCAATTATTAGAATGAACAACCTACCTAAATTATTATATCACTTTAATGCATCAAACTATGATTTCTCAATCAACTTCTTCCATAAAATCAATAAAGAATTAGCCAAATTTGTTTGGTTCCCCAAATCAGTAAGAATAAGTTATGCAAGGCTGATGAACCCCAAATGCAAAGGGGGACTAAATCTACCAGATTTTCAGTTATACTATTAAGATTATTTGTGCTAACAGAATTATTTAAATCTTGAGATATTGTCCTATGGAAAACAGTTGGACCCCAGCGTGGGTTAAAATGTGGTACCACCATGTGATTAGTAATAACATAACCCCTAAGGCCCTCCGCTTTATAGCCCCGATGAAGTGTAGTCGCACAAAGACAAACAGTATAAAGATGAAAATTAAAATTTTTCAGAACTTGATAAGATCTCTCAATCTGGACAGGGCTTTATCTCTTCTTCAACCTATCCACATGAATCGTAACATCAGAATTAACAGCAAAATATTAGATCTTGGAGATTATCCATTAATTAAAAACTGTACGGTGTGGGATATTCATAGACATGGGGGTAAACCAATGCAAGAACTACATCTTGCTCTAAATGTGAACAATAAATACACTATTGTACTCAGACAGATCAGAGAGCTCCTAGCAACCTTAACTAGAGAAATAACTATTAACGAGATAGATTTAACCAGATTAATGCAGTTTGTGGCGAGTTTATCCTGCAAAAAAAAAGAATGCTATCAAATACCTATAAACTGGCTAGCTCCACTTTACACTAATCTGTACTGTTATACTCCAAATATTGGGATCAACAAGGAAGAGTTTTAACAGAACAGAAACTCAAAAGAAGTTGACTCTACCATCACACTTTCTCCTTTTTAAAAAGCTGATCTGTACACAATTAATGATTAATAATAATACCTGTTGTACTCCCCTGTCCCTAAATAAGTTTGATTCTAAGGTTTCACCTTCCTGCACATGCTGTTCATTTCCCCAGGCTGACATCCTCCATGTTTTATGGTTTTGCAAACATACACACAAACTTTGGTGTTCTTTAAAGGTTCGTCTAGGAAAAATTGGGGTATCAAACATCAGTCCTATCCTAGGAGCTTGCTGTTCTCCATATCCACAGACCTTACACTTTCCAAATTGAAATTCCGTATACTAATCACTTTGTTCTCTCATCAAACTGTATATTACTAAAAATTGGATAGATCGTACCAAACGTACGTTTTAGGAGCATGGCGATCAAATTTATATCATCTCAAAAACATATTAAAAATATAAACAAAACGAGCCTATTTTCAGAAACTTTGGAAACTTATTTTGACCACATCCTTGAAGATTAGTGAAGTAGTGATCTAAGTCCCGGGTTTAGCTTACAGTATGACCCAGGTAAGAAGATTGTCCGATATGTATTATTTACACCCTACACAATAACTTAAATTATTTTTATTGTTTTTGTTCTTTTTTTCTCAAGTTCCTCTTGGTTTACCTTGATGGGTATTAGTAGCACTTTGTAGATATAGGTGTTAGTTTTAGAGCTGGTAGTGTCATGTTCTATTTAGATACATAGTTTGTAACCTCTACTGAGCTATCCAACTGACAGTTTGTATATTGTGTGTATCGTTTGTTCTTGTTTATAAAATCAATAAAAATTTTATTGGAAAAAAAAAAATCTGATGTTAATCTTCATTCATTCCTTACTGATGGGTGTTCAGTCCTGTGAACCGAGTCGGCCTAGAAACAAGAACGTGCCAGCCAAATAAACTCTCGAGCTAAGCTTTTACCCACAATGCCCATCTCCCTGTTATCTCAGATCTCATTTGCTGCATAGTCTTAAAGCAGTGTCAAACCAGCTCTCAGCTTAAGTACTTAGTCTTTTTGATGTAAAAGTGTGTTTTTGCATTTGTTGGCCTTATTTTTCACTCTAAACATCTTTACTGAGTTTATCGCTAGTTTTTTGCCCACTCTTGAGTATTCCTTTCTATATTTTTTCGTCAAATACCTTACGGTAATCTCTAGTACCATTGTTGAGACAGCCCTTTCCCTTTACCCTTTGTGGTAATCTTAGTTACCATTGCTGGTATTTATCCCATTATCTTCATTTTCCTACTTTAAAAAAAAAAAATTATTTTTTTCTGTATCTTTGGATACTTGTGTTTTGAAAGGATGTCTGAGAAAAAAGGAGCATCGGGTTTTAAACAATGCGACAAGTGTAGTCGCAAAATGCCTAATAGTGATGCCCATGCTTCCTGTGTATATTGTTTGGGAGTTCCCCATCTTTCTGTACAGCCTCCTTGATCTATTTGTCTGAGGTTCAGTTCACGAAGTCTTAATGAGAGAAAAAAATTTATCTTGAAGGGCCTCCTTAAGACTGCCTTCTCAGAGGCTATCTCTGTGTCAGAGGGCTCACCACCTCCCAAGAAGGAGCAGAGAGAGCATAAAAAGAGAACATATTCGGTTCCTTCTTCACCCTCCAATGATAGCAAGCAGGAACCAAGACCAAGTATGAAGACTTCTGCACCAGAGTTGAAACCAGCTTCTTCAGCACCGTCCTCGGTACCATCAATAATCCCTTATTGTTGGTGCAGAGTTCGGCACCGACTACTACGTCTATGGCACTGACCCTGCTTAAACTGCAAATCTTGACGTCCACACCAATTACGGCACCTGTTTCATCCACAGCACCGCCCTTACCCACAGTGTCTGCTCCAAGGTTGGACACCTCTACTACACACGTCTCCAGACTTGAGACATTGGTGCTATTAGACCATGCTGCACAGACCCGGTACTCCCCTTCAGTGGACCCTTTTCTGGGGCAGCAATTTAGCCCTTTTTTTAGAACAGCCAGAGTCACCATCAGGGATATCCACAAGATCGACCAGAAGCCTCTTGGAACTGGACGCGGTGCGTCTTGTGAACCAGCTGTTGTTGGGTAGAGGAATTGCTGCACCTTCTAAGACCCCATTGGACTTGGGAATTGATCTCCACGGACTCCAGCTTACGCTCCTCCTTTGACCTCCTTGCAGGCTTCGAAGTATTTGGCTCCGACGCCTTTCTCTGTTCCCACTCCTTTGGTGTCACTAGTGGATCTCACTGTGGCCCCAGAGTCCGTCCCTTTGGCCTTCAATTCATTCGGCGTCGGGTCATCCTCAGGTTCAGGATTGGACTGCAGGATTATTGGCACCTGGTACGGGCCTGAGTCTTTCTACGGTGCTATCTGCCACTGTTCCAGGAGCACTGTCTGTACATAGTCCCCAGGGCGACACACCGGTTCCGAGGTTGTCCTTCTCTGTTCTGGGCTCCCATCCCTCTTCCGGCGTGCCAGCTTTCCAAGTGATGGACAGGGCTCTTGCCTCTGTAGGCAAGCCTTCGGCATTGGAACCCCAGATGTGTCCTTCTGAGCCGCAGCTGACACAAGCCACTGCTTCGGGACTTCAAGCACAAGAGTCACAGGATGCCTTACTACAGGGTGTCCCTTCTTTGGAGTCATCTTCAGAAGCCCCTGCTGAAGAGGTACTGAGCAAGAGGACATGCAAGAGGAAGCACGTGGACTCACCTGAGGAGTCTTTAACCGAGAGCAGACTATGATAAAGAGGAGGGGTCACCACGGTCGCCCCCTGATGTCTCATTTGGAGACATCCTTGAAATACTGAAACAGAGGGGTGAGTGGAAGCCCACCAATCCCCCCTCTGTGGAGTCCATGTTCCTGCAGGCTTTTCATGCTCAGCCCTCTACTTCCTGGGTGACCCCCGCCTGCAGATGAGCTGGTTCAGCTCATCGTGCAGCATGCTTGGAAGAGTACTGACACCATTGAACCGATCCCATGGTGGCCAGACAAAATTTTATCTCCTCCTGAGCAACACCCTCGCTGGTCTAAGGGTCTTCAGTAGATGCGATGGTGGTGGCAGCTACCACAAAAAGAACTGGCCGAGGAGAGCCAGAAAGTCCACCCCCCCAAAACAGGAAGTCTCGGATGCTGGACAGACTAGGGAAGCAAGTTTTTGCATCATCAACCTTTGCGGTTAGGTCTATCTGGCACACTTCACCAGGCTTCAGAGAGACTTAGTCGCAGAAATCTCTGAAACCCTAGCAGGAGCTGTTTCTGATGAGTCCTGTGACAAAGTTGCCTCGCAGTTAGCTACCCTGGAATCCATATCCAACTCCTCCATGCGCCTAATTTCTCGTGCCACTGAAGGAGCGGTCAGGGCAGCGGGTTCAGGTGTTGTCATGAGACGTCACACCTGGATGTGACTTTGCGGACCCTTTTAAATCTTCCTTCCTTAACACCCCAGTTGAGGCCTCTTCTTTTTTGGCATGAAAGTGAAAGACATTGGCCAGGTGTGAGTAGAACGGTAAGACCCTATCTGCCGTGGGTGTACGTTTTTTCACTCCTCAGCATCCATACTCTAGGAACCAGATGAGTGGAAAGATGTGGCAAAAGAAATTGCAGGGTCCTTTTTGTGACACGTGTGACAAGTATACTCCCTGGGGCAGAGGGGTAGTAACTCATCCGGAAGGTGCTCTTATAGGGGCAGAGGGGGTCTGTGGAACCAGGGTCCAGAGCTTCCTTCTGTAGACAACCTTATCAGCACTCCTGAGGAGTGGCCCAATTACTTTCCTCTGGAAGCAGTCAGGGGACATTTTTCCTTGCACCTTTCTGACTGGCTAACAGTAACAACGGATCTGTAGGTGCAATGGATCCTAACCAGAGGATACCACGTCCCATTCAGTCTTTACCCAAGATCACCAAGTAGTATTCCCGACATTCCACCCAGTGAAAGGGAGAAAGCAGTGCTAGAAATTTAAAGGCTGATTCAAAAAAGAGGCATCCAGATAGTCCTACCAGACCAGATAGGATCCAGTTTCTACTCAAGGTTCTTTTTAGTGCCAAAAAAGACAGGGGACTGGAGACCTATCCAGGAGCTCAGCATCCTAAACAAATTGGTGAAATAGAAAAAATTCCAGGTGGTCATGGTTTACTCTATCCTCTCTTTCTTGGAGAAAGACGATTGGATGTGCTCAACAGATCTTCAGGATGTGTATTGCCGCATAAAAATGGACAAGTGCTCCAGAAGATTTCTTCACTTCTGGCTAGGGGCCAATCACTTTCAGTTCGCGTGCTGCCCTTCGGGCTCTCTACAGCCCCCCCCCCCAAGAGTGTTCACCAAGTGCATGGCAGTGGTAACGGCTCACTTGAGACTTCAAGGATTATGGGTGTTTCCGTATCTAGACGATTGGCTCCTCATCACCCCCACCAAGCATCTACTGGAGGTAGCATTAAACTACACACTTGAACTAGCAGAATCTCAGTAAACTGGGGAAAATGCATCCTTATTCCCTCTCAATCCTTGGAATTTATTTGGGCTATTTTCAACACAAATGCTTGACTAGTTTCTCTCCCGGATCGCAGGCTGCACAGGATAAGATCCCAAATACAAGTGGTACTCTGTCAAAATCTAGTCCCAGCTGGAACAGTGCTCCAACTCGTAGGTTCCATGGCTGCATCTATTACCATAGTGACCTTGGCAAGACTACACATGAGAATTCTCTAATGGCTCCTTCTAACTCAGTGGTATCCCTTACAGCATCCCTTGTCCTTCCAAATATGGATAACTCAGTGATGCAAGCGGGATTTAATGTAGTGGATGAAGCCAGGCGAACTACAATGGAGCCACCCCTTTTACGCACAACAGCCCAGGGCCACAGTGACTACGGACGCTTCCCTGATTGGGGGGGGGGGGCTTTACCAGGGAAAGATGGTCCAAGGCACTTGGTCAGACATAGAGGCCCATCTGCATATCGGTGTCCTAGAACTGAGGGCGGTGCTTCTGGCGTTCCAAGCTATCCTTCCATCCGGGACTATTGCTATTCAATCAGACAACATGTCCGTAGTCTGGTACATCAGCAAACAAGGAGGAACCAAGTCCTAAAGCTATGAGAATTTGGCAATGGGCGATAGCTTCCAACTGCTTTCTGATTGCAACGCATATTCCCGGGAGTTCCAACGCGATTGCAGACAGGCTGAGCAGATGCATCCTACTGCCTCATGAGTGGTCCCTCAATCCTATCATTGTGACAAAGATCTTTAGCCGCTGGGGCCAGCCTTGCTGCGACCTGTTCGCCTCTCCAGCAAACCACAACTACAGCAGCTACTTTACCCTAATTCCCCTGCAAGGGAGTCCCCAAGGAATGCTCTGATTCACGACTGGCCCACGGTTCTTCTGTATGCCTTCCCCTCCCTTTCCCCTGATCCCCGAATTTCTAAAAAAAAAGCCCTTCGTCTGAGAAGCAGGGTAATCTGCATTGCTCCTTACTGGTCTTGACGAGTTTGGTTTCCCTTCCTTTGGCCTCACCTAATAGATCACCCATGGATTCTGGATCTATCTCCAGGTCCGATCTTGCACCCACAAGGGTTGTCTCACCCAAACACCTCCAGTCTCAAGCTGACAGCTTGGTTTCTCCACTTCCGGTAGTAGCCAGGCAAAATAACCTTCTCTCCAGTGCGTGATATCCTTCTGCCTTTGCATAAACCATCCACCAGGAAAGTCTATCTCAGCAAGTGGAAAAGGTTCCTTATTTGGTCCTGACAAAGACATTTAGACCCTTGTTCAGCCCCTGTTAGTGTGGTTTTGGATTATTTATCAAGTCTTCTCCATTCAGGAGCTGCAGCCTCAACCATTAGAGTACACTTAGCTGCCATATCAAACTTCCATAATGGGTTTCGAGACTTGTCTCTAAATCTCCCATCGTCTCTGCAAAACTTTCTTTAAAGGTGTCTTACATATTAGACTACCCTTCAGGAAACCCATCGAACCTTGGAATTTGACACTAGTACTTCAGTCCCTGACATGTTCACCCTTTGAACCTGCTTCCACTTACGATCTTAAGGTCCTGTCCTGGAAATCCCTGTTTTTGATAGCTGTCACATCAGCCAGACACATTTCAGAGCTTCAGGCCTTGTATATTAAATGCCCTTACATTTATTTCATAAAGACAAGTATCATTCCAGACCAATCCTTCCTTTCTGCCCAAGGTTATCTCAGATTTGGCAATTAACCGTGCGATTGACCTTCCAGTCTTTTTTCCCTAACTATTAAAACAAGGGATAGTAACTGTCTCCATTTGCTGGATGTTCATAGACAGTTACGTTTTTACCTGGAGAGAATGAAGTCAGTACGAAAATCAGACCAGCTGTTCGTGTCTTATTCAGGCCCGAAATTGGGAAACCCTGTCTCAAAAGTAACCTTGTCCAAATGGTTGAGAAACTGTATATCCTTGATTTACCAATGAAATAAAATTTCTCCACCAAGCAAAGTCAGAGCACATTCTACCAGTTCAATAGCAACTTCTGTTGCTTTTCATGCAAAGGCTTCATTTCAGCTGAATTTGGCCTCCAGGGAAAGAGCAGCCTTTGGATAGTGGTGCTCAGGAACATCCTTCCATAAGGGCCTCCAAGAACTAGCAGTAGCTAGGGACTCTGTCCCATCAGTAAGGAATGAATGAAGATTAACAAAATCAGATAAAGAAGTTCTGATGTTATGTTGTCCCCATCTCGCCTTCATTCTTGCTGGTTGGGTTCAGAGCCAATCTACTATAGTTCGAGAGCTTATACTGGCTTGAGGCTAATCCCTATCCCAACATGCCTAGCGGTAGCTACCCTTATCTCGTTTTCTGCCTGCAGCGTCGAGATTGTGACTACTGGCTCAGGCTAAGTATTTAGTTTTTTTGTATTTTGCTGTCATCCTTACCAGGATTTTACTAGTTTAATTAAACTTGTTGGTGTCTAGCTTAGTCCTCGCTTGACTAACAAACCTTCTGACCTTCCTCTGCTGTTGATGTTTTTCATGTTTCACTGTTGCAGTCATTACATTTGGGTAATCTGCTGGCAGGTTGCCCTCAGTCGGCCTGATTAACAAAGTCTTGGGTCCTGTGTCAGTTGCTGTCCCTTCTTCCATAATGTCAGGTTGTCAGGGGTATAAAACATGCAGCCGACACCATTACATCAGTCTTTCTTGCCGCGCAGTGACTGAAGCAGAAGCATTTCACAAGTGCCGGTCGGCCGACTCCTGAAATTTTCGGTTTCGAGTTTCAGAACCGAAGTCTTCAACTAAAAAGCTAAGTACCCCGTTGGGGAAGCTTTTTCTTGCTCCTTACCGATGTCAGTAAAAGTTAATAATTGTATTGCTTGTGGGAAGCAAATACCTCATAAGGATTTTCACTTGTACTGTATTCCTTGCCTAGACCCTGACCATGATGTACCTTGCTGTCAGTTCTGTGCTTTATTTAATCAATGCACTATCCGGCGTCGGTACATTTTTGCTTCTAAATATTTTGGATCACTGTTTAATTATCCAGAAATGACGTCGGTTAGCAATCCGACTACCGGAATACCTAAAAAATGCAAAAAAAAAAGACAGAGACAGGCCGTTGAGGTCCAAAACTGCAGACGACGCTTCTCTTAAGCCAGTCGCCATTTCGCCAGTACTCCGTGATGCCCGCTACTTCTGATTCGCAGGCCTCTACTGAGACCCATTTGGAGTCTGGTATGCCGCGAGATGCTTCAATTATGGAACCCGTGGATGTCTCTACTTGGATGGGTCTGGAGCCGCTGTGCAGGCACCGGCTTCTGAGGGTGTATTCAGGCCTACAGATTTGTATATTAAACCGACACCATCTTCAATATTAAGGCCAAAATCTCGATCTATGTCTAAAAAAACTGACGCCTAGGCCACATGTGCAGGCCCCTATGCCTAAAAAACAAATGATCAAAATGACTGAAGATTTAATTACTCTAATCAGGGGTAGCCAACCCCCACCTTCAAAGAGGCCTAGGGCTGAACTTGACTATGAATCTTCTGAACAGGATTCTATTTCTTCTGACTCTTCTAATAAACAGGATTTGTCTGTACCTACTTATGAGGACTCTGATGCAGAGGATTCCATTCTTTCTGCTTCTCCCCCTGAGGATTTTTCTTTTGGGGAAACTTTACATACCTTAAGGGAACATTTCCACTGGGAAAGTCAGGATTTTTCTGAATCCAAAGAGTCTTAGGGATTTTCTTCTTCCTCAGCATATGCCTTTGGCTATACCTCCTATACTAGACATTGTTGATGTGTTTTCAGAATCCAGTATGGCCCCTGATTCTCTGCCTCTGGCCCCTTGTAAGCCAGACAGATACTCCAGGGTTCCTGATTCCCACAAATTCCTTTTCAAAAATCCTGTTGCGGACCCTGAAACCATTTCTCAGGCCCAAGAGCATTAAGGCTTCTTCTGCTAAAAATCCTACCCCTTCTGATGGAGACTCCAGGGCGCTGGATAGATGGGGAAAAAGGTTTATGCTTCTGCAACATCAGCAATCGTGGCTTTAAACTGTCAATTTCATATGCTAAAATATCAGCAGCATATCATGGGACTGCTTAAACAGAAAATTATGTTGATTTCTGACTGTGTGGAAAATAAAGATTTATAGGATTTATTGCATTCAGCTGAACAAGTTGGAAAACATACTTTGCAATGTGGTTTTGATTCTTTGGAGGCCTCTTGCAGGGCTGCTCTTACTGGGTCTGTGCTTAGAAGGCATGCGTGACTTAAGGAGCAATCTCTGCCTGATCATGTTAAAGCAAAATTGTTGGATGCTCCTTTGCAGCAGGACCGTCTGTTTGGCAATAAGGCTGAAGAAGTTCTAAAAAAGATGGAAGATAAGGCTAAATCTATGCAGACTGTGAAAGATTTCTTACAAGTACAACCTCCAGGATTTAGTAGGCACTGGTCTGCTAAGAACTGGTCCTTTCCAGTTGCTTCCAGAGCCACTCAAGCCAGACCCAGATATGCCAAAAGCACCAAGTTACAGTCCCAGGGGACTTTCAGAACTTAAGCAATGGGGTGCCTCCTTTCCAAATCTGGAAACAACAAGACACCTCCCTATGGTAAACAGTCTCAATGACTTTCTTTTAGAATTACCAAGCACTTACCTTTTAGCTGCCCCTTTGGGGTGAAAACTGGCACTTCATGCAAAAAACTGGCAACTTATAACCCAGGACAAGTGGTTTTAAATAGTGTCCAAGGGGTACAGATTTCATTTCCACATGTTGCCAACTCCAAGCGGATGGCCAGACCTGCCCCCAAATCAGTGGGCAGAGGCTTAGAAACAAGTACTTTCCCTCTTAAAAATGGGGGCTATTCATCTAGTACCAGAAGGGGAAAAGGGACAAGGTTTCTATTCCAGACTTTTCCTGGTACCCAGAAAAGACAAATCATGGCGTCCAATTCTGGACTTGTCTACTTTAAACACTTTCCTAGACATTCCAAAATTCAAGATGCTGACTCTTCAGTTACTTCCTATGCTAAGCAAAGATGCCTGGTTGGCAACTCTAGATCTAAAAGAAGCATACCTGCATATCCCAATCAGGGAATCTTGCAGTAGATATTCTCTGCACTGCCCTTTGGCTTATCTACTGCTCCAGGGTCTTTACAAAGTGCCTGGCTCCAGTAATTGCTTTTTGCAGGCAAAGAAATATTCAGATATATCCATACCTGGACGATTGTCTAATTCAAGCAGAAAACAAGGCCATTCTTCTAAAACATCTGGCGTTTTTGTAAAAAGGTTTCTAATTTGTCTAGGGTACACCATAAACAAAAAGAAATCACAACTAAGTACCCTCTCAAAAAATAACATTCCTGGGTGCAAGCTTGAATACAGCTGCCCAGATGGCTTACCTTACGCCAGAAAAGCAAATTCAGTTGACTTACTTCAAACAGGTAGCCACAAAAACCCTGCTTTCAGCAAGACAAATACTGCAAGCCTTTGGGGTTCATGGCCTTCTGGATTCTTCTAATTCCATATGCAAGACTGCATATGAGGAAACTTCAGTGGTACTTAAAAAGTTTGTGGAGTCAACATTCTCACAGCCTGGAAACGAAGATTCCTGTCATACCTTGCTTGCAACTAGAGTTCCTATGGTGGGCAGAGGCCTGCCACCAAAACAAGGGACTGACATTCACACCACCCCCTGCTGCCCAAACCCTAACTACAGACTCATCAGACTCTGCATGGGAGGCTCATCTGGCAGGGAAGTGCATTCAGGGCAAATGGAGCTCAAATCAAATGCACCTTCATATCAATCAAAAAGAAATGCTAGCTGTACAGAAAGCACTGATAGCCTTCAAGGACTACCTTCATCCAGGGCAACTAATGGTAAAGACGGACAACACCACAGTTATGTGGCACATAAACAAGCAGGGGGGGTACACATTCCTACCCCCTCTGCAGACAAGCCATGGCATTCTGGAACATGGCCTTGAGCTATCAAATACAACTGCAAGCCCAATTCCTGCCAGGAAAGCTGAATATTTTGGCAGACGATCTAAGCAGAAATCTCATGGACCCACACGAATGGAAACTGGAACCACGTATTTTCAACATGTTGACACGCAAATGGGGGAGACCAGACGTAGATCTGTTTGCCTCACCCCAGAACTACCAGTTGGACAAATTTTGCACAAGAACTCCTCACAAAAAAGCCTGGAAAGTGGATGCTCTGTCCTTCAGCTGGGAAAACCTATCAGTCTATGCTTCTCCCCTTCTGCCTTTGCTTTCCAAAGTTCTACTAAAAGTCAAACAGGACAAACCAAAGATGATTTTGATTGTTCCAGACTGGCCTCGCCAACACTGGTACCCACTCCTACGCAGTCTGTCGCAACTTTCTCCATGGCACCTGCCTCAGGCACCTTCTTTACTGTCTCAGCAGAACAACCAAATTCTGCACCCTCAGCTCCAAACATTGAATCTTGCAGCTTGGCTAATCACTTAAATTCCCCCTTAGCAAACCTGTGATGGATCTCATTTTGGAGGCGAGAAGACCTAGTACCAGAAAATCTTATGCTGACAAATGGAAAAGATTTTGTGCCTGGGATCAGTCTCAAGGGATGACCACAGCAGTGCCCAATTTACCTCAGATTTTGCAATACTTAACTGAGATGCTTCACAAGGGCCTGTCCTTTTCTTCCGTAAAAATCCATGCCTCAGCCATTTCAACTCATTACAACACAGTACCACCCCTATTCTCTCATCCTCTGTTATAGCAGTATCTCAGAGGGACCAGAAACTTAAGGCTGCTCAGGAGAGCTCCAACCCCTGCTTGGGACCTTAACTTTGTATTGGAAAAACTCAGTCTACCTCCGTTCGAGCCAGCTCCTACTGCAGACTCACAATTCCTTTCCTGGAAAACAGCCTTCCTTTTAGCAATCACTTTGGCTAGAAGGATTTCTGAATTACAGGCCCTTATGGCAGTGGAGCCTTTTATCATCTTTCATGTGGACAGGGTGTCACTCAGGACCAACCCATCCTTCATGCCCAAGGTGGTATCCAGTGTGGCTCTTAATCAGTCCATTCATTTGCCAACTTTCTTTCCCAATCCACAGAACAAAGGGGAGCAGATTCTGCATTCATTGGATGTACACAGGCAACTTAGATTTTACTTGGACAGGACTAAATCTCGAAGAAAATCTGAACAACTGCTGGTAGCATTTGCTGCAGGGGCAGAGGAAAAGGCTGTTTGAAAGCAAACCATTTCCAAATAGATAAGCCATTGCATTCATTTCTGCTATAAGCACCATGGAAAAACTATCCCCCAGGGGATCAAATCCCATTCCACCAAGCTGCATCTACTTCTACAGCCTTTCTCAGAGGTGTTCCTACCAGGGATAATCTAGAAGCTGCTACCTGGAGTTCAGTTCATACTTTCCCCAAACACTATCACTTACCAATTTTCTCTAAATCGAGCTGGCTTTGCCACTGCTGTTTTGCAGGGCCTTATAGCCAGTTCTAATACTGTATAAATCCATCCTTCCAACCTTAGCTTTGGGAATCTACCCAAATGTAATGACTGCAACAGTGAAACACGAAGAACATAGTACCGTTGTGTACACTTACCATAAATGTAGATGTTCGAGTGTATTCACTGTTGCAGTCCTGGTTACCCTCCCTCCAGCCCCCTGTTTTTTCTCTTACTATGCCTCTCCTTTATTTTTCTACACTTAAAAGCCTTTTTGTTGTATTTGCTTTAGTTTGGAGATATATATTTTTGTGTTCAAAATTATTTATATATTTTGCTCCCCATTTGGGGGGCACCTGACATCTGGGGCAAGAAAAACTGATGTAATGGCGTCGGCTGCATGTTTTATGCCCCTGACGACCTGACATCATGGAAGAAGGGACAGCAACCGACGCAGGACCCAAGACTTTGTTAATCAGGCCTACTGAGGGCAACCTGCCAGCAGATTACCCAAATGTAATGACTGCAGCAGTGAATACACTCTAACATCTACATTTATGGTAAGTGTGCACAACTGTACTTTTTTTGGGTTCTTTTTGGCCATCGTTTTCTTAGGCCTTGCTTTCCCCTGGAGTCTGTTTAACTTAGAGGGTTCCTTTCTTCTTTCCCCACTATCTGTAGCCGTTTAAGTTAGAGGCTCTCCTATTGGGCGAGTCGGAGTTTTACTTAGAGGCTCTCCTTCCTTTCCTTTAAAAAAAAAAAAGTTTTCCTTGCTTGTTTTGTTGTGTATTGTTTGTCATTATAGCTTTATTTTTGCTGTTTGTGTCTTCTTAGTTATCCAGCATGTCTAAAGAGTCAAAACCCTCAGGCTTTAAAAAATGCGACTCATGTTGCCAAAAAATGTCCCTTACGGACGGGCACACGAGTTGTGTATACTGTTTAGGGGCTGTTCACCTGCAGGACTCATGCTCTGTCCGTCATGTTTTCAGTGCTAAGAGTTCTGCAGGAGAGAAAAAATAAACTGATTCTGTGTGGCCTTTTGAAGAACCCTCAGGACCCTTTGCCTCTGGTTCCTCAGCCAGCAAAACAGTCTGACAAATCTCTCAAACCATCCTCAGTGGTTCCGATTTCGGAGCAACCCAAATCTGCTGTAAAATCTATGGCTCTGTCTGTTCTGACAAAGCTGTCTCCGGCTGCTCCATCAGTGTCTTCAGAGCCAGTCCGGGCCTATAAAAGAACTAGGTCTCCCACTTTGGAGCCGGTGCACTCTGTTCCACAGTTTCCTTTGTTGCTGTCTGTGGCAGACTGTCACCTCTTTTCACTCTTCTCGGTCCTCCAGGCTTTCGGATCATGATGTGGAGAGGGTGGTTAATAGGCTCAAGTCACAGGCTCTTCCAAATTGCTGTCGAGCCCAGCCCATAAGGGATTAGCTCCTTCGGACTATCCAGCTTCTCTATCGGTTCCTCCTCGGACTCTCTTGAGCTCAGAGCCGGAGTGCATGGACGTTGTGGTGGTGAAACTGTTGGCTTCAGTTTCTTCTCCTTTATCGGTTCCAACTCCTGCTCTTCTCTCTCCGATGTCTCAGTCCATCGAGGGATCTGGGCGCTGAAGCTCTCTTGTCGGCTCCGAGGGGGGAAGTGGCATCGGACCGTTGTCCGACCCTGCTCTCCCTCTCAGAGCTTCGGCGCAAGTGAGCTCAGCTCCCACATCAGGCTCGGAGCCATCTCTCTATTCACAGGAGATCTCCGGGCTCTTCGGAGGCTTCTTTGACTCGGGACCATGGCGCCTTCGAGGTGATGAGCATGTTTTCTCCTGAGACAGCTCCACCCTCGGTTCCATCAGCGCCTTCCCCCTTGGTGTCTGTGCCTGCCTTTGACAATCCTCCTCCCTCCAAGCATAGGGAACCTCGGAAGAAAAAATGTAAGGAGGAGCATCTGGACTCCCCTGAGTCCATCACTTCAGACACAGACTTGGATGAATTGGAAGGGTCCCCACAGTCCCCCTCTGAGGATGTCTCTCTTTCGGTTATCTTGGAAATCCTTAGAAGAGTGTCCGGAAGTCCCTAGTTCCTTCTGAGGGCAAGTCTGTCTACCTGGACGCATTTGCTTCCCATCCCTCCACCTCTTGGGTGTGTCTGCCCTTTGACCCACTTTTGGAGCGCTCCAGAGACCATGGAATCTGTTCTGCAGATACCAAATAAAGTTATAGCTGCCCCCGAAGACAAGTCCTTTCTTTCCAAAGCAGTTCCTGTTGATGCTATGGTGGTGACAGCAGTCACTAAGAAGGAACTTGCGGAAACTTCATCTGTCCATCTGCTGAACAAGGAGCCTGGTACGATGGACAGGTATGGGAAGTGTATATTTTCTTCAGTGACCTTTACACTCGGGTCACTGAATTATTTGTCGCACTTCACACAACTTCAGAGGAATCTCCTAAAAGAGTTGGGAGATGCCCTGCAGGATCCTACAGCTGAGTGAGTTGTGAACAGGGTGGCTTCCCAGCTTGCGACCTTGACTTCAGTGGTTAACTCCTCCATCTGGCTCATTTCTTATGCGGCAGATGGACCGAGTAGGGCAGCAGGTACTGAAGTTGCTTTGCAGAGACACTCCTGGATGGGCCTCTCTCAATTTTCAGAGCCCTTCAAGGCCTCCTTTACCAATACCCCTTTTGACAACTCTGCCTTGTTTGGGCCTCAGGTAAAAGAGACTCTCACCAGGTGTGAAAAGGATGGGCAAGACTCTCTCTGCCTTGAGACGCATTACATTCATCAGTACCCCACATTACTGCATTACAGTGTCATACATTACACGGTGGCAAGTGAAATACATATATAAATGCATTCATCAGAGGGATACATTCATAATTACATATATGCATAATAGTGCAGTAGTTACATAGCTGAAATATTTTACTAGTTACGTTTGTACAGTGATGTAGCAAGAGGAGAAGATAAAGTAGTAAATGTGTTTATTGAAGGGAAGGAAGAGAGAAGGGAAGTAGAAGGTTATAGGGGAGTGTATATGGGGGATAATTACATTGGCAGGTCCATTTTTCATGAAGGTATTCTTTTTGTAGCAGTTTTGAATTGATTGGGATGTTCAAGGGATCTTATCTAGTGTTAGGCTATTCCAGGCCTTGGAAGGGTTAAAGGTATAGACTAGGTGACCCATTTTGGTCCTTTGTCTGCAGTGTCTTCTTTTTGCTCAATGGTCATTCCAGGATTTACCAGTGTCACTTATGATCTCGATCACGGAATCCTGCAAAAAGGACTTAGTATGGTGGCTTGTCTTCCCCCAGATGACTCTGGGCAGACCCTTTCTAGACCCTCATCCAGTAGCCAGTGACCATGGACGCGCCCCAGATAGGGTGGGTGGGGCATTATCTGGGACAGACTGTCCAAGGAATGTGGCAACCACACGAGTACCACTTCTACATCAATGTTCTAGAGATGAGAGGGTGGTGCTTCTGGCATTACAAGCACTTCAAGACTCTCTACCTACCGGAACTATTGCAATTCAGACAGTATGTTAGTGGTATGGTACATCAGCAAACAAGGTGGGACCAGATCTTACTCCTTGTGTCAGGAGGCCCTTAGAGTATGGCAGTGGGCGATGTTTTCCCAACGTTTTCTGATTGCGACGCACATTCCCGGGAAATCTAAAGTGATAGTGGACAAGCTCAACAAGGCTATCCTCATGCCTGATAAAACCACAAAACACACAAACTTAAAAAAATAAATAAAATGAGCACAGGCTGGATCAGGCACACAAACCACAAAGATTTATTGAGATGAGCATTTCGTCTGGTGTACATCACCAGACTTCTTCAGACCTGACCACAAAGATTTATTGAGATGAGCGCTTTCGTCTGGTGTACATCACCAGACTTCTTCAGACCTTCGAAGACGTCTGGTGATGTACACCAGATGAAAGCGCTCATCTGAATAAATATTTTTGGTTTGTGTCCCTGATCCAGCCTAGCCTCATGCCTCACGAGTGGTCCCTGAAGCAAGAAGTTGCGAACTTGATTTTTCGCAAATGGGGCCAGCCATGCTGCGATCTTTTTGCCACTCCCCTCAACAACAAATGCAGCCGCTATTTCGCCTTAGTCCCCCCACTGGGACAGTCACCCATGGATGCACTTGTTCACGATTGGCCTCCAGGACTACTTTATGCCTTTCCACCTTTTCCTCTGATCCCCAAGGTACTTCAGAAAGCAAAGTCATTGGGTTGCAAGCTCATTCTCATTACTCCTTACTGGCCTTGTCAGATATGGTTCCCATTTTTCTTCCATCATCTACAAGTGGAGCCTTGGATCCTGGACGCATTTCTGGACCTCCAGATGGATCAGTGCTCCACCCCTCCTTCGAAACTCTCAAGCTGACAGCTTGATTTCTCCACTTCCAGTCTTAGCCAGGCTCCCCAGCATTTCCCCTGCAGTACAGCACATCCTGGTGTTTTCTCACAAACCCACTACCAGAAAGATTTATGCTAGCAAATGGAAGAGGTTCTCTTTTTCGGCAAAGAAAAATGACATTGATCCCTTCACTGCTCCTGTTTCTAAGATTCTTGATTTCGATTTCATGGCCAAAGCATTGAAACGAGGGGCAACTTCAGCTAACATCAGGGTCCAACTGGTTGCCATCTCCAATTTTCATGGGGGAGAGTTGGGCTCTAATATCATGTCCCATAAGCTGTGCAAAGCATTCTTATGCAATACAATCCTCTTACGGCCCCTGGTAAGAGAACCCCCCCCCCCCGGACCTAAATTTTGTTTTAGCCTCTCTGGATGTTCATG
This sequence comes from Protopterus annectens, assembly GCF_019279795.1. Taxonomy (NCBI): domain Eukaryota; kingdom Metazoa; phylum Chordata; order Ceratodontiformes; family Protopteridae; genus Protopterus; species Protopterus annectens. The sequence goes on along the minus strand of NC_056729.1, from coordinate 337,694,444 downwards.
TTTCACTGCTGCAGTCATTACACTTGGGTTATCCTGCCGTCAGGCGGTCCTGCAGTCGGCCGGAGTTCCAAAGTCTTGGTCCGGCGTCTGTTGCTGTCGCTTCTTCCCTGACATTAGCGCGCCAGGGGTATATAAGATGCAGCTGACACCATTTTCTTCAGTCTTTCTTGCCACACGGTGCCCAAAGCAAAAGCAGTTTGCAAGTGCCGGTCGGCCGACTCCTGAGATTTTCGAATTTCAGAACCATAGTCTTCAATAAAGCTAAGTACCCCGTTGGGGAAACTTTTTCTTGCCTCAGTCCGATGTCCGTAAAGTTAATAATTGTATTTCTTGTGGGAAGCAAATACCTCATAAGGATTTTCATTCTTACTGTATTCCATGCCTAGGCGCTGACCACGCCGTCACTAGTTGTCGGTTTTGTGCTAGATTTAACAAACGCACTATTAAACGTCGGTTTGATTTTGCTGTGCATTACTTTGGCCGAAGGTTCAATTATACACTGCCGTCGGAACAACCGACGACCGGAATTCACAAAAAACGCAAAGACAAGGATAAGGACAGGCATCCGAGGTCCAAAACTGACGAAGAAGCCTCTTCTAGGCCAGTCGCCGGTTCTCTGAGGCGATTTCGCAGCCCCTGACACCCGCTACCTCAGAGCCACAGGCCGCTTCCGACTCCCACATGGAGACTACTAGGCCTCTGGAAACTCAAGGTATTGGGCCTATGGAAACTAATCCCTCAGATAGGTCTGGAGCCGCTCAGCAGGCACCGGCTTCTGAGGGTGTTTTCAGACCTTCACAGCTTACCTTCAAAACAACAACCAAGTCTAAAACACCATTAAAGACAAAGAAACAAGTACAGCATTCTCCTGGACAGGCCTCCATGTCTAAGAAACAGATGCTTAAAATGGCCGAAGACCTAATCACTCTGATCAGGGGTTCCCATCCCCCTCCTGATAAAAGGCCTAGGCAGGATACAGACTATGACTCTTCTGATCAGGTTTCCATTTCCTCTGACTCCTCTTCAGACCAGGGATACTCTATATCCCCCTGATTCTTTGCCCCCAGCTCCAGTCAAGCCAGACAGGTACTACAGAGTCCATGACTCTCAAATTTCTCTATAAAACCCTGCTGCTGACCCAGAAACTATCTCCCAGGGTCCCAAAGGGGTAAAGGCTTTCACTGCTAAAAATCCAGTCCCCTCTGACAGGGATTCACGAGCAGTGGACAGATGGGGGAAGAAAGTTTACACTTCTGCAACTTTAGCAGTAAGGGCTTTAAATTGCCAGTTCCACATGCTTAAATACCAACAATATTTAATGTCTCTGTTAAAACAGAAAATGCTTACAAGCTTAGAAAGTCCTGATTATAAGGAAATGCAGGATTTATTGCATGCAGCTGAACAAGTGGGAAAACATACTCTGCAATGTGGTTTTGATTCATTAGAGGCGTCTTGTAGAGCCGCAGTTACAGGATTTGTGATTCGAAGGCATGCTTGGTTAAAAGAAAGTTTACCTAACCATGTTAAGGCAAAATTATTGGATGCTCCTTTACAGCATATCATCTTGTTTGGTATTAAGGCAGAAGAGGTGTTAAAGAAAATGGAGGATAAAGCAAAATCTATGCAAACAGTGAAGGATTTCCTACAGGTACAGCCACCTAGATTTAGCAGAAATTGGCCTTCAAAAAATTGGTCCTTTCCAGTGTCAGACAGACCGCAAAGAGGCAGATACAGACGCCCAAGAGGCAGATCTCAGCCCCAAGGCTCTTACAGACCACGGCAGTGGGGTGCTTCAACCCCAAAAGGAGGAGAAGACAAGTCACAACCTTATAGGAAACAGTCCCAATGACTTCCCCTTCCAAACGCCAAGCACTTACCTTTTGGAAGCTCCCTTAGGGGGAAAACTAGCACTTTTTTCTCAAAATTGGCATATAATCACCCAAGACAAATGGGTACTGAATATTGTGTCTTGGTTACAGGTTCCACTTTCACACACTACCAAGGCCAAAAGGAATACCAGACCTGCCACAAAATCAATGGGCAGAGGCACAAAAACAAATTACAGCCCTCATGGACATGAGAGCTATTCAAAAAGTGCCACAACAGGAAGAAGAACAAGGATTTTGCTCAAGGCTTTTCTTGGTCCCCAGAAAGGACAAAGCCTGTAGACCCATACTGGACCTATCTCTTCTAAATACTTACCTGGATGTTCCAAAATTCAAAATGTTGACTCTACAGCAACTTCTTCCCATGCTGGGCAAGAAGGCTTGGCTGGTTACTTTGGACCTCAAAGAGGCATACCTGCATGTCCCAATCAGACAAAATTGCAGAAGATACCTCAGATTCATAGCTGGCACAATACATTACCAATTCTCTGCACTGCCCTTTGGCTTATCTACTGTGCCCAGGGTTTTCACAAAATGCCTGGCACCGGTAATTGCATTCTGCAGACAAAAAGGAATTCAAATCTATCCCTACTTGGACGACTGCCTTATTCAAGCAGAGAGCAAGGACATTCTACTAACTCATCTGGCGTTTGTAAAAAGATTACTAATGGGCCTAGGATACACTGTAAATGAAAAGAAGTCAAAACTAGTGCCCTTACAAGAGATAATATTCCTGGGTGCAAGCTTAAATACAACTGCCCAGATGGCTTATCTCACGCCAGACAAGCAAAGACAACTGACTCAGTACTTTCAATTGATGGCAACAAAAACCCAACTCCCTGCAAGAAAAATTCTGCAGGCCTTGAGGTTCATGGCATCCTGCATACTGCTAATACCATATGCCAGACTGCATATGAGGAAGTTACAGTGGTACCTAAAAAGTGTTTGGACTCAACACTGTCACAGTTTGGAAGCAATAATACCACGTATTCCCTGCTTACAACAGGAGTTTCGATGGTGGGCACAGGCATGTCACCACAACAAGGGACAGCCTTTCACTTTACCCACAGCCAGGCAGACACTAACAACAGATGCATCGGATTCCGCCTGGGGAGCACATATAGAAGGAAAATGTATTCAGGGCAAGTGGGCCGCAGACCAAATGCATCTTCACATCAATCAAAAAGAGATGCTAGCTGTACAAAATGCCCTGAGAGCTTTCAAGGACCTTCTGCATCCAGGACAACTTTTAATAAAGACTGACAATACCACAGTTATTTGGTACATAAACGAGCAAGGGGGCACACACTCCTACCCCCTCTGCAGACAAGCCATGACTTTGTGGAATACAGCACTGATTTATCCAATTCATCTGCAAGCACAATTCCTGCCAGGAAAGAAAAATACTCTGGCAGACTACTTGAGCAGAAACATCACGGATCCTGACGAGTGGAAATTAAACCCGCAAGTATTCAGCATGATAACTCAGAAATGGGGGTGCTCAGACATAGATCTCTTTGCCTCCCCTCTGAACTGCCAACTGCAGAAATTCTGCACAAGGACTTACCACACACAAGCATGGAAAGTGGACGCTCTCTCATTCAGCTGGAAAACACTAAAAGTTTATGCCTTCCCACCACTGCCTATCCTTTCAAAGGTAATCCTAAAAGCCAGACTAGAGAGGCCAAAAATGGTCCTGATTGTCCCGGACTGGCCACGCCAGCATTGGTACCCAATCTTAAAGAACGTGGCTCAAGGCTCAGCATGGATTTTACCTCAAATTCCCCATCTTCTGACTCAGAAAAACAATCAGATCCTGCACAGCCAGCTCAACACCTTAAATCTGGCTGCATGGCAGATTACTTAGCCAAGCAGTCAACACCTCTCTCTAAAGCTGTTATGGATGTCATTTTGGAGGCCAGGAGGCCCAGCACCAGGAAATCTTATTCAGAAAAATGGAAGAGATTCTGCACCTGGAACCAGGCTCAAGGCCTTGACCCTCTTGTTCCAAATATTCCTCAGATATTACAATACTTAACTGAGATGCTGGACAAAGGCCTATCCTTTTCATCTATTAAGATCCACGCCTCTGCCATTTCTGCTCATTACAACACGGATCCTCCTATTTACTCTCCCATTACTAAGACAATACCTCAGAGGGGCTAAAAACGTAAGACTGCCCCGGAGAGCACCAACACCAACTTGGGACCTCAACTTTGTCTTGGAAAAACTTACTTTACCACCTTTTGAGCCAGCCAATTCAGAATTAAAATTTTTGTCATGGAAAACTGCTCTGCGTCTGGCAATAACCTCAGCACGAAGAGTCTGAGTTACAGCCACTAATGGCAGTGGAACCTTTCATCATTTTTCATCAAGACAGGGTTTCTTTAAGAATTATGCCAAAGGTGGTATCCAATGTGGCTCTAAACTATTCACTTGCCAACATTTTATCCAAATCCCCGGAATAAAGGGGAGAGACTTCTGCACTCATTGGACATACACAGGCAGTTACGCTTCTACTTGGACAAAACAAAAGCTTTCAGGAAAACTGAACAACTGTTTGTAGCATATGCTGCAGGATCACAGGGAAAGGCTATTTCAAAGCAGACCATTTCAAAGTGGATAGGACACTGTATCCGTTTCTGCTACACACAGCATGGAAAAACTGAACCTAACAACATTAGGCCACATTCTACCAGGGCAGCAGCCACTTCAGCAGCCTACCTTAGAGGAGTACCTACCAAGGATATTTTGGAAGCTGCAACTTGGAGTTCAGTGCACACCTTTACCAAACATTACCACTTGCCTCTTTATTCTAAATCCAGAGCTGGCTTTGCCACTGCAGTGCTGCAGGGCCTCATAGCCACTCCGAATCCTTTATAGACCCAGCCACCCAACCTCAGCTTTGGGATTCAACCCAAGTGTAATGACTGCAGCAGTGAAACACGATGAGCATAGTACAGTTTTGTACCTACCATAAATGTAGATGTTCGAGTGGGGGAAACACCAAAACAAGGGACAGCCATTCACATTACCCCCAGCCAGGCAGACACTAACAACGGATGCATCAGATTATGCCGGGGGGCCCACATGGCAGGAAGATGCATTCAGGGCATATGGACCTCAAACCGAATGCATCTACATATCAATAAAAAAGAGATGCTAGCTGTTCAAAATGACCTGACAGCCTTCAAGGACCTACTTCATCCAGGACAACTACGGATAGACAGACAACACCACGGTCATGTGGTATATAAACAAGCAGGGGGACACACATTCTTACCCCCTTTGCAGGCTAGCCATGACATTGTGGGAGACGGAATTGACTTACCAAGTACATCTGCAGGCACAATTCCTGCCAGGAAGGAAAAATACTCTGGCAGACAAACTAAGCAGAAACCTCATGGATCCCCACGAGTGGCAGCTGGATCCACAAGTCTTCAGCATGATAACAAGGAAATGGGGATGCCCGGACATAGATCTATTTGCCTCCCTTCATAACTACCAACTAAAAAGATTCTGCACAAGGATCTATCACAGACAAGCATGGAAAGTGGACTCCCTATCCTTCAGCTGGAAAAACCTATCAGTATATGCCTTTCCCCCTCTTACTCTCCTCCCCAAGGTACCCCTAAAGGTCAGACAGGAGAAGCCAAAGATGATACTGATTGCACCAGACTGGCCCCGCCAGCACTGGTACCCAATATTAAGGAGCTTGTCTCAATGCCCAGCTTTGACCTTACCTCAAGTACCGCATCTACTGTCCCAGCAAAACAATCAGATCCTGCACAGCCAGCTCAGGACTTTAAACCTGGCAGCATGGTGGATAATGTAGTCATACAAAACACACCTCTCAGCAAAGCTGTGATGGATGTCATTTTGGAAGCCAGAAGGCCTAGTACTAGAAAATCTTATGCTGGAAAATGGAAGAGATTCTGTGCTTGGAACCAGGCACAAGGAACAGATACAGCTGTGCCAAATATTCCTCAGATTTTACAATACTTAACTGAGATGCTGGACAAAGGCATATCTTTCTCATCTATTCAAATTCAAGCCTCTGCCATTTCAGCTCATTACAGTGCAGAGCCACTAATCTTTTCTCATCCCTTATTAAAACAGTACCTCAGAGGAGCCAAAAATGTAAGGCCTCCAAGGAGAGATCACCAATGCCTGCATGGGACCTCAACTATGTCTTGGAAAAACTCACCCTGCCTCCTTTTGAGCCAGCTGCTACTGCTGATATAAAGTTTTTATCTTGGAAAACAGCTCTGCTCCTAGCTATAACTTCTGCAAGACGAGTTTCAGAGCTACAGACACTCATGGCTGTGGAACCTTTTATCATTTTTTATCCGGACAGGGTCTCCCTGAGGACAAACCCAACATTTATGCCTAAAGTGGTGTCCAGTATGGCTCTTAACCAAACCATTCATCTGCCAACTTTTTATCCAAATCCACAGAACAAGGGGGAAAGAATTCTGCATTCTTTGGACGTACACAGCTTAGATTCTACTTGGACAGAACCAAAGTTTTCAGAAAGACAGAGCAATTACTAGTGGCATATGTTGCAGGATCACAAGGAAAGGCTATCTCAAAGCAGACTATTTCAAAGTGGATAGGCCACTGCATTCGTTTCTGCTACTTTATACCATGGCAAGCCAGTGCCTAAGGGCATTAGGTCACATTCCACCAGAGCTGCAGCCACTTCAGCAGCCTTTCTCAGGGGAGTACCAACCAAGGACATTTTAGAGGCAGCTACTTGGAGTTCAGTGCACACCTTTACAAAGCACTGTCATTTGCCACTCTACTCTAAATCCAGGGCAGGTCCTTGCCACTGCAGTTCTGCAGTGTCTCATAGCTGCTCATAATGCTGTTTTACTCCAGCCTCCCAACCATAGCTTTGGGAATCTACCCAAATGTAATGACTACAACAGTGAAACACGAAGAACATAGTACAGTTGTGTACACTTACCATAAATGTAGATGTTCGAGTGTATTCACTATTGCAGTCCAGGCTACCCACTCGCCATCCCCCTTTTCTTCTGCTGGAACCTATCTTTCCTTCTCTGATTTATACAACCTATGTGGTGTATTTGCTTGTGGATGAAGGTAAAGTTTATATTGGTGCATGTAATTTTATATATAGATATAAATTTTGCCTACCCTTTTAGGGGGCACCTGACATCTGGGGCAAGAAAAACTAAAGAAAATAGTGTTGGCTGCTTCTTTTATACCCCTGACGACTTGACGTCAGGGAAGGGGCGTCAACAGCCGACGCAGGCCCCAAGACTTTGGAATTCAGGCAGACTGCAGACAACCTGCCAGCAGGATTACCCAAATGTAATGACTGCAACAGTGAATACACTCGAACATCTACATTTGTGGTAATTCTTTTAGAACCAGTCCTTCATTTATGCCTAAAGTAGTATTCGAGTTTACTTACAGTGAAGATATCCATCTTCCCTGTCTTCTTTCCATAACCTAAAAAGAAGGGAAATACTTTGTCATACTCTGGATGTCCACAGACAGCTCGTTTAATATCGTGAGGGAACTAAAACCTTCAGAAATTCTGATCAGTTATCCATTTCTTATGGAGGTGAGAAAAAAAGGGCAACCAATGTCATGGTTGTCCAATGCCGTTTCCTTTTGTTATGCCCACCATAAGAAATCAATTGCAGGCAGGGTCAAGGCACATTCTAAGGCCTCGTCTTCAGTGACTTTTTGGAAATGGGTGGACTCAAAGTATTCTAGAGGCAGCAGCTTGGTCCTCCGAACATTTACTGAGCATTGCAAACTAGATGCTTTCTAGCTATAAAACAGGCTTTGCTAGGACTGTTCTTCAGGTACTTCTGGACCCTTATCCTTCCTCTGCCCAAGTTTTTTAATCTGTGGTTTTCAGCCCGTATAGCGCCAGGGTGAGGTCATGCATTTTTATTTACCTAGCATTTTTGATCTCTTTCAGCTGAAGTGAAAGCACTGAAGGACCCCCCCCCCCCGATTCCTGTTTTTTCTCTAGCTCTGCTTGAACCCTGCAAAAGTTGTCAATGGTCTGGTCATGTTGATAGTGCCCCTAAGCTTTGAAAGCTGGTAGGCTGTTATATCCTGGACAAGATATAACCTATTGCCCTCCAGCATATTCATTCTCAGTCAGGGGTCCAATCACTCCATTTGTTCCCCTGGAAGGGAAAGTTGAGCATTAGGGAGTGGGCCAGTTTACGTATCCTGTTCAGGTCCCCACCCCATCCCTCCTTATATCCCTTCATTAAGCAGCCAGCATACTTCATTGGCTATGTGAGTGGTGAATCATGTGCATGCTACCACCTACCCCATCCTCGACTCAGCCATGCAGGTGCTACTTAACTTCACAAGCTTGCCTTAGCCTATTCCATCATTGTCAGTGATGTGGAGGACCTGGTTATCCACACCCAAAGATAAGCAAGCTGGCATTGAGTGCTTAAGCCCATTTCTGCCCGACCTGGCCTTGGCCCTGGCCCCTCTAGCACCCTTGCTGCTAATCAAACATAGGCTACCAGACTCCTAGCCAGGGCTTTACCCCTCTATGACATGGCTCTGTGCAGTAATGCAGTGATATTTGCCAAACTTCATCAGTCATCTAAATATTCCCTAATGCATGTGAGTAAACTCTTCACCATTTTGCCAGTAACAAAATGTGTCGTATTTTCAACCACATACCAATCCCTTGTCCTTCATTAATCATCACTTTTGTAGTACTGCTTACATATGGGAGTATCCTGCCAAGGACACCATACATCCAGCCAGTACACCAAAGATTGGGCACCTTTCTCTTGTGCCCTACATCAGACCCATGACCCAAGCACAAGAGTAGGATGCTGTCAGATCATAATTTTCTTTGCTGGTGTACTCACTGGTGGAGCTAACTAGTGGACCCAGGGGCTAGGGGAACTAACGTATACTGGTGAAGGTTGTGCTTAATCCCAGTTACAGGAGTGGCTGAAAAACTACTGAATTAGAGCAGAAGGAAGGAAGGATGATCAGAAATGTAAACACAGAGAGGAAGACCTCATACACAACCGATAAAGTAAACATTTGCCTATAATGTATAAACCTGCCTTGCAGGAACCCAAGCTGACTTTATTCTCTCCAAATAGAAAGAAAATCTCTTCCTGCAGACTTATTAACCTATCACCTTTTTCAGCCTGTGTGAGGAGTAAAAGCCCATCCCAGTTGCAAAGAGAAGGAACTCCATAGTGATGGCTGAAACAGCTTGTTTTAGCATCAGTGGTAGAATTTCTTTGAAAAAAACTGTCTAGCACTGAATAAATTGGGAGCATTTTTATGAAACGTTCTGTGTTTGTTAAATACTAAGCAGTCTTATTTCCATTCCTACTTATGTAGGTAAACTCTATGGATGTTGGCTGTCCATGGGGTCACCATAGGACTCTTATTCAACTTGACAGCACTGGATGATTGATGCTAATTCTAGCATGATTAGAATACTGGTGGTGTAGCAGGTTTGTGCAGAAACATGACCATGAATTTATTTCACAAGAAAAGTATGCTTTTAGAGTGTCTGTAAGTTTTGCTGAGTAAACTGATTTGTCTGGCCTGATTATTTGGCTGTATTATTCTTGGTGTTTTCTTGCTGAGCACAAAGGTGATTTACAGTTACCATGCATTGTCCTGAAGAATTGCAAATGTTTCTGTGCTTGCTTATTTATTTAAATCTAATTTCTTGTGCATCTGTAGGACAGAGTTTTCCCCTTCTGTTTTAATAACTCTAAATCCTGTCAGACCTGGGCTTATGTGATATATTTTTTTAAACTGTGCTACTTAACCCAAAATCTGTAGTTAAGGGGGTTAATTTATTTCAGCATCGTGGAGAACATATAGAACTATAGTTGACAACTCATTTTAACTTTTCTGTTTTAAAATCTGGAGAAAACTGATTTTGACTAAAATATTTTCAGTACTTTGGCATTATGCAGACTCCATAGATCACACACAGACATGGGCATGGTTGTCACTTCAGAGTCTGAAATTTCTAGCAGAGGAGACTGTGTAAAAATGTAATTATTTTAAGGGCACAGCCGGCCCTTCTCCATATAATTTTAATAGAATTTGTAAGAAAGTAGCTGCCTACCGAGAAAGCTTGTACTGGAAAGATATGACTGTCCTTTGTTGAGTGCTTAAGTAAATGTAGCATTTTCTTGTATTTACATGTTGGTTCTGAATTATAAAGACGTTATTTAAACCCAGAGTGCTGCCTGTGCTACATAACCTGCATTGGCAATTAAAACAGTATTTCATGGTTGAGCTTGTCTGAACAGTAGTGTTCACCCATAGATATGCCAGAAACCTCATATGCACAGTCCCTGTACTGTAGGCTTAAGCGGTCATTGGTTTGAAACCACTGCTTAGGAAAGACCGCATTCGTTTTTAAACCTCATCTATTAAAATGCTATCATATCAGCCCTTTTGGCATCTTTGCCATAACTACAAAAGGGCATGACCATTGGACTACAAAAACTGAGGAGAGAGAGATTCATCCATTCTAATACTTTCTGTGCTCACAAGTAAAATAGACTGTGCTGTGGTCACATTTGCAAGCGGCTCTAACACTCGCAACACTTTTGCAAATGGTGTTGTGCTCAGTTTTTAAGGCATGAACAAGAAAGAGTAATAAAAAAGCCATAACATAGTCATCAGCAACTAAAAAAAGTTAAATTAAAAAAGGGAGGGTGCTTTTGTCCTTTTTAGAAACACTTTAGTGTGCCGGGTCATTCAGACCTGGCTTAACGCATGCAAGATACCAGGGAATGCTTTAACACTTACGTTTGTAATAGTTAGCATATTAATTCAGTGTATGGCAAATAAATGGAAAATTTGTTAGATTGGAAATAGTATGTTTGCCAAGTGAAACTAGACACATGTATTAAGCCAAGTTTGAATGGCATGGAAGACTTAAAAATATTTTTGAAAGGAAGAGAATTGCCGCACCAATCAGCTAAGTCATGTGATTGTTGCTCTTATATTTAAATCTTTGTGCTTTTGAACACATTTAACAATCTGATGCTAGGACAAAAGTGCTTACCGTGTGATTTTTTTTTTTTTTTTTTTTTTTTTTTTAAGTTTTATGCTGATGCCTATTTTATCACATTTTGTTATTTTAAGTCTTTTTGCAGTAATTTGTGCTATTCTTGGATTGCTGGCTTTTTTAGTTGCATAAGCAAGCAAAGGGTTATAGGTCAAGACATGAGATGTCTCCAAACATGCTTTTTGTACCCATTTTTCAAATATGTTGGGCCTAGGACAGCGCAACTTCCTTCATGGTCAAGGCGTATTTTGATAAAATGAAGAATAGCTGGTCTTCTGGTTAGGTTGTGATTGTACCATTTTAATGGCATTATCTCTGACCTCAAGCAAAAGCACTTAGTGTATATTCACACTTTTTAATATACATCATGGCAGTTTGTAACTGGCAGTCGAGGTTGTCCTTGTTGCTGGTCACTTGAGGGCTTGCATTGGGGTGTGTTCATAGACTTTAATGGACAGGCCCCTGCCCATGCACTGTGGTGTGCCCCTTAAAGTCTCTGGTTGCAGCTCCACATACTCCCAGTGCTGACAACACCAAGAGCAAAGTTAAGTGAGGTTTTCGGTGATATCACGTAGGGGAAAATTAAAAGTTTGCAAGGGTTTTTATCTAAGGAACATGCCTTAAAACAAACATGAATAGCAAGGAAGTGTTGCGTAGCTCTGTGGATGTACAGGTGCCATACAATATATAAGTTATAGGTTCATAAGTAGATACTAGGCTATCGGTCTTACGGCCTATACAAGCCCAGCCAAAAAGGTACCCTGGTTTTTGCCACCCAAGAAAATTATTTTTCTGTGCCACTGTCAAGCAGAGCCACAGAAGTGATCCCTGGGGTGAATTTCCTATTTCCCATCCAATCATCAAAATTTTTCTTGAGTGCTAATGAGGAGCTTTGTTTGATATAGATAGGTGGTTTATTCCAGAGTATGGGAAGTCTCTGTGACAGGAATCTATCCCTCCGGCATGGTCTGTTTATTGTGCTGATAAGGTTTAGGTCCCTAGAACATGTAGCTCAGAGGGATTGGGACTTCTTTAAGTGGAGCATGTCCAACAGCTCTGGGTTTGACATAGCTTTGTATGTTAGGCAGAGATCACCTCTGAGTAAGCAATATGCGACGGAGTAAAGCTGGAGTTTTTTGAGACTGTCTGCATAGGGCATCTGTTTGAGGCCGGTAATCCTCTTTGTGGTATTTCTGCGGCCTTTCCAGTTGTTGTAGATGTCTTGTGAGGTACATATCAAAAGGGGCATTGTACTCTATAATGGGTCTAATGAGTGATGAGTAGAGGAGAACAATGACCTCTTTTTTTCTGGATGAGAAACCTTTTGTGATGAGGTGTGCCATGTAGAAGGATTTCCTGGCTACTGTGGCGATGTGATTATCAAAGGAAAGACTACTGTCCACCTGTGTCCCAAGGTCTCTTATCACACTTTCGGTGTTAAGTGTACTACCACCTGTGTTGTAGTTCATGTGTACAGAGTTTTTACCAAAGGGGATGACAATGCACTTTATGGCATTGAGCTCGAGGCCATGGCTTTGACACCAGGCATCTGTCTCAGTGAGGCCCTTTTGTAGGATGTCCACATCGTTAGGAGTTGCGATTATGGCTTCTAGTCTGCAGTCATCTACAAACTTCGTTAGCCAAAGACCTTCTGTGTTAGCCTGTACTTCAGAGAAATGTATACCAAACAGGAGGGGGGGACCCAGGACTGAACCCTGTGGTACTCCACTTGTCACTGGTCTGAAGTCGGATTTGGAGTCTGCTACTTTAACAGTGTGGGTTCTGTCAGTGAGCCAGTTGGCAACCCATCTTGTGACATAGGGATTTATACCTAGTTTACTGAGTTTATCTATAATTCCAGAGTGGGGGATGATGTCGAAAGCCTTGGCAAGATCTAGATAGGCTGTGTGAGAACCACCTTACCCTCGTCTACGGCTTTGGTGACTGCTTCAAAGAAGTCTATCAGGTTTAGGAGACATGATCTGCCTTTTACAAACCCAAACTGGGTGGGGTCCAGAGTTTGGAGATTACCTATGTTTGTTTATAAGTTCCATGATGATATGTTCCATGGCCTTGAAGACCAGGCTCGTCAGGCTAATGGGGTGGTAGTTCCCGGGGTCCGTGGTGGCTCCCCCCTTGTGGAGTGGGATAACCATCGCTGTGTGCCATTCAGCGGGCACAAAGCCTGAGGTGAGGCTATGATTGAACATGGTACTTAGGTGGGGTGCCAGTTCATTCTGTAGTTCGTGTAGAACACAGCCTGGGATGTTGTCTGGTCCCATGGATGCTGTGTTCTTGGCTTTGGAGAGTGTAGTTTTTACCTGTGTAGCCGTAATTACAGGAACTTTGCATTCTTCCGGTATAGAGATGGGCTTTTTAGGGGGTGGGGGGGTAAAGTTTGCACTGAACCTATCTGCCAGGATGTTGGCAATATCAGTTGGGTCTGTATATTTAGTGCCATTCTGCTGTAACTCAGAGCAGATCTGACTGTTGCCATTGAGATTCTTGACATAGCTATAGAATGCTTTGTGGTTGTCTTTAGAATCAGTGGCAATTTTGTTTTCGTAACTAGCTTTGAAGGATTTTATCAGGGATCGCAGCTTCTTACTGAGGCTGACCAGGGAGATCCTCCACTCATGGGATTTTACTCTCTTTTGCAACAGTTTCTTCCTTTTGTTGTACAGTTTGTTTATGGCAGGGGGCCCCAGATTGGCTTCCTTTTTTTGGAGGATAGCATCTTGGTTCTGTTTGGGATAGCATGATCCATGCACTCGTGTAAGTGCTTATAAAGTGCAGTTGTGTAGGATTCAGTAGTTGTAACTGTATTGTCCATCTGCATGGGTGTCATGAAGTTCACCACTTCCGTCTTAAGAAGCATGAAGTTGGCTTTGGAGAAATTTTTTTACCGTGGTTTCCTTAATGGGGGGTGGGGGGGCAGGATGTGGATATCTAGGGTAATTAGCTTATGGTCGGATCGGACCAATGAGGCATTGACTTCAGGTGTGGAACACTGGTCACTCATGTTGGTAATGACTAGATTTAGGATATTGTTGCCCCTGGTGGGGGTGTGGATAGGTTGATCCAGGGCATTGGAGTTTATGAATTCCAGAAAGCGTTGAGCGAAGGAGTTTGGTACACGAGTAGTTTTCCCAGTTAATGGTGGGGTAGTTGAAATCACCCATTATTAGGATGTTTGGTTGAACCCTAATATTTTCCAGTACATCAAGAAAAGAGGAGTGGGAATCCTGGGGCATGGTGGGGGATCTGTAGCAAGCTACAATTTGGATTGCAGTTTTGCCCAGAGTTAGTTGCACTTGGATAACCTCGGCTGCATTATGCTGAGCAACTAGCCTGGAGGTTTGGATATCCTTAATGAGTATGGGCACACCTCCGCCTTTGGTGTTCCGGTCCAGGTTACATGGCCGAAAAGTGTGGTATGAGTTATGGCCTGGTAGTGCAGAGGTGCTCTCTGGAGCCTTGAACCAGGTCTCAGTTACTGCACAGATATCTGTGATCTCCATTTTAAGGAGTGCCTCGAGTGAGTGCATTTTGAGATTTAGACTTCTAGCATTGAGTAGTATCACCCTCAGTTTTTGCTTGCCTGTTCCTGTTACGGTGGTGAATTTGTCATATGAACCTTGCCTAAAAAAGGCACTATGGGGGCGGCAAGAACCTTGGCCAGTATCCGAATCCCAGGGGTGACAGGTGCAGGCCATCTCTGGCAAAGCATCATGGTCTGTCAACCATGTCATCCCAGGCAGACAGATACTTGATCCCTTTAGAATGACACCAGAAGCTTAGCCAATTGTTGAAGTCAGTCATTTTGTCCTTGTACTGTAGTACCATTCTGGGTGATGGCAGAATGCTACTCAGTGCTAGGGTCATACCTGCCTGGGTTACAAGATCAGAGAGCTCTTCCATGTCTCTTTTCATGTAGTCCAGGGAGGTACGTCTTAGGTTGTTCACAACAACATGGACAATAGAGTCGTAATTGTACTTGTGGAGTGACCTGAGTGCATGGGTTATGTGGCGGATCCTGGCACCCGACAGGCAGCTGACGGTAACCTTCTCCTTGTTTAGCCTGGTGAGTGGGACATCAGTGTGCCTGACTATAGAGTCACCTATGACTAGTGTGTTGGGTACGTTGTTTTGCCTTATTGGCTGTGGTTGAGTGGCACACTGAATCTGCGGGCTGTGTGCCATTTGGGTTGTGTTGGGGGGTGGAGGTTGCTTGCATTTCTGCTGTGGAGGTCTCTGTTGCTTGAGCAGATTATTATTGAGAGCCTCCGCAAATGTTTTTGTGTTTCTGTGTGTGGATTTTGGTGGTGTAGATTTAGTGAGACTATGTGATGAGTGTGGTGTGGTGCAAGTGTTTACCTTCTCCTCTTGACTGTCAAGTTCAGTCTTGGTTGGAGAGAGCTTTACCTCCAGTTTGGCTAGATAAGTGCATCTCTCACAGGTTGTAGTGTTGGGTGGTAGGAAGAGAGGGTTGTCTGTGTACATGAGGCAATTTCTACATTGCCCCAAGATGCCCAGATTCATCAGACAGGAGAGAACACTGGGAGCTGACCCTTGGACATGCCTGAATAAAAAAATATTTTTCTCTAGATAAGTGAGGAAAGTGAGTACAAGAACTGTTTTTCTCTAAGCAAGTGAGGAAAGTAAGTACCAAAACTGTTTTCCTCTAGGAAATGAGGAAGGTTGAGTGCTGTAGTATTTGGTAGCTTCTTTAGTGCTTACAATAAGTTCTGAACAAGTGCTGATCACGAATAAGCAAATTCAAAACTAAGAATCTGTATCTGGACTAAACTAGTTACAGGAATGGGGGGAAACAAGTGCAAATGCGGGCTTTTAAATCAGAAAGTGGATAGAGATGGAAAAACTGCCCAAACTGCCAATAACTACAGTTTCTGGGCCAGAACCACTCCTTATGTGTTAGATAGGTTACCTAGTGATTACCACTCCCACTGATAAGCTAGAAGGCTTCCCTCCAACACAGAAAGCTTGGGGGGGGGGGTGCTCAGAAGCTTACATACAGTCCTGGATACAGCAAATCTGAATCTGGACTACACTAGTTACAGGAAAGGTAGGAAACCGGCTTAGATTTTTTTTTAATGCAGAAAAGTAGCTAAAACGGCAGTAAAAACAATTCAAATGCAGTGCAAGCTAGCACACTTGAGTATGTAGCAATGTTAGACTAAACACTTTAAAAAATGCATTTAAATTAAAAATGACTAAAAACGTGCAGTTGGAGTCTTATTAGGTAGAATGAGTTAGAGAGATGGGACTGGGAGGAGTGTCCCAGATCAAATCTACAGTGTGTGTGTGTGTGGGCGGGGGGGGGGGGGGGGGCAACTGCAAAAGCCTCCAAATTTAAACAAGACAAGAAGGGAGGGTGGGTAGGAGAAAAACAACACCTTCAGCAGAGATCTGAAAAACTGTACAGTGATGCAAAAATAGCAGTGCACAACTCTGAAGTCAGCCAGCAATGATATAAAATTAGTCAAGCAACAATTAACAGTACACAACTCTGAAGTGCCAGAAAAATATACTTAGCTCTGTACATCTCCAGATAATTTGAAGAGCACTCTGTCAGGACACAGGAAGGCTCCAGCAATGATAAGTATACAAAAGTCACTATACACCTAAGTTTTTTGAAATATGTGCACCTACTATTTGGGAAGACTCTCCAGTATACCAGTATGTTGTGTTATGAGCAGTTTAGTGATCATATGGCCTTTGGCCCGCAGCTACACACCACTTCTCTGCAGCTACTATTTTCCTACTTGATTCCCTCTTTGGTAAAATAAATTTGACCCTTTGGTCTCAGAGCATCCTCAAGTTGTAGTTTTTTCTCTTGGGTTGAGAAATGGCATTTTTATGACTGTATAATGTCAGAAGTGTAAAGTTTTTTTCTGTTAGGTGTGCTGTTTCAAGTAGCTGCTTAGAAAAAAAATTTGGGACAAATATATTGAGTATAACATTTTAATTTCAATGTTTCCTGGTAGGCCTGTTGGATTGTTCTTGGTCAGCATGAGAAGGTTAACTAAAAATGTAAAAAAAAAAAAAATGCATGTACTTAAGTATGTATTGCATGCTTTGCAACCCATACAGAAGAGATGTTGAAATATATTTTCTGCTGTTTAGGACACTGAATGGGCCACCAGCAAAGAACCAGACATTAAAATTGCTGCAATTGATAATGGATTAGCATTTCCGTTTAAGCATCCAGATGAATGGCGAGCATGTAAGATTATTTCTGAATTATTTCTTTTTATTTTAACGTTAATAACTAGATATGCATGTGTATGCAGCCAGTTATAAATAGATTTCAGCTGGTCCTGTCCAGACACTGGAACTGATGGACTGGACGCCAAAGATACCTTTTGTTTCCAAGGTAGCAACAAACTCTGGCTAGCTCAAGCTCCTCACGTATCCTTAAATGCTTTGCCCCTCACTGATTCTCCAGATATTGTTGCCACCATTAAGAGCTTCAACAACTCTTCAATCAGCTTGAGCCATCTGTGAGGAATTTGTTACTTTTAGGAATCTAAGTGCTTTGTCAGCATATTTTTTTTACTATTACAGGGTAGATCAGTACTTTGCTATGGTTCTTAGATCTTTTTATTACTTTCCAGTGCTCTCTTTTCAGAACACAGACATTTCCCTCTTATTTCTTCCCCATCCCCTATGTGCAAAATGAAAAAAAATGTATATCCTCATTACATTTTTCTTAGTAATTTAAAAATATTAGGTTAATATGCTGTAAATGTGTTTTAAAGTAATTGTTAGAAATGTTTGATTTAAAAATGGATAACGATTCAAATGCCTTTGGACTTAAGACCATGTTGTCTGCAATCCCCCTCCCCTTTTTTTTTTTTAAGATTCCACCCCACCCCCCCCAAGAAGTTCACAATATGTGCATCATGTGACTGGAGTGAAGCATCATGACTTGGATTGTCAGTTGTATAAAAATTGACCTTCGAAGTAAACTGTTTTTTAAAGGTCTCTCTAAGTCTCACCCACCCAGAAAGAGAGAGAAGAAAAGTGAGAAAGATAAGTAAAGGACATGATTGATCACCAGGAAAAAAGAAAACAAAAAAGATGACTTGATAACAGTGAATCATCAGTCTTGGCAAAGGTTTCTCCAGCAAAGGTTGAGATTAGTGGCCACTTCTTCACCCTGTCCTGGGTTTCCACCTTGGTTTTTCCTTCCCGATTTGCTTCTCCATTACACATTGATTCTTTGAGACCAGTGGACCGTGCTATGACGAGGAGAGCAAGAAGCTTCCCAGAGCAGGAGCTTTCCTACCTCGTTTCTTCTCATCCCACCCGCATCAGTTCCATCCTTTCATTCATCTTAGTCCATCCAGAGCCCCACACAGCTGGATTTGGGATAAGATGATGGCTGCTTTTTTAAAGACTCTACTTAAATTTGGTATCCTGTTAGCCCCCTCTTTGTCTTGAGTGATAAAACTAACAGCTGGTAACATAAGCAAATCCAGTGACTCTACAGGAATAAGTAAAAGAATAAAAAAAAAAAAAAAAGTACTGGAACCGCGAGCCACTTTAAAATCTCTTTAATTATCCAGAGTAAAATCCATGGATAACACAAATCCACACAGCAAGGTAAAATCCACTAGGTATTGCAAACTCCACTCACAAGTTAGAAAACTTTCACCTAGTAAGGCTTCATCATGCACAACAGTTGAGTAGGTAACTGTGCAACTATTTAAAATGGTAAGTCAGATGGTAACACATTCAATTAGACTTTGATATTCCACTAATAAAAGCTTTAAAGAAACATTTCCATTTAAGCCTGGTGGTAAATTCGCTCCTAAACAAAGTATCTGTAAAATTCCTCTCTCTCTGTATTACCTGTGTGAGGTGGTAATGTATCACTTTTAGTATAAGAAATTTAAAATTATGATTTATGCCTTTTCCTTTTAGGTTTAATTAAGGCATTCACTGTATTTCCCCTTCTAATATCAGGAATATGATTCCCAATACGCATTTTAAACTTCTGATTAGTTTTCCCTACATAGTATGCTTGAAAAAGTTGAGGTGGCTAAATAAACAAGATTCCTGGTATCACAGTTATCAGAATCACTAAGTCTGTATACCATGCCTCTAACGGTCTGAACAAAAGAATTGCAACCACATATGTACGTAGAAAATGAGCATCTACCACATTTAAAGTACCCTTTTTATTAGCTGCTCTGTTTGTGTTTGTTCTTATAACAGCATATTCCTTAAATTTTTACTTCTTTTGTATCCAAAACTTGGTTTGTCAGATACAATGAGCTTAATTCTGGAACATCTTACAGAATATGACGATATTTGTTTGTTATATGTCTCACATTACGTGTACTGTTAAATGTGAGCATACATCTAGGTATATCAGCTAACTGTTTTTAGTATGTTTATTTAATGTATTCGCTGAAAAAAATTGGCTTCGCTATGGTTTCCCTCTGTGACATGACTTTTTTGTATGTGTTCTCCAGACTGAGTTGTAACCCCTTTCTATAAAATCAGAGACACCATTATTTGAGATTCACTATGTGTTTGAGGTATTTAGTTTAGCTACTCGAAAAAACTGATTTTTTACTACATTATTAAACATATATTGGGGATGCATACTGTTATGATGCAAGTATGCATTCCATTTTGCTGGGTGTTTTTTTATAAAATTTAGTAACAAATGTTCCCTCCTTTTCTTTATACATTGTAATATCTAAAAAAAAATCTATTCTGACAGTAGATGTTTTTGTCTTAAAACTTAGAAAAGAGACTGTATCAGATAAATATTTAACAAATAAATTAAAACTCTCAATGTCTCTTTTTCATATAAAAAAGAGGTCATCAACGAAATGACAATAAAAGAGAACACTATCTAACACTTCCATCAATTTGGTTTGTCAGTCAGATAAGCAAACTGCCAGTGAATCAGCAGCTACACACCAAACATTGATTTGTTCAACTTCTGCACCTTTTACAAATTAGATTTTAAACCAAAATCCCATCTTGACTAATGACAAAATCTTAAAATCTGCACATCTCCCAAATGCACCCAATGCCTCGACGTCACAGGCAAAAGGAAGTGATAAAGCACAAGATGTGTCCATGATGCGGTCTGCCGCACAGATTGAAACAGAGCAAAATTTGCAACATGCATTTGTGGATATGAACTCAGAGCGCTTGACCCCATTGACTTTTCTTTTTTGTTAGGGGAACCCCTCCCGATGTCACAACCTCACTCGCAGAGGAAGAACTTGCAACAACAAAGGAAAAAAAAATTCATAAGACCAGTAACACGCACCCAAACAAGAAAATTACAAGCTTTTATTTAATCTTTCTTCTTATAATTTAACCGCAGATGGGGCTATCTATTCTAAGTTAAGGTCTGAATTTATTACCTACTCATACGGCTGACATTGCGAAGACACTAGCCGAATTTCATTATTTTGTAAGAACATTGAATTTGAAAGTGTTGTTTTGGGGCTACTCAGGAGACTGATAATGTTTACAAGAGCTCTAGTCTATTCATACCATTTAACAGTAATGTAATTCAAGTCTTTGAACGTGCAGTTGAAAGAGAGATTTATACTCTCTATAAGAAGCATAAGGTTGAGGTTTTATAATTTTACTACAGCAGAACAGTCAGCTGTCAAGTAATTAATAGTTAAGGACAATATTATAATAAAAATGCTGGTAAAGGTGGAAGGGTAGTTGTATTAGATGCAGATTATTATCGGAGAACTATGTTAAATATGCTTGCTAGTCCTGATTATGAACAATTGTCCAAATATTAATGCAATGTTATCGTAGAGCAAGTACTCAAATCACTAAGTGATATGCATATACAAAAGAAAATTAGTGATTGATTGTGTTATTTAAAAGTTGTTGATCCCATAACACCATTTATATATGGGATACCAAAAGTACATAAATCTATCGCAGAGTCCCCACTTAGGTTCATAGATAGGTTCATACTAGGCTATCTGCCCTAGGGCATTTATAAGCCTAGCCAGTGTGTGTTTGGCTTTCGCCACCCATTTTAAATTAATTTTGCTATGCCCTTTTTCGAGGTTAGTGTACTGTGCCTCTGTCTAACAGTGACACAGAAGTGATACCCGGGGTAAACCTATGATCTCCCATCCACTCAACAAGATTCATCTTGAAGAGAGTCAATGAGGGACTCTGCCTAACCTGGACTGGGATTTTATTCCAGAGTGAAGGGAGCCTCTGGGTTATGAATCTGTCCCTCCAGCATGTCCTTTTTATTTCAGTGCTGAGGTTCAAGTCTCTCGAGCACGTAGCTCGATGGGATTTGGATTTTCTGAGGTGCAGCATGTCCATTAATTCCGGGTTGGACATGGCTTTATACGTCAGGCACAGATCGCCTCTGAGCAAGCGGTATGCCACTGAGTAGAGCTGGAGTTTCTTTAACCGGGCAGCATATGGCATCTGTTTGAGCCCTTTGATCCTCTTGGTGAGGTACTTTTGGGGTCTTTCCAGTTGCTGCAGATGTCTGGTAAGGTACATCCCAAAAGGGGCATTGTACTCAATTATGGGCCTGATGAGGGATGAGTAAAGAGGCACGATGACCTCCCCTGATCTAGATGCGAATCCCTTCATGATTACGTGGGCTATATAAAATGTTTTTCTATCCACTTTGGCCACGTGGTTGTCAAATGAGAGAGTGCTATCAACTTGGGTCCCCAGGTCCCTAATTACTTCTTCTGTACTTAATGGATTACCACCTATGTGGTAATTTGTGGGCACTTTGTTTTTGCCAAAGGGGATGACTATACACTTTTTGGCGTTTAGCTTGAGGCCATGGCTCTGGCACCAGTTGTCTGTTTCTATGAGGCCCTTTTGGAGGATGCTTGTGTCGGCTGGAGAGTCGATTATGGTGCCCAGTTTGCAGTCATCTGCGAACCTGGTCAGCCACAGTCCTTCCGTGTTGGCCTGTACCTCCAAGAAATATATACCGAACGAGAGAGGTCCCAGGACTGAGCCTTGTGGGACGCCACTTGTAACTGGTTTGGAGTCTGACATGGCTCCAGCAATTCTAACCATGTGGGTTCTGTCCTTGAGCCAGTTTGCAACCCATCTAGTGACATAGGGGTTTATATTTAAGCTGGTGAGCTTATCTATAATGCCTGAGTGGGGTATTGTATCGAAGGCTTTTGCGAGGTCCAGATAGGCTGTGTGGATCACCTTCCCCTCGTCAATGGCCTTGGTGACTGTTTCAAAGAAATTGACCAGGTTTAATAGGCAGGATCTGCCCTTAAAGCCAAACTGGGTAGGATCCAGTGTCTGTAGGTCCCCAATATCTTTATTTTTGAGGTCCATGATGATCCTTTCCATAGCTTTGCAGGCCAAGCTAGTCGGGCTTATGGGGCGATAGTTTCCAGGATCCATTGAGGCACCACCTTTGTGGAGAGGGACCACTGTTGCTGTACACCACTCTTTGGGTACATATCCTGTAGTAAGGCTGAGACTGAACAGTAGTTTTATGTTTGGGTTTAGCTCTTCTTGGAGTTCATGTAGGACGCAGCCCGGGACACCATCTGGTCCCATTGATGCTGTGTTTTTTGCTTTTGAGAGGGCGGCTCTTGCCTGAGCATCTGAGATGTCAGGGGGGCAGCACTCTGCTGGGATAGATATTTGCCCCTTTGGTTGGGGGGGGGGAGAAGTTTGTGCTGAACCCGTCAGCTAGGATGTTGGCAATGTCTGTGGGTTCGGTGTATTTTTTGTCATTTTGGACTAATTCTGAGCATATCTGGGAATTCCCACCCAGGTTCCTAACATAACTAAAGAAAGCCTTGTGATTATCCTTAAGTGTCCTGTGCAATTTTTCTCTCAAAGCTGGCCTTAGATGATTTTATGAGTGCCCGTAGTTTTTTGCTAATACTGATCAGAGATGCCTTCCCTTTTTGAGATTTTGCTCTGTCATGTAGTAGCTTCCTCCTTCTATTGTATAGTTTGTTTATGGCTGGGGTCCACCAGACAGGACGTCTGCCTTTGGAGGATTGGGTCTTGGTTTTATTTGGGATTGCATGATCCATGCATTCCTGAAGGTGTTCATAGAATGCGTTTATAAAGGATTCTGCGGTCTGGGCCGTATTTTCCACAGGCCCGCGGGCTTTGAAGGATTCCACCTCGGTTTTGAGGAGTGTGAAATTTGCTTTAGAGAAGTTTTTCACTGTTTTTTTTGGGCAGGGGGTGGGGTCGGGATGTGAATATCCAGTGAGATTAGTTTATGGTCTGATCTTACCAGTGAGGGATACACTTCTGGTCTGGAGCATAGAGTCCCCATGTTGGTGATGATCAGGTCCAGTATGTTTTTCCCTCTTGTGGGAGTGGTAACAAGTTGTTCCATAGCATTTGAGTTTATAAATTCTAGGAACCTTTGGGCTAAGGTGTTGGAGCTAGAGTAATGCTCCCAGTCTGTTTGGGTAGTTGAAGTCGCCCAATATAATGGTGTTTGGAGAGACCTTCATATTTTCCAGTGTTCTCAGGAAGGCCGAGTGGGGTTCCTAGGTTTGGGAGGGTGGTTTGTAGCAGGCTATAAACTGGAAGGCAGTTTTACCTACTGTTAGTTGCACATGGATAGTCTCTGATGCTTCGTGCTGTGCCACCAACCTGGAGGTGTGGGTATCTTTGACGAATATTGATACTCCCCCTCCTTTTGTGGTTCGGTCCAAGTTTTGGGGCCAAAAAGCATGGTATGAGGTATAACCTGGTAGTGCTGGGGTGCTCTCGGGAACCTTGAACCAGGTTTCTGTTACTGCACAGATATCGATGTTCTCCATGCTAAGGAGAGTTTCGAGTGGGTGCATCTTGAGGTTTAGACTTCTGGCATTGAGTAGCATTACTCCTAGTTTCTTATCCCTTGTGATACCTTTGGAGGTGGGTTTGTCTTTTGAGCCTTGCCTAAAAAAGGCACTATGGGGGGGGTATCAAGAGCCTTTGCCAATATCCGAAAGCCCAGGGGTGACAGGTGCAAGCCGTCCCTAGCGAAGCATCGTGGCTTGTCGAGCATGTCATCCCAGGTTGACAGGCATTGGATCCCCTTTGAATGACACCAATACTTAAGCCAGTTGTTGAAATTGATCATCTTGTCTTCATATTGTGGCATCATTCTTGGTGAGGGTAAGATGCTACTCAAGGTCTGGGTCATACCGGCCCGGGCTATGTGCTCAGAGAGTTCCTCTGTCTATTTTCATGTAGTCCAGGGAGGTACGTCTCAGGTCATTCACACCAGCATGGACAATGACTGAGTCATATTTGTACTTGCCTTGGAGTGACCGGAGTGCTTGTGTTATGTGGCGGATCCTAGCGCCCGACAGGCAGCCTCACCGTGACCTTCTCCTTGTTCAGCCTGGTGAGCGGGACTTCAGTGTGCCTGACGATAGTCACCTATTACAAGTGTATCAGGTGTGTTGTTTAGCCTTAAGGGCTGTGACTGTTCGGCACACTGGCTTTGTGAGCTATGTGTTGCACGTGTTTTGTTTTGGGGTAGCGGTTGCTTGGGTGTCTGCTTTGGAGGACTCTGCTGCTTAGGCAGATTTTTATTTAGAGCCTCCGAGTATGTTTTTGTGTGTTTGTGTTTGGTTTGCTGTCGTGGTAGGTCTATGTGAGACTGGAATTGTAGTGAGTGTGGTTTCCTTCTCCTCCTGACTGGTTACACCAGTACTGAGTTGAGAGAGCTTCGCCTCCAGTTTGGCTATATGGTTGCATCTCTCACATGTGTTGGAATTTGTTGGGAGGAGGAGGGGGTTGTCTGTGTACATGAGGCAGTACCTTGCCTCAAGATTCCCAGATTCACCAGCTGGACCGGAGAGGAGATTGACAACTGACCTTTGGATATGCTAGAATAGTATTAGGAATCCCTTTATAATTGAAAAAAAGGGCCAATGGGGGAACAAGGTACTCAAGGGGAGTTTGTGAGGGTGTAGTGCTTTTAATTTTTTAGTGCTGACTTATATAATTGCTTTAGTGAGCAAGTGCCAGGTAACTTAAACGCAATGTGCTACAGGTAACTTAAATGCAAAAACGACAAACAGCAACTTTCTTTCAAGTGAAACAAGGAAATAAGTACAGTAAGCAATGCAGATATCACTAGGGATCCACAGAAGCGCTGAAAAGCTGCGTTTTAGGTGGAATTAGCATTTCAGGGAAATAAGCAAACAAACAACAAGCATACAAACAAAGCTAGATTCAGCAGGCCTGGATCTAGTCTATGCTACAGCAAACAAGGTGTACCAATTTCCGTATGAAACAGTTCAAATATGCAGGCACTATAAGCCTTTAACCAGAAATTCCCAGCTCAGAAGGGCAGAGTCCAGCCTCTCCTCCCACAAGAGTGCAGACCACAAACCTTCTTAATGTAAAATAATTGGTCTGAAGCCCAAGTGCTTAAACCAGAACTAATGCACTTTTAGAATAACAGACACTAAGCCCCTCAATCAGCAGTTCCCAACTTAGAAGAATGTAAGCTACCTGTTCTGCCACTACAGTGCAGACCACAAACCTTCTTAATGTAAAACAACTGGTCTGAAGCCCAAGTGCTTAAACTAAAAGGCTTAGAATGAGTTACACCAAGCAGTAATAAATACAATTGAGTACTTTTAAGATGACGCAAAAGCAAAATAAAGTAGGAAGAAACACAAATACAGTAAAAGCAGATAAATTTTTTTTTTTTTTTTTTTTGAGTGAGCAAATGAGATGGGCCCAGGAGTTGCAGGACAGAAACACGTGCAAATGCAGGCCTTCAAATCAGAAAGTTGCGAGAGATGGAAGACCGCCCAACGGCCAATAACTACAAATTCTGGGCCAGAACCACTCCTTATGTGGTAGACAGGTTACCTAATGCTTACCACTCCCAAAGATAAGCTAGAAGGCTTCCCTCCAACACAGAAAGGCTTGGGGGGCTCAGAAGCTTACAAATAGTCCTGGATACAGCAAATCTGTATCTGGAACACTAATTACAGGAAAGGTAGGAAACAGGCTTACAATTTTTTTTTTTCAATAAAGTAGCAAAAACAGTAGTAAAAACAATTCACATGCAGTATGTAGCAATATTAGTCCATACACAGTTTGAAAAAATGTAATTAAATTAAAAAGGACTAAAAGCAAGTGCAGAAGGGGTTTATTAGGTAGAATGCGGTAGAGAGATGGGACTGGGGGAGTGTCCTAGATCTAATCTACAGTGGGGCGGGCACTGCAAAAGCCGCCAAATTTAAACTACAACCAAGAACAGGGACGGGGGGGGTGGGGATGACAGTTTCAACAGAGATGTGAGGAATCACAGTACAAATTATAAAACCAAAAAAATATATACTGATCTCTGTATATTTGCAGAACAGTAAGACAACAGATATCTAAGCAACAATTTAGCTCTATAATACAGAATAATACAGAAAAATATACTCAGCTCTATATATTTGCAGATAGTCTTGTAAGGCTGTGTCTGTCTCTCAGCACACAGGTTCCAATTTAAATGCAGGCTGGACCAATTGTTTCTGCTAGAGGGTTGGTGATGGAACCAGTATCAAAGTTTTTAGACATGCAGCTGAAGGTTAGTTTTGAACATAGAGGCACTATTTCAAAAGGTACTGCAGAATTTTTACAAGAGCTATATGAATGGTCTATTAACAAAGATCTAACTGTATAATTGCCACACTAGATGTTGGTTCTTTATTCTTAATGACATTGGCATAGAATATGTTAGATTATTTTTTAGATTTTACTGAACATACACAACATTTTATTAATGTCTTTTGTGATCTGCTATCCCTAGTACTTATAATGTGTTTATTTTTCGGAAGTATTTGTTTAAACAAACAAAGTGTAGCAATGGGCATGCCTGCTACCAGTAGCTATGCAAATATTGTTACATATATTTGGGAGCGACAGTTCATTTTGTCAACAGATTATTTTTTAAATGGTGTTCTCTTTTATCGTCATTTTGTTGATCTCATTTTATATGGAATGGAGACATTGAGACTTTAAACTTATTTATTAAATATTTATCTGATACAGTGTCTCTTCTAAGTTTTAAGACAATATCTACTCTCAGCATAGTTTTTTGGATATTACAATTTATAAAGAAAAGGAGGGAACATTATGTACTAAATTATATAAAAACAGCAAAAAGGTATGCATGCTTACATCATAATAGTATGCATCCCCAATGTATGTTTAATAATGTAATAAAAACATCAGTTTCTTTGAGTAGCTAAACTAAACCCCTCAAACACTAATATGGAATCTCAATGAAATAATGCTCTCTGATTTTATAGAAAAGGGCTGCAATTCTAAATGTCTGCAGAATGCATACAAAGAAGTCATGTCACAGAGAAAAAACATGGCTAAGCCATTTTTTTCAGCTAATATGTTAAACATAAAAAAAAAACCAGCTAACATACAGAGATGTATGCTCACATTTAATAACAGTACACATAATGTGCGACATAATAAATATTGACATTTTATTTATTTTTATTTAACATTTGTTTACTGGGAAAGTCTGACTTGGAACGAGCCAGATTTCGGCGGAGGCTTGGGGAGAAACGCTCCAGATGCATGTCTTTGTAATGTGTGAGGAAACCAGAGCACCTGGAAGGAAACCCACACAAAGACACTGAGGACAAGGAGACTCCACACAGAAGGCACACAGCTAAGAATCGAACCGGAGAGCCTCTTGCAATGATATGACTACTCAAATCACGGCATCGTCCAGTTCTGCAAGACATTCCAGAATTAAGCTCTAGTATATCTGGTAGACTGAGTTTTGGATACAAAAGAAGTCAAAATTTAAAGAATATGCTGTGTTATAAAGAACAAACATAAAGTGGTAGATGCTCATTTTGTAAATACGTATGTGCTTGCAGTTCTTTTGTTAATGCTGTTACAGGCATGATATACAGACTTGGTGATTGTGGGAACTGTGATGCCAGGAATCTTGTTTATTTAGCCACATGTCAATTATGCCAAGCATACTATGCAGGGAAAACTAATCAGAAATTTAAAATGCTTATTGGGAATCGTATTTCTGATATTAGAAGAGAAAATCCTGTGAATGCCTTATTTAAACATATAAAAGAAGGTATAAATCATAGTTTTAAGTTTCTTATATTAAAAGTGATATGCGACTCATTGTGAGGTGATAATGTAATACACCGCACAGAGACCGAGGAATTTTGCTGGATGCTTCGTTTAGGAGCACATTTACCACCAGGCTTAAATGTAAATGTTTCCTTAAAGCCTTTATTAGTAGAATTTCAAAAGAAGGTCTAATTGAATGTTATCATGTGACTTATTGTTTTAAATAGTTGCACAGTTACCTACTCAACTGTTATGCGTGATGAAGCCTTAGTAGGTGGAAATTTTCTAACTTGTAAGTGGAGTTTGTAGTAACTAGTGCATTTTACCTGTGGGTTTTACCCTGCTGTGTAGATTTGTGATTATCTGTGGAATTTATTCTGGATAATTAAACAGCTTTTAGAGTGGTTCTTGGTTCCAGTGCTGACTTATTCTTTTATTCATTCTTTGTCTAGTGTGGCAAAAGAAGATTCACAGACCCCCCTCTCATTATTGTTTTTGCAATGGGCCCAGTCTTAGCACCAGGAATATCAAAACCAGCAAGAGATCCTGTGCCCAAGGATTTGCTTTCTTCACCATCAGTACTCTCAGCACCACTGCGGATGATGGCTGCCCAGAGGGATCAATGCTGAGTGCCTGGAATAGACTCTGGGCCAAGCTTTCAGGGCCATTGTTAATGCTGTTGACATTCGACCCTTCAGTGCCAAAGTCTTCTGTGGTCCCTGGTTACCTCAGTGCCAGAACTGCCATTACCAGCGTTCATGGTATCAATGTCAGGGGTTCCTATCAGCATTTTGAATGTTGAAAATGCCGAATTTAATTTACTCGAACTGAAATGTTCTAAATCTCAGAAGAGCGAACTGACAAAACATCTATTTCTTTCCCAGGGAAAGAAATTGGTGGGCCGTCATTGGAGTTTGCTATTTCCTCCACTGTGGTGCGATCTCGGAGTTGGTATATTTAAGTATGGGGGTGTGAGGACAAAGCCCCCCACGTCTCAGTGTTTAAAGTATTGAAAAAACATTTTTTTTTTGCACGGAATGCCGATTTCTTTCCCTGGGAAAGAAATCTATGTTCCGTCAGTTCACTCTTCTGAGATTTCGAACATTTCATTTCGATTAAATTGCATTCGGCGTTGTCAGCATTTGATATGCTGATATAGACCCGATGTCAGAGTATCATAGACAAATGAGGTCAGTGTTGATGGCTTTAACCCTGGATACGTTAGTGGAACATTCAGCACAGAGAATATTGTGTTTCTTCTCAGTGCATGTACAGGCCACCTGCTTTGCCAGCACCACTCCTACGTACTGTTGACGCAGAGTCTTTAAGTTGCTCATCAGTCTTGTCCCTGCAGGTCAGGAGGAGTCGTGGCCATAAAGACCTCCTTCACTAAAGAAGTAATCCCAGAAGATGGTTATAGGTCCTTCCCTCCCCACCTGGATGATAGTAACACTAGGCATACCTATGCTTTGCTTCAAGGTAGGTGAGGAGCTTGGGCATAATGGATACCATTCCATGTAAACCTGTCGGCTTTGTGGACCACAAGAAAAGGCAACACTGGAGCAAGGATCCCTTTACAGATTCCATTGTGGTGCCATGTCCCAGAAGATAAGGACTTAAGGATGATGGATAGATTTGGAAAGCAAGTATATTCTTTGAATACTTTTTCCATCTCAGTGAGTGGTGATCTACGTGGTGTATTTGGTGTGGTCTCAGAGACCTATTGACAAAAAACTGTGGAAACTCGTAACAGATAGAGACCCAGGTTGTGCCTATTAATTCTATTTCTCACTGTCCATGTAGACATTCTAGGGATTGTGCAGCCCGTTTGGCTGGCTCTGGTAGTGCAGTGTAAAGTCAGGCCTAGCTACACCTTACAGATTTAGCAGAACACTTTGATAGCTTTTGTCAATGCCCCCTCAGTTGAAATCTCTGTGTTTGGGCAGGCAGAAGGTTAGGGAAAAACTGCCACTTCTGCTCAGAGCTAATTTCAGAGAAACAGGTTGCTAGAATTACCTGGTTCCATAAATCCCAATAGCCCAGCACAAATAGCAGTACAACAGAGGATCCTAAGGTAGTGGGGCTTTCTCTGCTAACTACTGCCAAAGATGCAGAGATTGCCTGCACCTGCATGGTTTCAGAGGGATCTTTCAAGGGTTCCATTGGTTTGAACCTTGAATGTTTGCCAGGCTGTGTCCCACTTTTGAGGCAGTGGGGGGGGGGGGCATCATTCCCCTGTGTCCACCACCATGCCTGGCTATTAATCAAGACAAGTTGGTCAGAGAAGTTTTATCCAAAGACTAATCCATGCCATTTTTAAAATTGCCTAAAACCCTCATTCCATCCACCCTTAATGCCATTCTGTCAGAGGAGGGTGGCCCAACAGAAAGTGCAAAATCTTTTAAAAGAGCCACCAGACCAGAGAGGGTCCATATTTTACTTTTGGTTTTTCTTGGTGCCTAAAAACACTTAGGACCCTCAGATCAATTCTCTACCTCTGTCATCTGAATAAATATATGAAGAGGAAGTCATTCTGGATCATTGTGTAATCCAGCCTGGTTGGCTTGCAGGCAGAAGACTGCATATGCTGTTTGGATTGCCAGGATGTTCACCTACACATCAGTCACAAAGGAGATTCTTAATGCTTTCAGGTGGAAAACAGTGCCAGTTCAGAGCTCTGACCTTCGGACTCACCACAGCACCCCAAGGTGTTCAAGTGCATATCTCCAGTTACAGCTTACATGCATTCGCAAGAGGTCAAAATATTCATCTGTTTAGACAACTTGCTCATCGCTGCACCTACAGTGGAAAACCTGATATAGTGGTCCAAGAAAAGAAGACAAAAGTAGTATTGATCAATGAAGTCGCCACATCCAGTGATTACAGTGTCTTGCGTACAGAGAGAGACAAAGTCATAAAATACGTTGATCTGCAGGCAGAAACGAGAGCCATGTGGAAGAAAGATACCCAGACAGTTCCAGTAGTAGTAAGAGAAACTGGTATTATAAAAAAGAATTTATAGTTGTATTTAGATATGTTACCAATTCCTGTAACACCGTTAGAATTGCAGGAGGAGTCATTACTGAGCACATTGTGGGTGCTGCAAAGAGCACTTTTGTCTAACATCAAAGAGTGAAACAATACTAATTTCATGAACTTTCATCGTACTTTGACTTACCAATGGGGTCTATTCCCATCATAGTATTAGAAACCCAAAAGACTTGGAGAAATTAATAACGGTGAAAACCTCATCACGGTAAGGCAATACTTTACTCCAGTTATACCTGTTCTTATGGATCATAGTCAGACTTGCAAAATCACAACTAGAACTGTCTCATTTCTTGATATCCAGTGAGTTGCCAGTTGGACACATTGAACCAGTAAGCCAGGTTGCCTCCAGAAAGAATTACTGCAGTAGTACAGGCTGCAGTGCATCCATTACACAAATCAAAACCCGATTCCAAACCTACACAGGAGGGTTCTGTAGTGGGTGTCCGAGTCCAGTGGAGTTGAGCAATTTAACCAGTGACAGAGACTTTGAAGGATTTGTCTGAAGCAGTTATCCTGATGGATGAAAAAAAAAATCTCAGTTCAAGGACTCCTTTCATTCAGCCTATCCACGCAGCCACAATTACCATGGATGCATCCCTACTAGAGTGGGGTAGGAATTATCAAAACAGGACAGTCCAGGGGACATGGACCACAGAAGAGGTCAAATCAGCATATTGGAGGTGACAGTGGTCTTACATTGCAGGCTTTTCAAGACTTGCTCCCCCAAGGTGCAGTCTCCATTCATTCAGACAGCATGGCAATGGTAAAGTACATAAAGAAGGTGGAGACTGATCTTACCTCATATGCAGAGAATATGTGAGGGTTTAGTAATGGGCCATATCACGGCATCACTTTCTGATAACCACTCACATCCTGGGGACGTTTAGCTTGATTACAGGCAGGTTGGGTAGACAGTTTTTGCTCTCACATGAATGAACTGTCAGCAGTTCAATTGCACTAAAGCTCATTTGAGGAAACCTTGTAATTTCTCTGCTTAACAATTATACACCAGCACAAGAGAGATCTCCCCCAAGAGATGCATTCTTCCATGTTTGGCCTTCAAGAGGTCTCCTTTATGCCTTTCCCTCCAATACCACTCATTCAGGGTTTTACACAAAGCTAAATGTGCAGAAGCCAGGACAATCGGATGACTCTTTTACTTTTACCTGTGTTGACTGTATCTGAGAAGAAAACCTGTTCTATCACAGCACACACTCTTGCTATCTCATCCATCCTGTCAGCCTTACCTGGGCATTCAGTTGCTCTGATTAACCACATGGATCTGATGATGTCCTTTTCATTCTTACTCAATAATGGGTCTAGGATCCGATCCTCGGATCCGACTCGGTCACGTAAACAAGACTTCAGATCCAAATTTTTAGCTCTTCCCTCTGCTTGCAATGCTCTATCCCAACCCTCCTTTTCAGATCTCATTTGCTGCCATTGAGGTAAGACGGACTAAACTCAAGCAGTAAGTGGTTTCCTTTTTGGTGTAATTTTGCGAAAACATTTGGTTATAGCTTTTTCGTCTAGTTACTGTTATGGTATTGACAACTTCTTTCCTCCCTCCAGTTTTCTTTGGCATCAGGGTCTCTTACTTTTCCTGCCATTTGTCTTTTTTTAAGTACCATTATTGGTACTTTGCCCTGTTATTTCTATTTTGTGTGGGTGTGTATATATATATATATATATATATATATATATATATATATGTATCTCTCTCTCTCTCTATATATATATATATATAATGTGTATATATATATATATATATATATATATATATATATATATATATATATATATATATATATATATATGTATCTATATATATATATATATATGTGTGTGTGTTTGTGTAATTTTATACAGGTCCGAGTTCTTTCTCCGATCTGTCCCATGGCTTTGTGGTCCAAAGATAGATCCCCAAGAGGTTCTGTCTGATCTAAGGAAGCTTCCCTCCTTGACACCAGTGGTGTCCCTGACCAGTCCTGCTCCAGTACCTTCGGATCAGTGTGCGTCTCTTATCCAGGAGGTCGGTGCCGAGTCTGTGGGGTTGGGTTCAGCTCCTACTCTGTTGGATTCATCCCTTCCTCTCAGAGCTACAACCCCAGACAGCTCGGATCAGACTCTGTCCAGATGGCTCCGGTCTGGAGCTTGCCCCAATCTCCCTTCAGTGGCTTTGGATCTGGGGAGGGAGAGGTTTCCCCTCGGTCCATCAGCCTTCCAAGTGGTAGAAGGGACTTTCTTTGCACAGAGAGCTGTCCTCTTTTGTCTCAGATCCTCACCAGTGCTCCTCATTGGGTCTGAGCTCTGCGGCCATAATTTCTGCTCCTCAGGGTCAGCCAGCTCCAGGAAGCCTCCACACATATTCCCCAGAGGGAGCCCCCCCCTTCCAACTCCTGCCCCCATCATCCCACA
Source organism: Protopterus annectens (assembly GCF_019279795.1). Classification (NCBI taxonomy): domain Eukaryota; kingdom Metazoa; phylum Chordata; order Ceratodontiformes; family Protopteridae; genus Protopterus; species Protopterus annectens. The sequence continues at coordinate 337,660,898 of NC_056729.1, read as the reverse complement.
GAAGATGTCCCTCAGAAGAGAACATGTAAGAGGCAGCACTTAGACTCCCCTATGGAGTCTCTCACAGAAGACACTGATTTTTATGAGGGAGAAAGATCACCCGGATTACCCCGATCACCACCTGATGACATTGTCTTTGGGGACATATTGAAAATCCTTGAACAGAAGGGTGGCTGGTCTTCCCATTCTCCTCCTCCTCCTCCTCCTCCTGAGGAATTAGTTTTTCTTGGGGCTTTCGCGGCTGGGCCCATCTACATTTTGGGTGACAACCTCCCCCCAGCATATTAATTTATTGACCTGGTTTCCCACCGGGCTTGGAAGGACCCAGACACTGTCAAGCCCATCTGTAAGTGCCCGGACAAATTTTTAGTTCCTCCTCCTGATAGACCCCTCTGGAGCAAGGGAATCCCAGTCGATGCCATTTTTGTGGTGGCAGCCACTAAGAAGGAGCTAGCTGAGCAAAGCTCCCTCTGTCCTTCTACCAAACAAGGAGTCCAGAGTGATGGATAGATTTGGAAAGCATATGTATGCCTCTACTACATTTATGCTGAGGTTGTTGAACTACTTAGCACACTTTGCTGTCTTGCAGAGAAGCTTGACCTCTCTGAGTCTGTGCTTGCGGAGGATATCAAGAAGGTTTCCATTCAACTGAGCACTCTTCTGTCCATTTCAAATGCATAGATGAGACTGATCTCCCATGCAGAGGAGTTTACCTCACAAGCTGACGGTTCAGGCATAGCAGTCAGGAGACATGCCTGGATGAGGCTGTGTAACTTTGCGGAACCTTTTAAGACGTCAGTTTTTAATGCTCACTTGATGGCTTTTCTTATTCAGACCATCTGTTAAAGAGACACTCACCTGCATTGTAAATCAAAGGGGTGGTAAGAAAATGTGGTTCCAGAAATCTCTGGTACCTTTCCAGGATTCGCTCGGGGACACCGCCTCCAGAGGCAGAGGAGGAAGTTTCATAGAAAGACATCGCCCCCGAAGCAGAGGGGGGCTGCAGATTCAGGGTTTCAGAGATTCCTTCTCTGATAGGCCCTATCAGTGCTCCTGAAGTGTTGCCTGATTGTCCGTCTCTGAAGGCAGCCTGGGTCGTTTCTCCTTTTACCTAGACACTTGGACTCGTATAACAAGAAATTCATGGGTGCTAAGAATCCTGTCCAGAGGTTATTAACATACCTTTTGCCTTCCGGCTCTTGTCCAAAGATAGAAACTCTACGATGCCCCACACAGTCAGAGGGAAGATGTAGATCAGGAAATACAATACCTGCTACAAAAGAGTCATCCAGGAGGTCCCACCCAAACAGATAGGCTTCGGAACTTACTTCTGCTTCTTTTTAATACTAAAGAAAATGGGGGACCTAAGACCAATTTTGAATCAAAGGAAGTTGAACAATTATGCAAAGAAGACAAAGTTCTGAATGGTTACGGTTCAGTCCACCCTGCCTCTTCTGTGCAAGGACAATTGGATGTGCTCTTCATATCTCCAGGATGCGTACTGTCACATCAAAATAAATGTGCAATCCAGGAGTTTTCTACACTTTTGGCTGGGAGCCAGTCATTATTAGGTCACAGTACTATCCTTTGGTTTCATCACAGTCCTTGTGGAGTTCACCAAATGCATGGCAGTAGTAGCTCATGTAAGACTCGAAGAATACAAAGTGTTTCCATACTTTGACGATTGGCTCCTCACTGCCCCATCCAGGCATCAGCTTCTACAGGCCTAGGATTACCTGCTCTAGATTTCCAACCCCTTGGGCATCTCAGTAAACCATGCCAAATTGAACCTAGTCCCAGTACAGACTCTGGAAGTTATAGGAACTCTATTGAATACTACAACTCAAGTGGCATCCCTGTTTCTTCATCACATGACGTTTTTGAGAGATCTAGTACGGACGATACTGTCTCATCTATCCCCTCCAGCAAAGCTAGTTCTACAGACTCTGGGGTCAGTGTTGGCTGTCATCCTTCAAGTTCCTCTAGCAAGATTCTTTATGCGAATCCTTCAGTGGATCTTGGTGGCTCAGTTGTCCATTCTTTACCAGCCCCTGTCGTTTTCCCATAAGACTCATACCAGTCTTCAAGCATCATGTTCGCTGGTAGGTCCAGTCCAATGACCTGTTTCTGGGCAGGCCATTCTCGCCTCCTCCAATCACCACTGTGACTATGGACACTTCCCAACTGGGGTAGTGGGTGACATTTCCTGGAAGTGATGGTCCAAGGCACATGGTCCACCTTCGGAGACGAAGTTGTATATCAACATCATGGAGATGAGAGCAGCCCCCTAGAGTTGCAGGCCTTTCAGGGCGTTCTGCCTGTGGGGATAATTGCAGCTCACACAGACAAAATGTCTGTCATCTGGTACATCAACAAACAAGGAGGAACCCTTTCCTACCTGCTGTGCAGAGCGGCCATGAGGGTTTGGGAAATGGTCGATTTCTTCAGATCCCTTTCTCTTTGCCGCATACATACCAGGAAAAACACCTTGGCAGACAGACTCAGCAGATCCATTCTGATTCCCCACGGTTGGCCTCTCAAGCCATCAAAAGCAAACATGATGTTCAGCCACTGGGGCCAGCCTTGCTGCCACCTATTTGAATCGCTCTTCAACAAGTGCAGTAAGTACTTCTCTCTGATCCCCCCTCCATGGGAGTCATGGAGGGATGCTGTGATTCACGATTCACTGCCCGGTTTCCTCTATGCTTATCGTCCTCTTCTCTGATTCAAACGTTTATGGACAGCAGACGGGCTGAAAGCTCAGTCTTCCTCGTTGCCCCCTTCTGGTCTTGACAGGTATGGTTCCCCGTCCTATGGTCTCACTTGAAATATCCTCCATGGATACTGCAATCCACTCAGGATCTCCTTTCTCACCCATCGGGAATTCAGCATCCTCATCTCCACACCCTCGAGCTAACTGCATGGTTTCTCCACTTTCAGTAATAGTCTGAGTCCAGGCTTGCTTCCCCAGTTCATGACATTATTTTGGCCTCTCAGAGGGTTTCCACCAAGAAAGTCTGCTGAAGCAAATGGGAAAGATTTTCTGTTTGGCTTCCAGTCAGAATATGACTCCTTTTTAGCACCTACTTTGGCTATTCTTTTTCGCACTACTCTTTTTAAGGAGGGTGCTAGTTTTTCTACTGTTAAATTTCAGTTGGCAGCAATTTCCAACTTCCACACTGGAGACAAATCCTTCTCTTTGGTTTCTTCCAGATTACGTAAAGCCTTCACAAAGGGAATTTTTCTCCTTAGACCCCCCCCCCCCCCAGTAAAGGATCCCTCTGCTCCTCAGGATCGTACGGTGGTCCTTCAGGGTTCAACTCAAACCCTTTCAACCGGCGGACAAATGCAATATGAAGTTTCTTTCCTGGAAAACGATCTTTTTAGTAGCTATCACTTCAGCAAAAAGAATTTCTGAGCTTCAGGCCTTATTGGCTAAGCCATCTTACATTATATTTCATAAGGACAAGGGTGTCTCTACAGACCAACCTGTCCTTTCTTCCTAAAGTGGTGATGGTCTAACATTAACCAATCTATACAATTACCAGTCTTCTTTCCAAGCTTTACAGGTATTGGTGAATATATGCTTCACCTTCTTGACGTGCACAGACCGTTGTTTTTATCTTCACAGAACAGAATGGTTCAGGAAGTCTGACCAGTTGTATACTTTGCCTGTAACCGCTTGGGTCAGGCAGTTTCTAAGAGTACTCTGGCCATATGGATTGCATTTCAATGACTTATTCTCTAAAAGGATTAGAATTGCCTCGTCCCCCTAGAGCTTACTTCACTAGATCTATGGCTACTTCATTTTCCTTTTCGTCTAGCACTTTCATTGACTATATTTGCACTGTAGCCACTTGGTCAAAGGCTCATACTTTTGTTACACATTACAAATTAGACATTGTTTCCAGGAGCAGAGCTTCCTTTGGTTTGACAGTGCTCCGACATGTCCTTTAATGACGGAGACTGAACCATTTGTGAAGAAGAATGAAAAGGACAACATCAGATTTAGAAGTTGTTTACCACAACTTGGCGTCTGTGTTGTCAGTTTTCATTCTTCCTCATCTTCCCTCGCAGCCATCCCCCCTCGCCCTCTTACTCCTAGAAGGATCTTTGGAACCTTCAAGTTCCTGGTTTAAGCCTCATTTTTTTTCTTGTCTGTTCTGCCTCTGTCACGCAGTGGGAGTAAAGCAGCAAACTCGATCTGAGGAGTTGGGATGGGATAGAGCAATCTGATGTTAGTCTTCATTCATTCCTTACTGATGGGTGTCAGTTACATCCTTTGAATCGAGTCGGCCTTGTACCAAGCTTGCGCCAGCCAAAAACTCTTGAGCTAAGCTTTTACCCATAGTGCCATTCTCCCAGTTATCTCAGATCTCGTTTGCCACATCGCTGAAAAGCCGTGACTAAGCCAAGAATTGTGGGTTCATGTCCCATCTGGGGTGATATAATCAGGGTTGGGAGGGTGGCTTAATGGCTAAGGTGTTTGCCTTACAAACGCAAGGTGCAGGGTTTGAGTCTCACAAGGAATAATTGGCTAGGCTTAAAATGACCCACAAGGGCAGTTAGCCTAGTACTAATCTATGAACCTATGAACCAGCCAGCTCTCGACTAAGCCTAGGGAAAGAAAATTTTCTAAGTATTTCTGAGAGTCTTTTTAACTTTTCTATTTAATCGCTAGCTTTACCTTATTTCTTGTAAACTTTTTTTTTTTTTTTTTTTTTTTTTTTTTTACTTCTGCTGCTGCTCTTTTGTTACCCTTTTTGAGGTATTTCTTCATATACCATTGTTATTTATTTATTTTATTTTATTTATTTTTTATTTAACATTTGTTGACCGGGAATGTCCGACTAGGTTCCACAGAGCCTGTTTTCAGCGGAGGCCCGGGGAGAAACGCTCCAGATTGTTTGGTATCCCTTCTCCCTTACCCTTGTGGTAATTTTCTTTAATACCATTGTTGGTATTCCCTCCCCTTCCTTCCTTTGTCCTAAAAAAAAAAAAAAAAAAAACCTTTCTCTAGCGTATATCTCTGTAGACATGTCCGAAAAAAAGGGAGCTTCTGGTTTCAAACAGTGCGACCAGTGCAGCCGTAAGATGCTGAATTCTGATTCTTACACATCTTGTGTTTATTGTTTAAGTGTACCTCATCTAACTGTTCAGCCTCTCTGTCATATTTGTTGAGGGTTTAGTTCTAGAACCCTTAATGAGAGACATAACCAACTTATTTTGAAAGTTCTTCTTAAAGCCCCTTTTTCAGAAGCTATCTCTGCTTCAGAGGGTTCACCTCCTCCAAGCAAATCCCATAAAAAGAGATCGCACTTGGTTCCGTCTTCACCTAGTGAAAAATTAGAGGAACCTAAATCTCAACATTTAAAAGTGACTGCTGCACAAAAAATAACTTCTGCGACACCTTCCACAGTGCCTTCGGCACCAATTATCATTTCAGCACCGAGCACTATGGCACCGACAGTGCAACTCCAAATTTTGTCTCCCCAGGTGCCGTCCAGTGATTTGACCAGGGCACCGTCTACAACCTTTTCTAGCCCAGAAAAACTGACTCCCCTTACTCAAGTCTCCACCGAGACTACGGTGCCATTGGAGTCTTGGACCCAATATTCTCCAAAGGTGGATTCTTTTTTTAGGGCAGCAGTTCAGCCCTTCCTAGAGCTGCCCAGCTCCCCCTCGAGAATATCACTAGATCAACCAGGAGCCTTTCAGAACTTGATGTGGTGCGTCTTGTTGATCAGCTGCTTATGGCTAGAGGGATTACTACACCATCCAAAACCCCCCTCCCATTTGGAATTAGGGGTATTTCTCCAAGGACTCCAGCTTACTCTCTTCCTTCAACCTCAGAACAGACATTAAAGACCCTGGAACCGACATCTGTTCCGGTACCCATGACTATGGTTCTACTGGTGGACCTCACAGTAGTTACGGAGTCGACCCTTTGGCCTTCGGTTCAGTCAGAACCGAACCTTTCTCAAGATCGCAGTTGGACTAGGACTTCTCTGGTTCCGAGTGTGGCTCCGATTTTTTTCTATGGTGCCGTCATTGTTTCTCGTGGTACCGGCTACTCTCGAGACTCCATCCCTGGGAACTAGTTTGCTGGAGTGAGGTGTGACCCTGGTTCTGAGGTTGTTGTTCTTGGTTCCGGGCTGCCATCCCTCTTCAGGTTGGCCTGTGTTCCAGGCAATGGAGAGGGCACTTGCCACTGCTGGCAAACTGTCGATATTGGACTACCCATTGACTCTTCTCTCTCAGCCGCAACTGACACAAACCACCATTATGGAACATCGAACACAAGAGCCTCAGGAGACCCTATCGCAGGGTGCCCTTTCTTCTGAGTCCTCTACAGAAACCCCATCTGAAGAAGGATCTATGAAGAAATCATGCAAGAGGAAGCATGTCGACTCCCCTGAGGAGTCTCTCACTGAGGATATGGACTACGATGAAGGGGAAGGGTACCCACGGTCACCCCCTGAAGATGTCGCATTTGGAGACATCCTTGAAATCTTAAAACAGAGGGGTGATTGGAAGCCCTCCAACCCTTCCTCCGAGGAGTCCGTCTTTCTGCAGACTTTTCGTGCTCGACCTTCTACCTCTTGGGTGACTCCACCTTCGTGGTGCAGAGGGCTTGGAAGAATCCTGACACTGTCGAACTGATCCCAAAGAGTCAAGATAAAATTTTATCACCCCTGGAAGAGAACCCACACTGGTCTAAGGGCCTTCCAGTGGATGATGTGGTGGTGGCGGCTGCCACAAGAAAGGAGCTTGCAGAGGAGAGCCAGATGGTCCACCCACCTAACAGGGAGTCCCGGGCGGTGGATTGACTAGGGAAGCGAGTATTTGCATCATTGACCTTTGCTATTAGGTCATTGAACTATCTGGCACATTTTACTAGGCTCCAAAGAGATCTAGTTTCTGAACTCTCTGGCACCTTAGCAGGACAAGTGTCTGATGAGGTACACAACAAAGTTGCTTCGCAGCTAGCTACCCTGGAATCTGTATCTAACTCGTCCATGCAGTTAATAATCCATGCAGCCGAAGGGGTGGCTAGAGCTGCGGGTTTGTGATTTCATGGATCCCTTTAAGTCTTCTTTCCTTAATGCTGCTGTGGAAGCATCTTCTCTATTCGGCCCAAAAGTGAAGGACATGTTACCCAGGTGTGAGAAGGACGGAAAAACCCTGTCTGCCATAGGTGTATGTTTTTTCACCCACCAGCGTCCTTATTCCAGGAACCAGTGGCATGGAAAAATGTGGCACAAAACGTCTCGTGGTCCTTTTCGTAATGCACATAGCGAGTTCTGCCCCAGAGGCAGAGGGGGTAATGGAAGACTGCTCTACAGAGGCAGAGGGGGCCAGTGCAATCAGGGGTCCAGCGATTCTTTCTCCGGACAGCCCTATCAGCGCTCCTGAAGAGCATCCTGATTGCTTTCCTCTGGAAGCAGTCGGGGGACGTTTTTCCCTGCACCAAACAACCTGGCATTGCATAGCCAACAGATTCTTGACTGCAGAGGATAATCACCAGAGGCTACAAAATCCCATTGAACTCCTTTCCAAATCAAGAAAAACATATTCCTGACGCCCCACCCAGTCAGAGAATCAGCAGCCATACAGATAAAAAAGCTGTCAAAAAGAGTCATCCAAACAGTCCCACCAGACCAAATAGGATCCAGATTCTAGTCAAGATTCTTTTTAGTGGCAAAAAAGACAGGAGACGGAGGCCAATTTTGGATGTCAGTATTTTAAATAAGTTTGTCACCCAAACAAAATTCTGGATGGTTACTGTTCAGTCCATTCTTCGATTCTTGGAAAAGGATGATTGGATGTGCTTGATAGACCTTCAGGATTCATCTTACCACATAAAAATGGACAAGTGCTCCAGAAAGTTCTTTTTCTTCCAGCTAATCATTACCAATTCCAGGTTCTGCCCTTTGGACTCTCTGCAGACCCCACAGTGTTCACAAAATGTATGGCAGTGGTTACAGCTCACTTGATACTACAAAGATTCCGAGTGTTTCCATACTTAAACAATGGCTCCCCACTGCCCCCACCAAGCATTTCCCGGAAAAAGCCCTGAACTACACCCTGACATTGTCAAAAATCTTGGGAATTTCTGTAAATTGGGAGGAAAAGCAACCTGCCTCCTACTCAGAGCTTAGATTTCATAGGAGCAGTTTTCAATACCCAATCTTGAAGTGTCTCTTCCGGATCACAGAGGATCACAGATTGCAAAGACTAAGGGCTTATCTCCGAGTGATACTCTGTCAGGATATGGCCTCGGCTCGAGAGGTCCTTCAACTTCTAGATTCAATGGCTGCAGCAGTCATCATTGTTCCACTTGCGAGATTACACATGGGACTCCTTCAGTGGCTTCTTTTGTCTCAGTATTACCCGAATCATCATCTATTATCTTATCAAATATGGATAACAGACCGATGCAAAAAAGACCTTTTATGGTGGATAAAGCCGGATACAAATCTTTGGAGTCTACCTTTTAACCCTCCTCAGCCCAAGGCCATTGTGACCACAGGCACTTATCTGATGGGGGGGCATTTTCAAGGAATGGCTGTCCAAGGCACATGGTCATCCATAGAGGCCAATCTGCATATCGGTGTACTAGAACTGAGGGCAGTGCTTCTAGCATTGCAGGCATTTCACTCTGTCCTTCCGTCGGGAGAACCAAGTCCTACCCATTGTGTTGAGAGGCCATGAGTGTGTGTCAGTGGGAGATAGCTTCCGCTTTCTGATCGCAACACACATTCCTGGGGATTCCAAAGTGATTGCAGACAAACTGAGCCGATGTATCCTCCTACCTCACAAGTGGTCCCTCAACCAAACCATAACGGTGCAAATCTTCAGCTGTTTGGGCCAGCCTTGTTGCAATCTTTTCGCCTCCCCAACAAACCACAAGTGCAGCAACTATTTTGCCCTGATCCCCCCGCAGGGAGAGTTCCAGAGGGACTCTGATTCACGATTGGCCCATGGGACTTGTATACGCTTACCCCCCCTCTTCCCCTAATGCCAAAATTTCTGAAGAAAGCCTTCCAGTTGAAAAGCAAATTGATCCTCATTGCACTGTATTTGCCCCGTCAAGTATGGTTCCCTTTTCTTTGGCCTCACCTGCTAGACAAACTATGGATCCTGGATCCAGCTCCAGATCTGATCTCTCACCGCCAAGGGTTGATTCACCTAAACATAGCCAGTCTCAGTCTGACGACTTGGTTTCTCCACTTCCAGTAATTGCCAGGCAGAACGATCTTTCTTCCCTGGTCGGTAACATTATTCTGGCTTCGCATAAACAATCCACCAGGAAAATTTACCGTAGTAAGTGGGAAAGATTCGTAATATGGTCCTAGCAAAGAAAACTTGATCTTTACTCTGCTCCAGTTAATACAGTTTTGAATTGTCAGTTTTTTTCAAAGCAGGAGCTGCAGCATCAACCATCCATGTTCACTTAGCTGCCATCTCCAGTTTTCATAACGGTTTCAAGGACTCTTCTTTAATTTCCCATCATCTCTGCAAGACTTTCCTAAAAGGGATATCTCGTATTAGACCACCTATTAAGGAACCCACCGTACCGTGGAGTTGAACATTAGATGTTCTTCATTTTTCTCTGTTGCAGTCATCACTTGTGGGTTATCCTTGCTGGGTAGCCCTCGGTCGGCCCGAATACCAGAGTCCAGCTTTTCCCCTGCGCCGGCTGCTGTCAGCTCTGGACTGACGTCAGGTCGTCAGTGGTATAAAGGAGAGCAGCCGGCACCATTACATCAGTCTTTCTTGCCATGGAACACGATGCAAAAGCAATTTGCGTGTGTGCCCGGTCAGTCATTGCCAGAGTGGAAGTTGAATCAGAAAACAGCTAAAGCTAAGTACCCCATTGAGGACCTTTTTCTTGCATTAACCAATGTCCGAAAAAGTCAATAAGTGTTTCCGCTGTGGAAAACCAGTACCACACTGAGACTTCCATACTTTGTGCATTACTTGTCTAGGCCCAGACCACGACGTCCCCCATTGTCAGTTCTGTGCACTTTTAAATTCAAGGACTATTTGCCGTAGAGCTGAGTTTGTAGCCAGGTATTTCTGAAGTAGTTCCTTGCATTACAAAATGGCATCCATCGGTCAGCAGTCTGTGGATATTCCCCAAAAAATGAAAAGATAAAGAAAGGGAAAGACCACACAGACTTGAGCCTTCAGATGACCCGTCCCAAAAGCCAGTAGTCAGTTCTCAGGAATTCAGTGAGGTGCATTCGCAGCCCCTGATGCCAGACTCGTTTCCTTCCCAGGCCTCTACAGAGAGACCCTTTTAGAGTCTGGGATGCCGCCTAAGAATGCTTCATTATCCGATCCCTCGGTTGTCTCTGCTTCAGTTGGGTCCGGAGCCGCTATGAAGGCACCAGCTTCCAAGGAGGTTCTTCGCACAACAGATTCAAGGCAAAAACTGGCGTCTTCTCCTCCGACTACCCCATCCCGAAAAATGGATTTACCAAGTTCTAAAAGCAAGATGACCCCAAAGAAAACAGTCTCTAGTTGCCAGCTTACTCCTCCTCCACTGGCTGATACACAGTTACTGAAAATGGCGGAGGGACCTCATCACTTTCATCAGGGGTAGCCATACCACTCCTAAAAGAAAGAGGGATACTTCCCCTGAAGTTCACACAGAGCCAGATTCTGAACTTTCAGACTACCTTGATTCAGATGAGGAACAACAACCTCTCCCCTTCTTTGAGGATTCTGTTGCAGAGGAATCTATTCCTTCTGCCCCCCCCCCCCAAGGATCTTTCATTTGGGGAAACCCTGCACACTATGAGAGCTTTTCCACTGGGAAGCCCAAGATTATCCTCAGTCTAAGAAAAGACCGAGTGTTTCTAGATCTTCCTCAGCACAGACCCTTGGCCATTCCTCCTATTCTGGATGTGCTGGATGATGATTTCAATGAATCTAGCCTCACCCCTGATGCCCTACCTCCTGCTCCTGGAAAATCTGACAGGTACTACAAGGTGCCTGATTCACATAAGTACTTGTTTAAAAACCCAGCAGCATACCCAGAGGTCAACACACAGGGCCCCAAAGGGGCCAAGGCTAGCTAGTCTAAAAACCCAGTTGCCTCTGACAAGGACTCAAGAGCTCTAGACAGATGGGGTAAGAAAGTGTACACCTCCGCAACCTTAGCTATTATAGCTCTTAACTGCTAGTTCCATATGTTAAAATATCAGCAGCACACCTTGGAACTTATGAAACAAAAAAATGTCATCTTTACCTGACACTTAATACTTCCAAAGAGTTAGAAGATCTTCTGCACTCTACTAATCAAGTAGCTAAACACTTCCTGCACTGCGGATTCGATGCCAACAGCCACTGCCTGATCATGTAAAATCAAAACTACTTGATGCCCCCCGGATAAAGACTGCTTGTTTTGATCAAAAGCAGACAAGGTCATCAAAAGGATGGAGGATAAAGCTAAATCTATGCAAACAGTAAAGGACTTCCTCCGAGTTCAACCTCCCAGATTCAACAGAAACTTTCCCTCTAAGCACTGGTCTTTCCCTGCCCCCAATAGACAGGTTTAAGGGAGGCCTTGCAGAAACAGACCAGTTAGACCACAAAACCAAGGCCAACAAAGACCTAAGCAGTGGCCCTTCACAACTCCCACAGCAGGGATTTCTAAGTCCACTCACTACTCTAAGAACGTGCAATGACTCCCACCCACCCCCCCACCCCATCAGAGGTTAGGAGGAAGGCTGTCCCTTTGCAAACAAAATTGGCTGTCTGTAACAAAGGACCAGTGGGTATTAAAAATAATTTTTCAGGGTTACAAATTAACTTCCAAGTCCCAACTTTAACAGCTTACCAAAATCTACCTCAAAATCAGTGGGCAGAAGCATTAAAAAGAAACTACTCCATGCTCAAGGGGCAGTGGAGCCTGTGCCACAGGAGCAAGCAGGAAAAGGTTTTTACTCGACTGTTCCTAGTGCCAAGAAAAGAAGGCACTAGGCGACCCATCCTCAACCTGTCCACTCTAAACACCTTCCTAGAGGTCCCAGAATTCAAATTGCTAACTCTTCAGAAACTTTTACCAGTGCTGGGAAAAAATGCATGGCTCGCCACCCTAGACCTAAAGGATGCCTACCTTCATATGCCCATAAGTGAGTCTTGCAGCAAATACCTATGCTTCAGAGCATGTTCACAACACTTTCAGTTCTCTGCGCTACCCTTTGGCTTATCTACGGCTCCCAGAGTCTTCACAAAATGCCTGGCCCCAGTGGTTGCCTTCTGCAGACAGTAACACATCCAGGTTTGCCCTTATCTGGATGACTGCCTAATCCAGGCAGACAACAAAGAGAAGTTACTGCAGGACCTGCTCTTTGTACAAACAACCCTAACCTCTCTAGAATTCACTATCAACAGGAAAAAATCAATCCTAAACCCCTCCAGGCAGATCACCTTCTTGGGGGCACTTCTGTACACAGCCTCCCAAATAGCCTTCTGCTCACCAGAAAAGCAATGCTTTCTGCCAAATTACTACTCCCAGCTAGCTCTCAGAAAAAAACTCACAGCAAAGAAAATTCTGCAAGTGCTGGGTTACATGTCATCCTGCATTCTGATTCTCCTGGCCAGGCTGCACATGAGGAAACACCAGTGGTACCTAAATAACCTTTGGTGCCAACACTCTCAATCTGTGGAGACCACTCTCCCCCTCATTCCATGCATAAGAAACAAGTTTTTTTGGTGGGCAGAGGCATGCACTCAGAACAAGGGCCTTCCCTTCATCTACCTTCCTCAAGGCCAGACTATCACCACATAAGCCTCAGACATAGCTTGGGGCACTCATTTAGGTACCCGGTGCACCCGAAGCACTTGGGACCTCAGGCACCTGCACTAGCACATCAACCTAAAGGAAATTATGGCAGTCCACAAGGCTATCACATCCTGCCAAGACCACCTAAAACCAGGAGTCCTCTTCATAAAAACAGACAATACCACAGTCATGTGGTACATCAACAAGTGGGGGGGGGGCACAGTCCTACTCTCTCTGCCGACTAGCCATGAGCCTCTGGCAGACAGCCTCCTCCATGGGCCTACACCTGATAGCCCAGTACATCCCAGGAGTAAACAATACCCTTGCAGACCATCTAAGCAGAAACTACTTGGACCCCCATGAGTGGAAACTCCAAAAGGGGACATTCCTCCAAATTACCCAGGCCTGGGGGACACCAGAGGTGGACCTCTTTGCCTCACAACACAATAATCTGCTGCACAACTTCTGCACCAGTGATTTCCACCCCCTAGCTTCTGCACCAGGGATTTCCATCCCCTAGCTTGGAAAGTGGATGCTCTCTCATTTCAATGGAGCAATCTCTTCATTTATGCATCACCCCCCCCCCCCGCCCTTACTCCCAAGGGTACTGCTCAAAATAAGGCAGGAAAGACCGAAAGCCATCCTTATAGCACTAGATTGGCCCAGGCAACATTGGTGCCCCTTGCTGCTCAGCCTGACCAAGGAGCCTTACAGGCCCCTGCCTTTAACTGCAGACCTCCTGACACTAGCCATAGGGGAGTTGAGCAAAGCAGGTCCTAGACATTATTAAGGAAGCCAGAAGGCCCATCACCAGGAAACCTTACTCAGAGAAATGGAAAAGATTCAACTCCTGGTGCTTATCAAAAGGTCACATCAGCTCCCAGACGTCCCTTCAACTTATTCTGGACTACATAGCAGAGCTACTTAACAGGGGCCTCTCCTTTTCCTCCATTAAAATCTACGCCTCTGCCATTTCAGCACACTTTCATGCTGAACAGCCCGTCTTCTCACCCTTTGATTAAGCAATTCCTCAAAGGTGTATCTAACATTAGGCCCCCTAGAAGGGCACCCACTCCAGCCTGGGGCCTGAACTATGTCTTAGAAAAGCTGACTTTGCCACCCTTCGAACCAGCTGCATCAGCAGACCTAAAACACACTTTCCTGCAAGACTGCCTTCCTCTTGGCTATTACTTCAGTTAGGAGGGTGTCAGAACTTCAAGCACTCATGGCCACTGAACCCTTCATTATCTTCCATGCAGACAGGGTGTCTCTCAGGACTAATCCCTCTTTCATGCCAAAGGTAGTATCAGATGTGACCCTAAACCAGGCTATACATCTCCACACCTTTTTTACAAACCCTCAGAATAAAGGGGGGAGAATTCTGCACACACTGGATGTGCACAGACAATTAAGATATTACCTGGACAGAACAAAGTCCATTAGGAAGATGGATCAACTGTTGGTTGGCTTCGCCCCAGGGAAAGAGGGGAAGCCTCTCTCCAAGCAGACCATTTCAAAATGGATATCTCACTGCATACAATTCTGCTACACTTGTCATGGGAAAGCTCTTCCTAAATCTATCAGAACACATTCCACAAGGGCAGCCTCTACTTCCACTGCCTTCCTTAGGGGAGTACCCACCAGGGACATCCTGTAATCTGCTACTTGGACATCGGTCCACACTTTCACCAAACACTACCACCTGCCTCTGTTCTCCGGGGCTTGGGCAGGCTTTGCCTCTGAAGTCTTGCAAAGCATGCTAGCTCAATCCTAGGAATTTCATACTTCTGTCCTCCCCTTCCTCAGCTTTGGGAATCCTCCCACAAGTGATGACTGCAACAGTAAAACACAAAGAAAATAGTACAGTTGTGTACACTTACCATAAATGTAGATGTTCGAGTGTATTCACTGTTGCAGTCATATTTACCCTCCCACCTTCCCCCCTTAATCTTATCCTTTTTAGAGATTAACTGTCATTCTTGTGACCTTGGGCCACCAGGGGCTCTTTAAACAAATTCCTTCAAGGGGCTCCTACAGGTTAGGGCAAGAAAAACTGATGCAATGGCGCCAGCTGCTCTCCTTTATACCACTGACGACCTGACGTCAGTCCAGAGGAGACAGCAGCCGGCGCAGGGGAAAAGCTGGACTCTGGTATTTGGGCCGACCGAGGGCTACCCAGCAGGGATAGTCCACAAGTGATAACTTTTTTAGTTTTAATAAGGTAATCTATTATCAGTTGAAAGGGACAGCAATGGGGGCATCTATTGCCCCTATGTATGCCAATTTATTTATGGCTAAGTTTGAGTTAGAATACATCTATACCAACATATTTTTTCAGCATAATGTTTTGCTTTACTTTCGTTACATAGATGATTTAATTTTTCATTGTAATGGAGGTTTTGAATCTATACATAAGTTTATTTCTGATTTGAATAATAATAAATATAATATACAATTTGATGGTTTTACAGTATGGTAAGAAAGTCAACTATCTAGTTATCTCTTTAATAGGAGTTACCAATGACCGTATCTCTACTACGGTATATCGTAAGTTTGTGGATGGTAATCAATACTTATATGGCACAAGTTGCCATCCCCCTCATACTTTGAGGTCGTTGCCATATGGAGAGATAGTTAAACTATCTAGACTATGTAGCGATGAAGTAGATTTAGAAAATAACATTTATGATTCCATTAAGATGTTTTTACAAAGAGGTTACAGTATTGAATTGATTAAAGAATCTATTAATAAATTAAGAGCTATTACCAATAATACTGAGAATTTTTTTCCAGTTAATAAAGTTTGTAAGGAGATTATATTTCCAGATAAAAGAATTAATAGATATCTACAAAATTGTAACAAAGAAAAACAAGATATTTATTTTGTGACTACTTTTAATTTATTAAGTGAAAAAATTTGGGACTATATTAAGTATTATTGGAAATTTTTGTTACAAGATGAATTCATGTATAAATTTATTCCTATTGTTCCAAAGGTTGCATATAAAAGGGGACAGAATTTAGGAGATAAATTAATTAAAGCTTATTATGTCCATCCTAAGAATCAATTAAGTTATTCATTATGTACTTATGGAACTACTCCTTGTGGTTCCTGCAATATATGTTCATGCATTTTATTATATTTTGATAAAATAAATGGAATTAGGTTTATACCAAATAATCAATTTACATGTCAAACTTCTGGAGTTATTTATTGCCTTAGGTGCCCTTGTAGCCTTTGTTATGTGGGAGAAACAAAAAGAAAATTTAAAATTAGAATGCAGGAGCATGTTCGTGATATCAAAAGGGGAGCAATGGAAAGTCCAGTAGCTTCGCATTTTATGGAACAACACAATAATAATGTGAATGTTTTGGAGTGTACTATTTTAGAAAAAGTTTTTGTTAGAAAAGGAAATGATAGATTGTTGAAAAATATTTTATCATTTAAAGAAACTATTTTCATATTGAAATATAATACATCATCACCCAATGGTCTTAATAAAGAAGTCAACTGGAGATGTTTATTGTAATATATATAGATCTGAAGTAGTTACTTCATTTGATCTGCAACCTGTGGGTGTTGGATCCGACCTCGGATCCGACCTGGCAGCTTTCCAAGCTCCAAGATCCGAGCACCCCCCCTACCCATAATCCCCTGCTACTAACCACATTACCTCAGATCGTTTTTTTGCCGCGGCTGAAGAAGCTTCCCTGTGAAGAGCTCCTGGTTGGGTGAGATCATTGCTGGTTTTAAACCACCTTTTTTCAACCAAAGTTGTAGTGTGTGTGCTAGCCCCTTTTTCTGCTCCTAGTGCTAGTTTTTGGTCCCTTTTGTTAATTTTAATCGCTAGCTTACCTTCACTCCTGCTCCCCCTCCTAGTGTTTGGGTGTGTGTGTGAATAATGTCTGAAGGGCCTAAGGCCATTTTCTCTAAATGTACTGAGTGTGGCCACAAGCTTTCCCCAGCTGATGGCCACACTCAGTGCGTTTTGTGCCTGGGGGCAGCCCATTTGTCAGAGGCCTGCCAGATCTGCGCGGCCTTTAACCCCTGGGCACTTCGGGATAGGAAGAACAAGCTGATCCTGGCGGGAAAGCTCCCCCAGGAGTCGGCTTCTTCTTCCTCTCCCATTTGGGCTCCAGCTGCTTCGGCGCCGTCTGTCCCCTTAGCTCTACCCAGGACTCAACCTCCCTCTTCGGGTTTGAGCTCTGGGGAAACTAGTGCCTCTTCCCTTAGAGAGAAGAGGCACAAGGATAAGGAAGGACACAAGTCCCACAAAAGGCGGGCCAAACCTCATCCTTCGGCTCCGCCAGTGAAAGTGCTCAAGTCTCCCTCGAGGGTCTCCGGATCCCCCTCCTCTCGGCGCCGTTCGCCCTGTTTCTCGCCGGAGCTGGAGGAGGAGGATAGGTCTCCCTCGAGATCTTCGAGGCGGCCCTCCCGGCCCGCCTCTACTACTTCGTCCAGGTCGACCCGAAGCATCTCCGAAGCGGATATGGATCGGATGATGCGTCGGTTCTTGCAGACCCAAATGCAGATGGGGATGTTCTTGCCTCCCCCCCTCTGGGGGGGAGTGCGGCCCCCATATTTGCCCCAATCACTCCTTCTCAGACTCGTGTTCGGGTCTCGGAGTCATCGGATCCAGGCCCATTCGGACCCGGGGAATTGTCGGCGTCGATAGCGGTGGTCTCTTCGACGCCGACTATACCTTCGAGCTTGTCGGACCCGAGCTCTCGGGGCTGAGGGCTGAGCGTCGGATCCGAGGGAGTTGCTGTGTCTTCGGTGCTGTTGGCGTCGGAGCACACCTCTGCGTCGGTCTGCCTCGGCGCCGACTGCATCGGCTCCGACCCCGATCCCTTCCTCGGATCCGAGGAGATTGCTCTCAGAGGCTGGCGGGAGTGGCTCTCCGGCTTTTGAGGTAGTGGAGAGGGTACTGTCGAGGTCCTCCAGATCCCCGACCCGGGCTTCGGATCCACCCGTACCCCCACTGTATGAGGGTCTGTCTTCCATCATCCGTCCATCGGGACAGCCTGCCCAAGCCCTCCAGCTAGTTCCCGCGGAGGAACAACAACCCGTGGACGAGCCCTCTTCGGACAGCCCCACCGAGGAGGTCCCTCGGAAACATCGGGACTCCCCCGAGTCCGTTACCACAGACACAGACTTAGATGATACGGAGGGATCCCCAAGGTCACCCCCTGAAGATGTCTCCTTTGGAGACATCATGGAAATGTTGCGTATCAGAGGGGTGTGGTCAGCCCAAAAGCCCTCCCTTGATGAGTCCGTGTTCCTGGAGGCCTTTGAGGCAGGCCCATCTACTTCCTGGGTGTCCCCTCCGGCCGACCCCCTGGTGGACTTAATTACCACCAGGGCATGGAAGGAGCCCAACACCGTGGAGCCAATCCCTAGGCGCCCCGATAAAGTCCTCAGTCCCCCCACAGATAGACCATCTTGGGCCAAAGGAACCCCCGTTGATGCCATGTTGGTGGCGGCGGCCACCAAGAAAGAACTCGCACAGGAGAGTTCTTCGGTTCACCCGCCGGATAAGGAATCTCGAGCGCTTGACCGGATTGAGAAGCGGATGTTTGCTTCAGCGACCTTTTCCATAAGGGCGCTGAACTATATGGCACATACCATTGGGCTTCAGCGAGACTTGATTAAGGAATACGCTGCAGCCCCCCCGGAGTCCATGTCGGTCCCAGACAAGGTTTTTGAGACTCGAATGGCCACTCTAAAATCCATCTCCAATACATCTATGCGGCTTCTCTCCCACGCAATGGAGGGAGCCGCTAGAGCTAGCGGAGCCGGGGTCGTCTTGCGACGTCTCTCCTGGCTCCGTCTTTGCGACTTCACGGATCCCTTCAAGGCGTCCTTCGCGAACGCCCCTTTTGAACGGTTCTGCCTTGTTTGGCAAAACTGTTCGCGACACGCTGGTCCAAAGCGAAAAGGACGGGAAGACGCTGTCTGCCATCGGAGTCCGCTTCTCTAATCCCCAAAGATCCTTCTCCAGGAATCAGAGGGGACAAAAGAAGCTGTGGTTCCGTAAGTCTCAGCAATCCCATCCTGCTGCGGACCACTCGTCCTCTAGAGGCAGAGGAGGACAAGGTGGACGCCGGCCCAGAGGCAGAGGGGGGCCGCGTAACTTCGGGTCTAGAGAACCTTTCTCGGACAGACCCGCGCAACAGCCCTGAGGGCTTGCCCGACTGTCCCTCTCTGGAGGCAGTCGGGGGGCGGTTGTCGGAGCACCTGTCAAACTGGGAGTCCCTTACAACAGATCGATGGGTGCTCCGGATCATATCCAGAGGATACTCCATTCCATTCATAAACCTACCCCCCAAACCCAGACGTCTCCCCGATGTCCCACCCGATCAGAGGGAGGCAGCGGCTTTGGAAATTTCAAAGCTGCTAAGAAAAAGAGCCATCCAGCCCGTCCCCCCAGATCAGTCCGGATTGGGTTATTACTCCAGGTTCTTTTTGGTGCCAAAGAAAACGGGGGACCTCAGACCCATCTTAGACCTTTCCGCTCTGAACCTGTTCATACCCAAGGAAAAGTTCCGGATGGTCACTCTCCAATCAGTTCTCCCCCTTCTGCGGGAGAACGACTGGATGTGCTCGTTAGACCTCAAGGATGCGTATTACCGCATCTTGATGGACAGACAATCCAGGAGGTTTCTCCGCTTCCGGCTCGGAGCCAGTCATTATCAATTCAGGGTTCTTCCATTCGGCCTCACCTCAGCCCCCAGAGTGTTCACCAAGGTCATGGCAGTGGTTGCAGCCCACCTGAGACTTCAGGGCAATCAGGTCTTCCCCTACCTAGACGACTGGCTCCTCACCGTGACCAACAGGCATCAGCTCTGTGTGGCGAGAGGTTATGCTCTGTCTCTGGCCCACAACCTAGGCATCTCAGTGAACGAGCAGAAATCCTGCCTGTGCCCCACTCAAGCCCTAGAATTCATAGGGGCCAGGTTAGATGCACGAATCTCCCGAGTTGTTCTAACGTCAGTCAGGCTGAACAGCTTGTCGTATCAGGTGTTAGCCCTTCTTCGGCGCCCTGCTCCTCCGGCGGAGTTAGTCCTGAGGGCACTGGGGTCTATGTCAGCAGCGATCGGTCTCTCTCTTCATGCCCATCTGCGAATGCGCATATTACAATGGACCCTTCTAGTCCAATGGTCCCTGTCAATCCACCCATTAAGCACGCCAGTACCTCTGAGCAGGGTGTGCAGGGGCTCCCTTCTGTGGTGGTTACATGCGCAGGAACTCAGAGAAGGGAGGCCCTTTGTGATCCCCCCGGTTGAAGCCACATTGACCACGGACGCTTCTCGCCTCGGGTGGGGGGGGCATTGTTCAGGCAGATCCGTTCAAGGCACGTGGACTTCCCTAGAGACCGCATTGCATATCAATGTCCTAGAGATGAGGGCGGTGCTTTTGGAGTTGCAAGCTCTCCACTGGGGACTATTGCAATCCAGACAGACAACATGTCAGTAGTCTGGTATATAAACAAACAAGGAGGGACCAGATCTTATCCCGTGTCGAGAAGCCATGAGAGTGTGGGAATGGGAGATTTCCACCAACCGCTTTCTGATAGCAACGCACATTCCGGGACGGTCCAACACATTAGCGGACAAGCTAAGTCGGGTGCTCCTCACTCCATACGAGTGGTCTCTGAATCAGTCTGTTGCGAAGCTGATCTTCCACAAATGGGGTCAGCCTCGCTGCGATCTTTTCGCTTCTCCTTTAAACACAAAATGCAGCGAGTACTTCGCGATAGTTCCCCCCAGAGGGGAGACCCCCAGAGACGCTCTAGTCCATGCTTGGCCCCCCAGACTCCTTTATGCTTATTCCCCCCCTCCCACTCATGATGAAATTCATCCAGAAAGCCTGTCTGTTAGGGAGCAGAGTTATCCTCATAGCCCCATTCTGGCCTCGACAGATCTGGTTCCCCTTTCTGCGGTCTCACAGTATGGCTCCTCCATGGATTCTGGATCCCAGTCCAGACCTAATCTCGCATCCAGCAGGATGCCCTACCCCGAACCTGGTCAATCTCAAACTTGCTGCTTGGTTGATCCAGTTCCATTAATGGCTAGGACTCCCGGTATCTCATCCCCCGTTAAGGCCATTCTGGTGGCGGCTCATAAACAGTCTACCAGAAAACTTTGCAACAGTAAATGGAAATGTTTCTCCATCTGGGCCAAAGACAAAGACTTGGACCCATTTACTGTCCCTATTCTGACTATTCTGGACTTCCTTTCCCTGCTTTTTAGGCAGGGAGCAAGTGCCTCCACGGTTAAGGTGCAGCTGGCGGCCATCTCCCATTTTCATGTGGGGGACGGCATAGGCTCCTTAGCATCTACAAAGTTGTGCAAAACTTTCTTAAGAGGCGTTTTTCTTTTGAAACCACCTGTAAAGACTGTGGTTCCCCCGTGGGATCTCACTCTGGTCTTGCAAGCCTTGAAGAGACCACCTTTCGAGCCTGCGGCCTCGGTTCCGTTGAAGTTCTTATCTTGGAAAATGGCTTTCTTGGTGGCTATTACTTCAGCTAAGAGGGTTTCAGAATTGCAAACTCTGTGTATCAAACCTCCGTATCTTATCTTTCACAAGGATATAGTGTCCCCCAGGACTAATCAGTCTTTCTTGCCTAAGGTGGCTACAGAATCAAATATTAATCAGTCAATAAATCTTCCTGTATTTTTCCCAAATTTTCACAACAAAGGTGAACACACGTTGCACAAATTGGATGTACACAGACAACTGCGTTTTTACTTGCACAGGACTAGAGAGTTTCGCAAGTCGGACCAGTTGTTTGTTTCTAATGCAAAGTCAGCCATGGGCAAGGCAATTGCTAAAGTGACTGTAGCAAATTGGATCTGTCAGTGCATTATGCAGGGATACACTTTGTCTGGCAAGCCAGCTCCGGTTGGCATCCGTGCTCATTCCACAAGATCTGTGGCTACCTCAGCAGCCTTTTGGTCTAGGGTTCCAGTAGACGATATATGTTCAGCAGCTACCTCGTCCTCATCTCATACGTTCATTTCTCATTACAAGCTGGATATGATTTCCAGGAGTAGGGCTTCTTTTGGCTCCGCGGTGCTTCGGAATATCCTTCCGTAAGGACCACCCAGGTTCTTGTAGGTTAGCTGGGGACTCTGTCCCACAGGTTGCAGATCAAATGAAGTAACTACTTCAGATAAAGAAGTTATGTACTCACCATAACTTTCCATCTGAGTAGATACTTCATTTGTTTGCAACCGACCCCCCCTGCCATCCCCCGAACCTATTGGGAATTTTCTGATCACTCCGAGTTGGTTCTGTCTCAAGTTGGTGAGGCAAAAAAACCGATCTGAGGTAATGTGGTTAGTAGCAGGGGATTATGGGTAGGGGGGAGGAGCTCGGATCTTGGAGCTTGGAAAGCTGCCGGATCGGATCCGAGGTCGGATCCGACACCCACAGGTTGCTGACAAATGAAGTATCTACTCAGATGGAACGTTATGGTGAGTACATAACTTCTTTTTTTTCCATGTTGTATATTTACTGCTTTTTTATGTAATGTTGCTTTAAACAAAAAAACTTTTTTAAATTGATGTACTAATTGAGTAATTATTATTCGATTGTGGTTGGTATAAAAGGGAGTACGTATTTATTATTCTTAGTGTGCTCTCGGAAGGCTGTTGTGGCCGAGGCGCTAAACCATATCAAATCTTTTTCGTGGAGAATTCGTGTTGTTTTTTTGTTATTTTTTAACCCTTTTGGACTATTGTTGGGTTTTTTTATAATCCACAAGTGATGACTGCAACAGTGAATACACTCTCTTAACATCTACATTTATGGTAAGTGCACACAACTGTACTCTCCAATCTTTAACACAACCCCCTTTTGAACTTGCTACTACCTGTGATATCAAGTTCTTATCCTGGAAGTCTTTCTTCCTAATGGCCATTACCTCAGCTAGATGTATTTCCGAGCTTCAGGCCCTATGTTTTGAACGTCCTTATATAATTTTTTCATAAGGACAGACACTTCGGACAAATCCCTCCTTTCTGCCCAAAGTTGTTTCAGATTTCACAGTAAACCACTCTATTGACCTACCAGTTTTCTTCCCTAATTTCTCAAACAAAGGAGAATATTGCCTTCACCTGTTAGATGTACATAGGCAATTGAGATCTTATCTTGACGGAACAAAGGAAATCCAGAAATCAGACCTATTGTTTGTATCCCTTTCAGGCCCAAAACTGGGAAAAGCTATTTCTAAAATAACTCTGTCCAAATGGCTAAGAGACTGTATTACTCCTGGTATATTAACATTTGAAAATCCCTATAACAGCAACATCAAAGCACATTCCACCAGATCTGTGGCAACTTCAATAGCTTTTCATTCAGGGGTATCCATGGACAATATCTGTGCTGCTGCAACATGGGCTGCTCCTCGTACCTTTATCTCTCATAACAAATTGGAGCTGGTCTCCAGGGGAAGAGCTTCCTTTGGTTTGATGGTGCTCCGGAATATTCTTCCATAAGGGCCCCCAAGACGTATAAGGTAGCTAGGGACTCTGTCCCATCAGTAAAGAATGAATGAAGATTAACAACATCAGATAAAGATGTCTTACCATAATGTTCCATCTGTGGTGTTCATCTTCATTCATTCATTGCGGCCAACCTTCCTGCCCCCTCCTCGAGGCTCCTGGGGGATTGTCTGGGTCCAGATATCACTCTAAGGAACTTAACCCAACTTTGTGTCCTGCTTATGCATTTTTTTGGGTGCTTTTTGTTGTATACTCTAGGGAACATGCTCAGAAATACCCTCTGATTTTCTTATCACGGTCAAATTCAATCTGAGGTAACTAGGAGAAGGGCACTATGGGTAAAAGCTTAGCTCGTGAGCTGTTGGCTGGTGCAAACTTTGTATAAGGCCGACTCTGTTCGGAAGACGGAGCAGACACTCATCAGTAATGAATGAATGAAGATGACAAACACAGATGGAACATTGTGGTAAGACGGAATTTCTTTTTATGGATAGAGGGAGGAGATCGAACTTTGGATCAAAAGTCTTGTACAGGCTGCCATGTTGGATACGAGCATCAGATCCTAGACCCATTTGTGAGGAAGAATGAAAATGGACAACACAGATGCCAAGTTATAGTAAGTACATAACATCTAATTTATCCACTTCCTGTGATGGCCAGGAACCTTATGCTGTCAGTCAGACATTTATAACATTACTTCCAGCCTGTTAAAGACTGCGGTGGTGGTGCTGCGGTAGTGTTGTCGCCTCACAGTAAGACGTTGTCCTGTTCGATTCTCAGCTAGAGCGTCTTCTGCGTGGAGACATGCGTGAATGGGCGTACCTTCGTTGAAGGTTGTGCATCAGGGCCGGCAACTCGGCACGTAAAAATCTACTGCCAATCATTAGTGGACCGGAGTTCTGCTGTGGCAACCCCTAACTGGGAAAAGCCGAAAGACACACCAACTTCCAGCCTGTTAAAGGTTCTCAGATAGAAAAAAAATTGTTGAGGCAAGTGGAAACATTTCTTCCTCTTTGCTATTAAGTATCACATTGATCCATCTTCGGTCCCTATCTCCCAGATATGAACTTTTCTAGCAGATTAGTTTTCAAGCAGGCACTAGTTATTCATCTGTCAAGACTCTTAGTTGCTGTCTCCTTGTATCATCAAGGATTTTCTTCATCTCTAGCTTCACACAAGCACTGTAAAGCCCTTTTAAAGGGGATAATTCTTTCCAGACCTGTCCTTCTCCCCAATGGGAATTTTTTTTCTGGAAAAGCTTATTTCCTCCTTTTGAACCTACTGATTCTACTGATATAAAATTCCTCTTATGAAAACTCATTCTGCAATATATCATTTCCACCAAACAAGCCTCATAAGTACAAGCCTTGTCATCCAAATTTCCTTGCATCATTTTTCATAAAGACAGGGTGTCACTAAGAACCAACCCATCCTTTATGGCTAAGTTACAGAACTGTCAAATCTGAACCAATGCATGCATCTTCCAATGTTTTTTTCCCATAACTTTCTAGCAGAGGTGAATATGAGCTGCATTGTTTAGATGCACATACAACTCAGAGTTTGCATGCATAGAAGAAAAGGGTTCCAGAAAGGATGAGCAGTTGATGTCCTTCCTTTGCTCACTGTTGAGGTATTACTAATAGATGGACTTTCCTGTATGCATACTCATGCATGAATCGTGCCATCCCAAATAGAACCAAAATGCTCTCATCCAAAAAAAGGAAGCCAATCTGGTGGTCCCCTGCCATAAACAAACTTTACAACAAAAAGAAGAAACTTTTGCAGAAAAGAGGAAAATCCCAGGATGCAAAATAACTCCCTTACTAGCCTCAGTAAGAAACTGAGATGCCTCATAAAATCCTCCAAAGCTAGTTACGAAAATAAAATTGCCAAAGATTCCAAAGACAACCACAAAGCATTCTATAACTATGTCAAGAATCTAAATGGCAATGCTCAGATCTGCTCTGAGCTAAAACAGAATGGCATTAAATATACTGATCCGAAGGATATTGCCAATATCCTGGCAGATTGATTCAGTGCCAACTTCACCCCCCTCTCGCCCCCTAAATGGCCCATCTCAATACCGGAAGATTGCCAAATTCCAGTAATAACGGCCGCACAGGTACAAAACGCACTCTCTAAAGCCAAGAATACAGCATCCATGGGACCAGATGACATCCCGGGCTGTGTACTACATGAACTACAATATGAACTGACACCTCACCTAAGTGTCATGTTTAATCATAGCCTCACCTCAGGTTTCGTGCCCACTGAGTGGCGCAGGGCTACAGTTATCCCAATCCACAAGGGGGGATCCACCTTGGATCCCGGAAACTACCGTCCCATCAGTCTGACAAGCCTTATCTGCAAGGCCATGGAGCGTATTATCATGGAACTTATAAACAAAGAATTGGCAACCTTCAAACACTGGACCCCACCCAGTTTGGGTTTGTGAAGGGCCGATCTTGTCTCCTGAACCTGATTGACTTCTTTGAATCAGTCTCCAGAGCCATGGACAAGGGTAAGGTGGTCCACACAGCCTATCTAGACCTTGCCAAGGCCTTTGACACCATCCCCCACTCTGGAATCATAGATAAACTTATTAAGTTGGGCATTAATCCCTATGTCACCCAATGGGTTGCTAAATGGCTTACTGATGGAACCCACACTGTAAAAGTAGCCAACTCCAAATCCAGCTCCAGACAAGTGACAAGTGGAGTACCTCAGGGTTCAGTCCTGGGGCCGCTCTTGTTTGGCATCTACTTCTCTGAGGTACAGGTCAACACTAAGGGACTCTGGCTAACAAAGTTTGCAGATGACTGCAAACTGGGAGCCATTATTGAATCCCCAAATGATGTGGATACTCTACAAAGGGCCTTACAGAAACAGATGCTTGGTGCCAGAGCCATGGGCTCAAGCTCAATGCCAAGAAATGTATTGTTATCCCTTTGGAAAAAACATGTATCCATGAATTACCATATAGGTGGCAGTACACTAAACACAGAAAGTGTGATAAGAGACTTAGGGACACAAGTGGACAGTGGTCTCACCTTCGATAACCACATTGCCACAACAGTCAGGAAATCCTTCTATGTGGCACACCTCATCACGAAGGGCTTTTCATCCAGAAAAAGGAGGTCATTGTCCCACTGTACTCATCCCTCATTAGACCCATTATAGAATACAACGCCCCATTTGGTATGTACCTCTCAAGACATCTGCAACAACTGGAAAGGCCTCAGAAATACCTCACTAAAAGAATCGCAGGCCTAAAGCAGATGCCCTACGCTGACCCCCTTAAAAAAACTCCAGCTATACTCTGTCGCATATCGTCTACTCAGAGGCGATCTCTGCTTAACATACAAGGCCATGTCAAACCCAGAGCTGTTGGACATGCTACACTTAAAAAATCCCAATCCCTCAGAGCTACACGTTCCAGGGATCTAAACCTTGTCATCACAATAAACAAAACATGCTGGAGGGATAGGTTCCTGACCGAGAGACTCCCCAGACTCTGGAATAGATTGCCCATACATGTCAAGCAGAGTGCCTCTTTGGACCTCTTCAAGAGGAACCTTGATCGGATGGGAGAAAGGAAATTCACCCCAGGGATCACGTCAGTCGCCCTGCTAGACAGGGGTCCAGGAAAGTAAATAATGTGGGAAGAAATAGCCAGGGAATTGTTATGGCTAGGCTTGTATAGGCCCTAGGGCTGATAGCCTAGTACCAACCTATGAACCTGTAAAGGATAGTCATACTTCTAGCCAGCATACCACAGCCTGGGTGGGTGCCTTCTTGCATCATACATCCTAAGTATGAACTGAGAACAAGAGCTGGAAGGTACATAAGGGGATGTACGGGCATGAATTACCTCTGAACATTCTTGCCACCAGCCTGAACACTGAACCTGCATTTCATCTCCAGTCTGTCAGCCATACAGCCTATGCTATTTTCATTGCTTTGGACAGATAAGTATCCCTTTTGGGGATCCTTCCTTCTACTTATTTATGACGAAAAATTTGATTTTTATGTCGGCTAAGAAGGAAAAATGTGATCATGAAAGGCAAATTCCTTGTAGGGACAGTCAGTGTAAATGTTTGTTCAAAAAACAGTTATAATTACAAGGACTGTTCATTTGTTATTCCTTTGTCACTAAGACCATTTGGCACTGGTTATCTTCTCTTAAAATTTATCTAGGGAATCAGAGGTTAAAGGACCTTGTGCAAGGCAAAATGACTTCTAATGTGTCCATCTAACATCCCTGTCCAGCCAAAGAAGCATAAGTAATCAAAATCCAAAGCTTTTACTGTTGAGTTGGACCCAGATGATGGCACTGTGCCTATTGCTAAGTCCTCATACTGTCTAGGTATATTGGCTACTCCCATCGTAATCACATTAATGGACAATAAAAGTGCAGCATCTGTATGTCCATCTCCACCAATCAGGCATACTCTTTGACTGGGAATAGGAGAACCACATCTGATCATTTCAGAGGGACTTGAGGATATCCCTCAAATTTTAGTAAAATAAGGCATCTCTTGTACCCTTATCAAAGAATGTTGGGAGTTTGAGCCTATTCATTTTCTGCAGACTGATGTCCCTGCCAGAAAGAAACAGAAGACTAAGCATTTCTCTCCATCTATTTAGCCTGTCAAAATCCAGAGAAGTAGTGGTTTGATTTTTCACAGGAACTGTTTAAAGCTATTATGTTTGTTAAGCATGCCTTTGCAGCTCTTTCGTACTCCACACCCCTGTACTCTTTCTTCCCCTCAGAAGAGGCATATTCCAGTTCTGAGGAAAAAGATTCTGACTTTGATATTGATTACTTGGCTTTCTCTTCCTAGATTCATTCTCCTGTGGGTTTTGATTCTGAGGGAATATATCATGTCTACTCGCCCTCTAGTAGAGGAATTATCTTTTGGGGACACAGTCTTGAAAAGCATGCAGCATTTTCAATGGGAAGGTAAAAAGGTGTCAGATGTTCAAAGGAGATATTTTGATCTGTTGTATATGGAGTCCCTAAACCTTAATCTGTCCCTCCAGTTTTAGAAGCCTTGCAGGACGGCATTGCTTCTCTTTGGCAAATGATAGAGAGAGCAATAGATGGGTATGGTGAAAAGGTTTAAACATTTGCCACACTATCTTTCCATGCCAGTAATTATCAAACTTGTATGGACAAGGTACCTTTTATCTATCTTCAAAGACATGAATATACTTTTTTTCCTGATATGCCAAACTCAGAAAATGAAACTTCTGCTCTTTCTGCTTTAAATTCTGCTGCATGAGTAGAGAATACTGTAAGGGGGGGAGGTCTCTGACTAGAGGAGTGCTGACCAGATTTTTGTAATTTTAACGTAGGTGGCTTTTTTTAACTTCAGATAAGTTATGTATGTATATGATTACAGATAGGATTTGAAGAGTTTAAAGGAGGGGATTATCTAGGGTTTGAAGTTGTTCTGCGTAGGTGGGAGGACTGATACTTGAAGAAACTTTTCTTGACAGATGGTCTTTAAATCTAGCAGAGAAATATGCTTGTTTGTAGGATTTGGACACGTGGGATTTTAATTAGTTGTGTCAGGTTTAAGTTGAGTAGTAGCTGGGAGACATGCTTATTTTACAGACTAAAGAGGTCAGTGTTGGCATCAGGAATTAGTCATTTCCGATGTTCTTCATCTCACATTGCTGCAGTCCTTACACTTGGGTAGTCCGCTGTCCTCGGTCGGCCCGAATATCAAAGTATTAGGCTGACGTCGGTCAAGGCGCTTAAGACTGACATCAGGACGTCCGGGTACAAATGCGCATGACCGACTTCAAATCCTCAGTCTTTTTTGCCGCATGGTCCGATGCAGAAGCAGCGTTGCAAGTGCCGTTCGGCGTTCTGAAATTTTTCGAATTCGGAGTTTCAGACAGAGTCAAAGTTGGCTAAGTACCCCGTTAGGGAATATTTTAGTTTTTTCTTGCCTCAGTGGTTTACCGGATGTCAGAAAAAGTGAATAACTGTATTTCTTGTGGGAAACAGATACCGCATAGAGATTATCATACTTTGTGTATTCCTTGTTTGGGGCCTGAGCACGACGTTGTTGGGTGTCGCTTTTGTGTTAGGTTCAATAAGCGCACTATTAAGCGAAGGTTAGATTGTGCCAGGTTGGTCTTCGGGAAGCGGTGCAATTATAATATGCCGTCGGATGCTCCGACGCCCGCTTCTTCGAAGAAGCGCAAAGACAAAGTAGCTAAGCCCAGGCAAGAAGAGTCGTCTGTACCGGACGCCGGTTCTTTAGAGGCGTCAGTGGAACCAGTGGTTCCGCCGGAGGTTTCTCTGGAGTCCCAGGGGGAGACTTTGTTATTGCAGGATGTGGCCTCTCAGGAGGCAGGTCAGGCTGAAGGGGCTTCTCAGGTTACTGTACTCCCCTCCCTTCCTAGGGTGGTTAGGCCCTCTCCTTCTGTTTCCAGGGCTTCTCCCAGAGGCAGGCCAGGTTTAGCTTCTGTTGGTGTCACTCCTAGTTCATCAGGATCTGTGCCCAAGAAGCACATGCTTAAAATGGCAGAAGATTTAATTACTTTGATTAGAGGTTCTTTGCCCCCTCCTGATAAGAGGCCTAGGGTGGAACCAGAGTTGGGGAGTGTTGAGCAGGCTTCGGATGTTTCAGAGTCTTCGGCTGAAGACTTGCAGGAGTATTCTCCTTATTCTGATTCTGATGTGGATGATTCTACTCCTTCTGCTTCTCCTCCAGAGGATTTTTCTTTTCAGAGACTCTTCATTCCATGAGGGAACATTTTAAGTGGGAAGGTCAGGACTTCTCTGATTCCAGGAAAAGGCTTAGGGAATTTTTGTTTTTACCCCAGCATAGGCCTTTGGCTATACCTCCTGTTCTGGATGTTGTGGAAGATGTGTTTGCAGAGGCTTCACTTAATCCTGATTCTTTGCCTCCTGCTCCTGTTAAACCGGACAGGTATTACAGGGTGCCTGAAGCTCATAAATATCTCTATAAGAGTCCTAGGGCGGACCCAGAAACTGTTAGGGACCTAAGGGTGTCAAGGCCTCTGTTGTAAAAAATCCGGTTCCTCCAGATAAAGAGGCCAGGGCTTTGGATAGATGGGGAAAGAAAGTCTATACTTCTTCCACCTTAGCTATGAGGGCTTTGAATTGCCAGTTTCACATGTTGAAATATCAAAACTATCTTCTTTCTCAATTGAAGTCTAAGGTAGATGCTCTGGCGGAAGGTATTGAGTGTAAAGAATTACAAGATTTGGTACATGTTTCTGAACAGGTGGGTAAGCATTCTTTACAATGTGGTTTTGATGCTGTACAGGCCTCGTCTAGGGTGGCTGCCACTGGGTCAGTTCTTCGCAGGCACGCCTGGCTGAGGGATCAGAATTTATCTGACCATGTTAAGACAAGGATTTTAGATGCTCCTTTACAGTCTGATGTGTTGTTTGGTTCACCTGTGGAGGCAGTCTTAAAGAAAATGGAAGACAAGGCTAAGTCTATGCAGACTGTTAAAGATTTTTGCAAGTTCAGCCTCCAGTTTAGTAGGAATTGGCCTGCTAAGGGGTGAGCGTACCCTTCTTATGATTCACAGTCTAGGGTAGATCTAGGCGTGGTAGGGGCAGAGCTCAAGGCTCTTTCAGGCCTAGAACAGGAGTTCACCTGCACAGTCTTGGGTGAGGGCAGGGGCCAGTCCTTTCGTAAACAGGCCCAATGACCTACCTTTTCAGCTGCCAGAGCCTTCTCGTCTGGCAGCACCTTTGGGAGGAAGGTTGGCACTCTTCAAGGAAAATTGGAGTTTAATTACCCAAGACAGATGGGTATTGGATATCATACACCAAGGTTACAAGTTTTATTTCCATACCTTGCCTCCTTTCAAAGGCATGCCAGACGTTCCTCCTCAGCAAAGAATAGAGGCTCACAAACAAATTTCTCTGCTGCTTCAAATAGGGGCCATACAGCCGGTCCCTCTGCCAGAAGTGGGCCTAGGATTTTATTTTCGCCTGTTCCTAGTACCAAAGGGGAACACGTGGAGACCAATTTTGGATTTATCTATCCTCAACACTTATCTGGACATTCCCAAGTTCAAAATGTTGACGTTACAACAGCTTTTACCTCTGCTGGGCAAAGATCACTGGATGGTGACTCTGGATCTCAAGGAGGCTTACCTTCATGTTCCTATCAGGCTAGGTTGCAGGAAGTATCTGCGTTTTCGGGCTGGGACTTCTCATTATCAGTTCTCTGCATTGCCCTTTGGCTTATCTACTGCGCCCAGAGTGTTCACGAAAGTTCTGGCTCCAGTGATAGCTTTCTTCAGGCTAAAAGGAATACAGATCTATCCTTATTTGGACGATTGCCTGATTCTGGCTCAAGGAAGGGACGAACTTCTTCATCATTTGCAATATGTGATAGCAGTGCTAAGATGCCTGGGGTATTCTGTGAACGAAATAAAGTCCAGTCTAGTACCCTCTCAGGACATGTGCTTTCTGGGTGTGAGACTGAATACAGCATCCCAGATGGCATTTTTGACCCCGGACAAACAAAAGAATCTTTCCCTTTACTTCCATCAATTGTCTCATCAGTCCAGGCTGACTGCAAGGACAGTCCTTCAAGCCTTGGGGTTCATGGCATCTTGTATTCTGGTGCTTCCCAATGCCAAACTGCATATGAGGAAGCTACAATGGTATCTCAAAAATGTATGGACACAGCACTGCCAAGATATGGACACTGTCATTCAGATAATACCTTGCATTCAAAAGGAATTTTTGTGGTGGGCTCAGGAATGTCACCTAAACAAGGGACTCTCTGTGACCCGGCCAGAGGTGAGTCAGATTCTAATGACAGATGCCTCAGATAAAGCTTGGGGAGCTCATCTAAATGGAAAGTGGATACAAGACACGTGGCCTGCCAGACTACAACATCTACATATCAACTTGAAGGAGATGTTAGCAGTCCAATTTGCATTAATAGCTTTCAAGGATTTACTTCTTCCAGGGCAGGTGTTGGTTCTAACAGACAACACAACTGTCATGTGGTACATCAACAAGCAAGGGGGAACACATTCTTATCCTCTATGCAGGCAAGCAATGATTTTGTGGGAGACTGCTCTCAGTTTACAGCTAAATCTTCAGTCAAGGTTTCTGCCGGGAGCACAGAACTCCTTAGCAGATGTGTTGAGCAGACGAATTATGGATCCCCACGAGTGGAAATTGGATCCTCGTGTATTTCAGAAATTGACAGTGTCCTGGGGAACTCCAGACATAGATCTGTTCGCTTCTCCACTAAACTACCAGCTGCCAAAGTTTTGCACAAAAAGGTTTCATCCCACAGCTTGGAAAGTGGATGCTCTTTCTTTCAATTGGAGCAATCTTCATGTGTATGCCTTTCCACCTCTGCCTCTCCTCCCAAAGGTACTCCTAAAGGTCAGACAGGACAAGCCAAAGATGATTTTAATAGCTCCAGATTGGCCTCGACAGCACTGGTACCCATTACTGAGAAGTCTGGTGCAGGAGCCTCCATGGCCTTTGCCTTGATTCCACACCTGCTGTCTCAGGAGAACAGTCATTTACTCAATGTCAAACTTCACTCTCTTCACCTAACAGCCTGGCATATTCTGTTTTAAACCCTGGAGGGTCTCAGCTTCCACAGCAAGTTTTGAATGTTATTTTGGAGGCCAGAAGGCCTAGTACAAGGAAAGTCCGCCGCGGCAAATGGAAGAGATTTTTATTTTGGAGTGCAGCAAAGGAATTTGATGTTTCTAAGCCTAATTTAAGTGTGGCTCTTCAATATCTTGCTGAGTTACTGGACAAAGGTTTGTCCTTCTCTTCTATTAAGGTTCATGCTGCAGCAATTTCTGCTCACTATGACTGTGACCCACCATTGTTTTCTCATCCTTTGTTTAAGCAATTCCTTAGAGGGCAAAGAATATAAGACCCCACGTAGAGCTCCTACTCCTGCTTGGGATCTCAATTTTGTGTTGGAGAAACTCACTCTACAACCTTTTGAGCCTGCAGCTACTGCCGAGTTGAAATATTTATCATGGAAGACTGCTTTTTTGTTGGCCATTACCTCTGCGAGAAGGGTTTCTGAATTACAGGCTCTTATGGCAGTTGAGCCTTTCTTAATTTTCCATAAGGACAGAGTATCTTTGCGTACTAATCCTTCCTTTATGCCTAAAGTGGTTTCTAGTGTGGCTTTAAACCAAACTATTCATTTGCCTACTTTTTATGCAAACCCCCAAAATAAAGGGGAGAAGATTTTGCACACTTTGGATATACACAGGCAGTTGCGATATTATTTGAGCAGAACTAAAGGGTTCAGGCAGTCTCAGCAATTATTTGTTTCATTTGCTTTGGGTTCTCAGGGCAAGCCTGTTTCAAAACAAACTATTTCTAAGTGGATTGGGTTTTGTATTGCTTTCTGTTATTCCCATCATGGTAAGGAGATTCCAGCTGGGATTAGGCCTCATTCCACTAGAGCTACTGCCACTTCTACAGCTTTTTTGAGGGGGGTGGCAACTAAAGATATTTTGGAGGCAGCCACTTGGAGTTCAGTGCATACTTTCTCTAAGCATTACCACCTTCCTCTTTACTCTAAATCTAGGGCTGGTTTTGCCACTGCAATTTTACAGGGCATTTTGGCAGCACCTAATGCTTTATAGTTTTGCCATCCTCCCTTACCTCTGCTTTGGGATTCTACCCAAGTGTAAGGACTGCAGCAATGTGAGATGAAGAACATAGTACAGTTTTGTACCTACCATAAATGTAGATGTTCAAGATCTACATTGCTGCAGTCCAATTTACTCCCTCCTTCCCCTCTGTAGTTAGAGGCGGTGGTGTGGTTTGGGTTGTAAATATTGTGGATATTGTATATATTGTACATATGTTTAGTGCAAGGGTGGTTGGTTGTTTTTTGCTCTCTTTTGGTTTTGGCCTTTCTTTTTAGGGTCTTCTGACATCTGGGGCAAGAAAAGACTGAGGATTTGACGTCGGTCATGCGCATTTGTACCCTGACGTCCTGATGTCAGTCTTAAGCGCCTTGACCGACGTCAGCCTAATACTTTGATATTCGGGCCGACCGAGGAAAGCGGACTACCCAAGTGTAAGGACTGCAGCAATGTAGATCTTCGAACATCTACATTTATGGTAGGTACAAAACTGTACTTTTTTTGTTATGCTGAGGATGTCCTGCAACATTTTTCCAAGTTGTGTAATGCTAGAAAGTAGTGGGATATGAACACACCCATTGCCTAGTGTGGTGTGTGATCTAAAATTGACCTGAATGAGTAGCTAATTGAGGCACTCCTCATTTTCTGAGGTGTTCTGAGCTGGTAGTGTGCTATCTGTTTTGCGTTGTGGCCTTACTAGCAACATATTTCCATCCCCCATTTTTTTAACCGGGGCAGTTATTGAGGAAATTATTGATAAAGGTAAGGAACAAGTGCTGTCTTTGAGCCAAGCCTCAGTGATTTGCAGATGTCATATTTTGTTTGAGAATCTAGACTGGGAGCCAGGCAGTTTTGCTCCTGATACTTACAGGCATCAACATGGTGTAGTTTTAGGAAATTAACTATTGCAAAATATGGTGTTAAGTGCAGAATAACAGTATCAGAATACAATAAAAAGAAAAAAAAATGACAAGTACAACATAAAAAGTCACATTTTTATGTATATTTAAAGAATAGAGTCTCTGGCATTAAATATTTTTATTTATTTATTTTTATTTTTTTAAGTTTTAAGTAGTTAAATCTCGACATGGGGATAGTGTTCAGGTTTTAAATGTGTGGATTGTTGCATGCATTTAATGGAAATTATTTTGCAGGACAGACAGATCAAGTGATCAGGGTTTTGAAAATAGTTTGGATTAGAGGCTGAAAAAAGGAGGAAGGGGGGTTTGAATATAATGTGTAATGCCAAAAGTAAGTGGAGGAGTAGGGCTGGCATTTGGCAGATTCTTTCTAGAAGTAGGTGGTTTTGGAGAGGTGATGTGTAAAGTGATTAATCTTTTTTTTTTTTTTTAATCTGTGTTTTTGTGAGGGTGTGGCTTTTACTGAAAGGGATGTACTGGCTGTTTGTTAAGTAGTAAGATGTTGTTGAACTGAAATTTGTAGGTAGATAAAGTTGAATCTGAATAAAACTGAGGAAAATGAGGGGTGTTTATACCCAGAGCACAAACTCTCTGAGATGTATATTGCTGAGGTAAGAGCAGCAACTATTGGAAGTGTTGTTAGAAGTGAAGGAAGGCTGGGTGTGGGCTGTGCATATTGAAGGGGAGGTAGCTGACAGAGAGCAGAAGCTCTAGTTGAGAGAGTAGTGGCCCTAGATAACAGAATGTTGCTTTCCTCAGGGGTTTAATTTAATAAAGGTTTTTTAAAAAAAAGTCATGCATTAATAGAAAAGAAAAACAACAATATTAGCATTTTTTTCATTTACGTACATTTTACATATATATTTTCTTTATATAATGTTGAACTGAACATCACTTGTTAAAGTGCTCACTTCTGGCCTTCTCTCAAACCTTACTCCTCCTGAACATTATTCTGCATGTATTGTTGTCACAACTTTCTGTTTATTTCTATGTAATTGGCTCCTTCCCTTTTCTAAACATATCTCTCCCAGTTCTTTTCTCTTTTACAGTATTCAGTATGTCAAATGCTCTTGGTTTAGATTTTGATTTCCATTTTCTAGTATTTTTTTTTATGGCAGTCAACAGAATTAAACTTAATTAGGCTTTTTAATATTTGTAGGTAATTCAGATCCTGTGTCCCAGCTCAAAATAATCATCTCATTAGTTACAGCCATTTGCCCCCCCCCCCCCCATATTTCTAATGGAGTACTTTGTAGGGAATTTTTAAAGTCTGCCTACTTATTACAGTCCCAAAAAGGCACGTTTCCAATTACCTCTTTCTTCTGCTTCACACCTCCAACATTTGCTATCTACCCATGAAAAAAATATTTGAAGTCTATTTGGGGTGTAAAATACCTATGCGAACACCTCCAAGCAAAAATCATAAATCTTGGACTTTGCATAGTTAGGAGCCATACATATGTCCTGCTGCTGTTCCTTTGTATGCAGTCTCTTCCCAATATTTTCTAAACTCCTCTGATTCTTATAATTATCATGCAATATTTTGTATCCCCTACTGATTATCCCCTTCTTAACAGCAGCTTCTGTTCTAGATTCAACTAAAAAAATCTACCACAGCAGGTCTCTCACTTAAGGCTGCCCTCTCTCTTTTTGTTTGGTTATATTCTGATATCTTTCCTTGGTTGGTAAGACCGTCTCTGACCTGCAATCCAAATTTCTTTTTGGTCTCACCCTACTCTGTTACTTTTTCTTCTTTAGTTATTTGTTCCCACTGACTTGATTCCTTTGCCAGTTTTCTCCAGTAAATTCCACCCCTTGCCTGTTTTCTGTACCCCTACTTGGCAGTCATCCCTATTAGCAAACCCTCCTTTTTCCATTCCCGTGTTGGCTTAGTTCTTAGAATACTTTCTGCAACTTTTGAATATAATATTGTGCATGGTTATTATTTTCCTTGAGGATCTGCATACAAAACATCTCACAGTTTTTCATTATTTCTTGAATTCCCCCCTGCTTTATCATCCCGTTCCCACTTTGAATTATAACCACCTGCTTGGATTATGTATTTGAGCCTTAACTGTGTAGCTCTAAAATATCCCTTCAAATCAGGTAATCCTAAACCATCTTCTATTGGGAGGATCAACTTGACTCACTTAACTCTTGCACTCCCCCCCCCACCCCCCCCCAGATAAATTCCTTCAACTCTTAATTATCCACAGCTTCTCTGGTTGATACAAATATGCCTGGCCTGTATATAAAACTAAAGGGACTAAAAACATTTTCATTGCTTGTGTTTTGCTGTCTATATCCATTTACAACAGTGTCCAGTTTCTCAGTTTTTGTTTTATCTTTGGTTTAGTCTCTTCACACATGGCATAATCCTTTTTAATCCATACTCCTAAATACTTCATCTTATTGTGTCCCCTAAAATGGGTATTGCTGAACCAGTGTGTGTGGGTACATAATTTATGCCTGTAGCCGTTGTTTTTTCTGTAATTATTCTATATCCTGAAAAGACTTGACTATAAATGCTCCCTACAACTGAGATGTAATTGTCTGGATTCATCAAGTAGAAAATAACTGCAAATAAATCCAGTTTTCCTTGATCATCATACTAGTTATGTCCTTGGATTTATTTATATTCATTGTATTCATTGTATATCCTGAAAAGACTTGAAACTGTCGCAAAATGGTCCAAAGCTCTGAGATTTTCTTTTTTGGATTTATCAAGTACATATTAATGTCACCTGCAAAGCAATTTTTCCTTATTACTATACCAATTTATATCCTTGAATTTTTGAGTCCCTTATTTTCTTTGCGAGTAGCTCTTAAGTATAAAGCAAATAAAGGGTAAAGAAGAGACCAATGTTTGGTTACTCTGTTCAAACACAACTTATTGGAGAGGAAACTTTAATTTTTGCCTCTGATCCTGCATATATCCTCCAAATGAACCTTATTGTATCAGTGAATTCAAATACTTCCATTCCCTTACTCATAAAATCCAAGCTTACTTTGTCAAATGCTTTCTCTGCATCAAGATCCACAAACAGCAGCAGTATGTTGCTTACATTCTGCTTCCCCCTGGATCATTGTTCTATTAATGTTGTCAAATGTTTGCCTCCCCCTCCATAAAATCATTTTGATCCTTACAGTTTTGACAACACCTTTGCCATTCTTGTAGCTAGTGTAGACTTAAACACTTTTTAAGTCATAGTTTAAAATTGAAATTGTGTATATGAAGCTGGGTCTGACTGGTTTCTTTACCGTCTTTGGGTAATACAGCCACAACAAATTTCTTCCATGATGTGGGTAATTCCCCTTCTTTTGAAGTACTGTTAAACAAAAATTTCCAGATCATTAACTTTCTACCCTCCTAACTTCGAAACTTCCACAGGAATGCCATGTGTTCCTTGAGAATTCCCTGTAGATTGCTAATACATCACTGCTTTTATCGCCTCTCCTCTTGTCCTAACTGTTAGTTGTTCATAGGATCGTATATATCTAACTGCCCTCATGGACCATTTTACCCTAGCCAGTTACCCCATTTGAGAATCAAGCCCTGCACCTTGTGTATTTAAGGTAAACACCTTCTCCATTATGCCAGTCTCCCTCATTGTACTCTAACCTTGACATAATTATGCCTTCCATAAATATTTTCATGTGTGCTCTTTCTTGGTTTCCATATTTCTCTGCTTTATACAAAATGTAATAAAAATATTTTCAAAATATCTCTTAATACCTCTACAGGATGGCTGGGTTTCTTGTCTTGGGCTCCCTAAGTTTGGCAACAGTCCTTTCTTCTTTCTGTTACCTAAGTCATGGAGCTGCACTGGTTATGCTGTGGACTTAAGCAAAATGGTTGCAATAACAATCTTTTTAAACTCATGCATATTATCTAAATGCTCCCTTTTCCTGTTTAGCAGTTTGTAGTTGCTTCTCCTCTTCTATGAGCTACCCATTATTCTGAAATAGTTTAACCTTTGTCAGGTCTTCTGCTTCCTATTATTTCTTAACTGTAGATGTGAAGTTGTTAAATCTCGCTGTTTATTCTCACTGATGGGTTCGGAGCCGATCCTCGGCTCCGACACGGCCGATGGCAAGCTCAAGGTTTGTCAGTAGCTCGAGACCAAGCCCCTTATCCCACAATGCACTGCTGGAATTACCTCGGATCTAGTTTGCAGCGGCAAGAGAGATCTCGGTGTTCCAGTTAGCTTGGACCATTTTAGAAACAAATTAACAGCAAGTCTATAAAAAAAGTTTTCTTTTTTTTGTTTAATATATATAGTATGTGTTAGTACTATTATATTTAATCTCTAGATAGCAGAAATAGTTTAAAAGTTAGGGCCTTGTTGGCTTCTTAGTTTGTGTGGGCCTTAAGCCCCTTTTCTCTACTATGGAACAGGGTCCCGATCTACATAAGACAGAGCCCCTCACTATCACTGTTCAAGAGGAACCTTA
This sequence comes from Protopterus annectens, assembly GCF_019279795.1. Lineage (NCBI taxonomy): Eukaryota > Metazoa > Chordata > Ceratodontiformes > Protopteridae > Protopterus > Protopterus annectens. The sequence goes on along the minus strand of NC_056729.1, from coordinate 337,621,563 downwards.
ATGAGTGGATGGGTAACAGAAAGTTCACACTGGGGATCACATCAACAGCACTACTAGATAGGGGCCAAGTACTAGCTGCTAGTACAAGGGTCTAGGGAACTACTAAAGGGGTGGTGAATACTACACAATGTGGCTGGGCTAATGTATGCCTTCGGGCAGATAGCCCAGTACCAACCTATGAACCTATTAATCTTTATTATACTCAGGTTTTTCTGTGGGCCTCTTAGCCCTATATTTGTATCTATATTTTTTGTTTAATATATATTTTTTGTTAAAAATATATATATATTGTTATAGTTAGTGCCCGGTTTGGGCTTAGTTGTGCATCTGATTTACTGCCTTTTTCACTTAACTATGTCGGATGATAGGGAGACATCCCATCCCAAATCGGGATTCAAAAAATGCCCAGATTGTGGGCAGAAAATGTCTGTTACCGACTGACACATTCAATGTGTCTACTGTCTGGGGGCTAAACACCTCCAAGACACCTGTAGCATTTGCCACTCCTTTTCTTCAAGAGTTCTCTTGGAGAGAAGGAGGAAACTTATAGACAGCGGATTGCTACAGCAATCTTTTTCGCAAGTCTTGAGTAGCCATGAAGGGTGCTAGCACATCATCCAAATCCTCAAAATCCATGTCTTCAGATAAGGCCTCAAAAAAGGCTAAGATTTCAGGAGGAGGGTCATCGGTTCCACAGTCATCGGAACCGAGTGTACCTTTGATTCGGAGCCAGCTCTCAGTATTGGAGCCAGTCTCTGAAGTCCTTCTTCACCTCTGCTCCAGTCAGCACCTTCAGCGCATTCAGCCAAGTCTTCAGTCAGACTTTCAGATTTGGACATGGATTGGCTAGTGCAGAAGCTTTTACAGGCACCAGGACTTGCCAAATTGTTGGCCCCGACCAGCTTGTTGGTACCGAAGACCATGGAACCGGACTTGTCTACTCCTCCTCCGAGCCGTACTGGACTCTCGGAGCCGAAGGAAATTGAACCGATGGTGGTCGAACCCTTGGAGCCAATACCTGCACTGGTGTTATCGGCTCAATCTACTCGGATGTCCTTGGCGCCGACCGAGGACTCTAGGAGCCGACGCTCTCCCGTCGGGTCCAGGGAGGATAGTCATACCGACTTGTCAGTGCCGACTCTTCCTCTCAGGGCTTCAGCTCGGAAGAACTTGGCTCCTACCTCGGGCTCGGAGCCCAGGGTTTTACTGCGGGAGGATCGGACGGTACTCTCGGGTCCGTCCACTCCTTCTCGTCAGAGCCATGGTGCCTTCGATGCTATGAGGAGAGTTTTGTCTCGAAAGACAACGTCAGCATCAGTTCAGCTTTCCCTCTCCCCTCAAGCTCCTGTGTCTGCTTCTTCATCTACCGATCCCTCTAAGCGTAGAGACCCCGAGCCTCAAGTACCCCCACAGGGTGTCCCCTGCTCTTCTGGGACCTCCCTAGATCCCCCTCCACTGAGGAGATGCCCAGGAAGAGACTATGCAAGAGGAGGCACTTAGACTCCCCACAGGAGTCTTTGACATCTGACAAGGACTTAGATGAGTCAGAAGGGTCCCCTCGATCCCCCTCTGAGGATATCTCCTTTGCAGAGATACTAGAGATCCTTAGAGGGGCGATTGGCAGTCCAAGACCCCTACTGAGGATGAGTCTGTGCTCTTGAAGGCTTTTGGGTCTCAACCTTCCACTTCTTGGGTGTCTCCGCCTTACGAAGAGCTCATGGAACTGATCTCTCGTATGGCGTGGGAGTCACCGGAGGCCATGGAACCTGTCCCTCGTAGACCCAATAAATTCATATCTGCCCCAGTGGACAAGACATTTTTGACAAAAGGAGTGCCTGTTGATGCCATGGTGGTAGCTACAGCCACCAAAAAGGAAGTATCTGAGACATCCTCTTCTGTCCATCCCCCTAACAGAGATTCTAGGGTTATGGATAGATATGGGAAGTGCATGTTTAGTTCAGCGACTTTTCTCTACGATCACTGAACTTCTTAACCCATTTTACAAGACTACAGAGAGATCTCCTGAAAGAGCTAGGAGATGCTCTCCAGGGTGCAATAGCTGCAGGAGTGGCCGACAAAGTCAACGCCCAGTTCGCTACCCTAAACTCAGTAGTGAACTCATCCATGCGTCTCATATCATATGCAGCTGATGGTTCGAGTAGAGCCGCTAGTTCGGGCATTGCTCTTCGAAGATAAGCCTGGATGCGTCTCTGTTCCTTTGTGGAACCCTTTAAGTCTTCCTTTATTAATACCCCATTCGATGGCTCATCACTTTTTGAGCTGAAAGTAAAGGAAACTTTAACCAGGTGTGAACAGGAAGGCAAGACCTTATCTGCCGTTGGGGTCTGTTTTTCCACCCCCACTCGGCCCTACCCCAAGGGCTCTAAGGGGGGAAAATGTGGTTCTGAAAAACTCTAAGGCAGCCTTTCAGGACACGTGGAGAAACCCCCTCTAGAGGCAGAGGAGGGGGTTATAATGGAAGATGCCGCACCTGTGGCAGAGGGGGTCCGCAGCAACAGGGTGACAGGGGTCAGTTCTCCGGTCAGTCCTACCAGTGCCCCTGAAAGGGGGCCCGACTGTTCGGCTCTGGAGGCAGTCGGGGGTCGCTTGTCTTTGTACTCAGAAGCCTGGCTAAACATAACATCGGATACTTGTGTACAAAGCATCATTTCCAGAGGATATTTCATACCGTTCTTCACCCCTCCCATTCCTATAAAGAAAATCCCAGATGTTCCACCCAATCTCAGGGAACAATCGTAGAGGTCCGCAGATTGCTAGAAAGAGAGTCATCCATCCAGTCCCAGCAGACCAAGTCGGATTCGGAACTTACTCAAGATTCTTTTTGGTACCAAAGAAAACAGGGGACTGGAGACCTATCTTGGACCTCAACAGACTCAACCAGTTCAGAAGAAAGAGAAGTTCCGAATGGTCACGCTTCAGTCCATTCTTCCCTTCTTAGGGAAAGGCGATTGGATGTGCTCCATAGATCTCAGGGACTCGTACTATCACATAAAGATGAGCAGACACTCCAGAGATCATCTGCGCTTCAGGCTGGGAGTCGATCATTACCAGTTTCGAGCCCTGCCCTTTGGTCTCACTACAACCCCCAGAGTGTTCACCAAATGCATGGCAGTGGTCACAGCTCACCTGAGGCGTCTAGGATTCCAGGTGTTTCCATACCTATACAATTGGCTCCTCACCACTACCACCAGGCATCAATTGACCCAGGCAACACAATACACTCTGACACTCTGCCATCAATTAGGCATTACAATCAACTTCGAAAAGTCTGCCTTATTGCCATCTCAGCATACTGTTTTTATAGGAGCAGAGTTAGATACCTCAACTATCACTCTACGTCTCCCTATCGAAAGAGTCTCTCTTCTCCACCAAAATGTCAGCTCACTGATGTCGAAGAACAAAGCTACAGCAGTGGAGGTATTGAAAGTACTAGGTTTGATGGCGGCAGCAATCCTGGCTGTACCACTCGCAAGGATGCATATGCGAATTCTTCAATGGCTTCTTTTCGCTCAGTGGTCTTACAGAACTACCAATACACCATATGATTCTTATCATGGATTCTTGCAGGAGAGACCTTCGGTGGTGGTTGACATCTCTTCATGTCACGATCGGAAGACCCTTTGCCCCCCCCCCAGTAGCCACTGTGACCACGGACGCTTCCCTGATAGGGTGGGGGGGCATTTTCAGGGAAAGACTGCCCAAGGCACATGGACAGATCAAGAATCACATCTGCACATCAATGGTCTAGAGTTGAGAGCGGTACTTCTGGCGTTGCAGTACTTTCAGGACTCTCTTCCTCTAGGGACTATTGCAATTCAGACAGACATGTCAGTAGTCTGGTACGTGAACAAGCGGGGCGGAACCAAGTCCTACCCCCTTTGTTGAGAAGCCCTCCGGGTCTGGCAGTGGGCTGTGTCGTCCCAGTGTTTTCTGTTAGCAACGCACATTCCCGGGAAATCCAACATGATAGCGGACAAGCTAAGCAGGGCAATATTACTCCCTCACGAGTGGTCTCTCAAACAACAGGTTGCGGAGTTGATTTTCTGCAAATGGGGTCAGCCTTGCTGCGACCTTTTTGCCAGCCACATCAATTCAAAATGCAGAAGCTACTTTGCCCTAATACCATCTCCCGGTCATCCCCCGAGAGACGCACTTTTACACTATTGGCCCCCAGGTCTCCTTTATGCATTTCCACCCTTCCCATTAATACCCAGATTTTTACAGAAAGCAAAATCACTGGGAAGGACTGTTAGCCTCATAGCCCCCTACTGGCCTCTACAGATTTGGTTTCTGTTTCTCCACCATCATCTGTTGGAAGATCCATGGATCCTGGACCCAGTTCCGGAACTTCTGACTCACCCGTCAAGGGATCTTCATCCTTCTCTGTAGTCCCTCAAACTGACTGCTTGGCTAATCCACTTCCCCTAATTGCCAGGCTTCATTCAATTTCAGAAGATACAAGACAGATTCTTTTGTCTTCTTACAAGCCATCTACCAGGAAATTATATGGCAGTAAATGGAAAAGGTTCTCAATTTGGGCCCTTTCCAAGCTCCGCTATCTTCGATCTTAGAATTTCTAACAAAGATTTTCAAGGAAGGGGCAGCAGCTGCTACAGTTCGAGTTCAGTTAGCTGCTATCTCAAATTTTCACCTTGGTCTTGGTGGCTCAAATATTATGAGCCATAAATTATCTAAAACCTTCCTTAAAGGCGTTTTTCATGAGACCCCTGATCAAAATTCCCTTTTCTCCCTGGGATTTAAATCTTATGCTGCCTCAAATTATTCTTCCCCCTTTTGAACCAGCATCTTCTTGTGATTTAAATTTTTTATCTTGGAAAACAATATTTCTTGTGGCCATTGCATCTGCCCGCAGAGTGTCAGAACTTCAAGCATTATCTATCAGATTACCCTACATGATCTTCCATCCTGATAGAGTATCTCTCAGAACAAACCCCTCATTTTTACCTAAAATGTGTTCTGAGTCAAATATCACTCAGGTCATTGAACTGCCAGTCTTTTTCCCCAACCACTCAAGCAAATTGGAATATATGCTGCACAAACTTGATGTTCACAGACAGCTCAGATTTTATCTTGACAGAACTAAGGATATTAGGAAATCAGACCAACTTTTTGTATCCTTCTCAGAAGCAAGAAAAGGCAATCCAGTGGCTAAAACAACTTTATCTAAATGGTTATCCGATTGTATATCCTTTGTTTATGAGAATATGAGCATGCCTTTAAGGCACAAACCAAAAGCTCATTCTACCAGAACTGTGTCTACCTCTTCTGCTTTTCAAGCTAAATTGCCCCTTGACAATATTTGTGCTGCAGCCACTTGGTCTAAGCCTCATACCTTTATCTCACATTACAAAGTAGGTGGGGCTTCAAGGGACAGGTCTTCCTTTGGTTGTATGGTACTGAAGAACATACTCCCATGAGCCACCCAAGGTTGAGGGTGCTAGGGACGCTACCCATCAGTGAGAATAAATGGCGAGATTTAACAACTTCACATATAGAAGTTATGTACTTACCATAACGTTCCATGTGAGTTTATCTTGCCTTTATTCTCATGTCTCTCCCTTCTTCCCCCCCTGGCTGATTGTTGACTTAGAGGCTAGTACCATCCTGGTTATTCAATACCTCTTCTTCCCCTTTGGGAAGTGTTCTTTGTATGTATATATATATATATATATATATATATATATATATATATATATATGAGGGTATGTATATGTTGTATATATGTATATACTGTTATTCACAGCAAACAAGATCTGAGGTAATTCCAGCAGTGCATTGTGGGATAAGAGGCTTGGTCTCGAGCTTCTGGCAAACCTTGAGCTTGCTATCGGCCGTGTCGGAGACGAGGATCGGCTCTGAACCCATCAGTGAGAATAAAGGCGAGATAAACAACTCACATGGAATGTTACGGTAAGTACATAACTTCTATTTCTCTGTTATTTCTACCCTATTTTAAAACTCCTTTTTCATTTTGTCCCACTCACTAATTCTCTTTTGAAGACATTTCTATCTTAAAAAAATTCAGTTTCCACTACCCATTCCTTAAATCCCCCTCTTTTTAACAGGTAGGTGGGAAAGTACCAATGACTCATTTTTACTTCATTATATATTTTTATATTGGTGTTTATCTGTACATGATCTAAAATAGTTATTGCATGTGTGTGTTGAAGGTTTCAATTAAATGCACATGTACCCATGCAATATTATTTCTATCTAGTCTAGTCCAATTGTTGTACCTTGGAGAATAATGTATAAATTCTGTCTAAGTTCCTACTACTGAATTCACATTTTCCATACCAAATATTTTCATAAATTTCTTCAAAAATCTATCCTCTTGAATTATATTGTCCCATCTAGGTCCCGTGATACATCCTCACTATTGCAATTCAAGTTTCATTCCCCAACTATAAGTAATAGTCCATGATTAAAGCTGATTATTTCTCCCAAAAATTTAAGCTCTGTAATAGTAGTCTTTGGAATATACATACATGCCAGCATAATTGCCTTGGCTTGCCAAGAGCCCCTTACTACCACAGATCTACCAATATTGCCTCTTTTCCTATGTCACTTTTGGAGCCCCTCTAGCAGTCAGTATTACTCTCCTTTCCCCTTGTCACTGATATTCTGCTGAATATTGATACTGGAATCCATTCTTTGTCAAATTCACATGCTCATTTTTTTCAAATGTGTCTTCTGCAGTATTGCTATTTGCACTCTGCATTTCATCATATAATTAAATACACTTTCTTTTTTGTCTGTACCTGTAAGGCCATTTACATTCCAAGATAATATGGAGAAAGTAGTCATTATGATAAAAAGCTACTATTCCCATGTATTATACACAGTTTGTGTGCATTTCCAAAGTTTGTCTTACTTGCACACACTGTTTGGCAGGCTGATCTCTTTTATACAGTTGTTTTGTCCCATCTCTACTTGAACCTGTGTCACATTTTCAGGACTTCTTGCTTTAATGAAAACCCTCAAAAAAAAAAACAAAAAACTAAATATAGTTTCGGAGCACACTATCCTGTATTAGTTTAGAACAAACCCACAAAACTCTGTACATTTTCAACAAATGAAGTTTAACCCTCCAAATAGCAATTGTCCCAAATCTATAGCTGCTCCCACAGGCATCACCTAATCTAAAACTAAGGATCTGATGTCATTTTTATTCATCCTCAATGAATGGGTTCAGATCCAATCCTCGAATCCAGCTCAGCCACTTTCTCTAGATTCTAGGATCCGACTCTCAAGCTTCTCCCTTACCCATAATGCCCCTGACAAATGTGCTACCCCAGATCTCATTTTTCCGCTCTTCAGGTTCAGACGGGATTGCAATTTCTCAAGCTCATTGTAGGTTTAGTGAGTGTAAAACGTATTTCTTCTCTCTAAATATGTTTTCCTTGGTATTCTTAGTGTCTCCCCTACCTATCTTCTAAACTTTCTGAATACCAAATAAAGATAATTTTCTTTAGTAATTTTCATCACCAGTGTTGGTAACTTTTCCCCTCTGTTACCTCTCTTTAAGGTATTCTTTAGTTTATACCATTGTTGGTGCAAGTCTTTTCCATTTGTTATATCTGTTATATAACCAAAAAGACTTTCTTTTTCTAACTTGAGCTTCTGTTGTGTGTTGCCTTGTGGTATGGCTGAAATGCCTACTGGTTTCTAAAAGTGCACTTCCTGTGAGCATACGATCCCCAACTCTGATGCTCACAGGGACTGTCTAGGCCTGGCACACTTGGACATCTCCTGCTTTATTTGTGCAGCGTTAAATGCCAGGGCCATTAGCAACAGGAGGAACAAGCTTATTTTAAAAGACCTCTTTCCAGCTTCTGGTCTTTCCACTGGTAATAATCATGGGCTCAAATCCCCTATCATAAATCAAAGGAGCCCAAGAAGAACCAAAAATCCTCCCCTGCAGGTCTTCTAAGTCAATATTTCCATCTGAGCCTCTTAACAAGATTTCAATGAGCTCTGATTCAAAGTCTTTAGCTCTGACTTCTACTGTTGCCAAGTCTCTTTGGCTCCGTAGTCCACAACTTTCCCTGGAGCCAGTATCCGCGAGGTTGAGGTCTCCCTTTTCTTCAGGAGACTCCTAAAAAGTTTTCCAGGTCACCTTCCACTTCTTCGTCCATTAGGTCCTCTCAAAGTCTTTCTGAGGTGGAGGTGAATAGGATGATGAGAAAATTCCTCAAAACACAGATCCAGATGGGGATCTTGCTATCTCTGTCTCCCATCGGATCTGTGAGCCTTAAACCTTCCTTCCAGCCTGTTGTTGCTCCTTCTCCGATCCAATCTACTGTTTCAGTGCCCTCGGACTTGAGGTGTCTGAGAGTCGAACTGTCTGATCTGAAGATCTTCCACTCAGACTTCACTGATCCTTTCAGTTCCTATCCCCCCTTCCCCGGAGCACAGTGGTTGTTGGAGCAGAAGCATCAGCATCAAATCCGAGGGGTTGACTTCGACTGCAAAGTTTCCCTTGGAGCTTCGTTAGACAGCTCAGCCCCATCTCCTCCCTTGGAGTGGGACCATCTGCGCCGAGAGTCTCTGCTCCAGTTGGATTGTCCTCAGCGTTTCCTTGTCCTTTTACCTTTGAAGTGGCGGAGAGGGTTTTCTCTCACGCCAGAGCAGTTTCGACTGTTCCGTGTTTGGATCCATTTCCTGTTCCCTCGTGGGATCCTGTGCCTTAAGTCTTGTCATCCTACACTTCTGGAACAGCCAGCCCATCTGAGCTTCCAAGCAGTTCCCACAAGGGTATGCCCTGCTTCTTCCGGCACCTCTCCAGAACACCCCACTGAAGAGGTTTCTTGGAAGAGGTCATGCAAGAGGAGGCACTTGGATTCCCCACAGGAATTACTCAAAGAAGACACCGATTTTGATGAAGTTGAGGGATCCCCTGAATCTCCACCTGAGGATGTCTTGTTTGGAGACATCCTAGAGATCCTTCACCAGAAAGGTGGTTAGTCCTCCCAAACCCCTTCCCCAAGAAGAATCTGTGTTCTTGGAAGCCGTTGGCTGTGGACCATCTACATCTTGGGCCCCCCCCCCCTCACGAATGAGCTGATAGATCTTGTCTCCCGCAGGGCATGGAAAGAACCAGACTACTTAAAACTGATCCAAAAATGCCCAGACAAAATTTTGAGCATGCATTCAGACAGACAACACTGGACCAAGGAAATCCCTGTAGATGCCATGATTGTGCAGCAGCCACTAAAATGGAGTTGGCTGAACAGAGCACCACTGTCCATCCCCCTAATAGGGAGTCTAAGGTGTTGGACAGGTTTGGGAAGTGAGTGCATGCTTCAATGACCTTTTGCCTAATGGTCACTGAGTTACCTGGCACATTTCACTAGGTTACAGGGGGGCTTAGTTAAGGAACTCACTAACTCTATCCCTGGTTCCTTATCTGCAGAGGAACAAAAGTTATTTTCTTTACAACTGGCCACCCTGCAATCCATTACTAAGGCATCCAGGTGGTTAATCTCGCACACTGCTGAAGATTCCTCATGGGCATCTGGTTCAGGCATAGCCATTAGGATACATGCTTGGATGTGGTTATGTGATTTTGTGGAGCCTTTCAAGGTGTCCTTCAACACTGCTTTTATGGATTATCTTTGTTTGGGCTAACTGTTAGAGACACTTTCTCACAGTGCGGAAGATGGAAAGACCTTGTCTGCCATGGGAGTCTGCTTTTCTACCCAACAGAGACTCTTTTTCTAGGAATCAACACAGTGGTAAAAAGTTGTGGTTCCAGAAATCTCAAGGACCTTTCCAAGAGTCACACAGAGACTTTTCCCCCAGAGGCAGGAGGGGAATAACTACAATGGAAGATGCCACCCCTGTGGCAGACGGAGGGCCCACATAATCAATGGTCTCAAGATTCCTTCTCAGACAGATCCTTCCAGCACTCCTGAAAGGTTGCCAGACTGCCCCTCTCTGGAGGCAGTCAGAGGGCACTTGTCCTGGCACACAAGAGCTTGGAGAGCCATCACAAAAGATTCATGGGTGCAAAAGATCATATCCAGTGGATATTTCATTCCCTTTTTACAAGTACCCCAAAAGAAAAGAAAATATCTCCCTGATGTTTCACTCAGTGGGAGTTAGCAAGAGGATCTGGAATCTGCTTAAAGTTCTTTTTAATGCTAAAGAAAACAGGGGACCTGAGACCCAGTTTTCGATCTAGGTTATCTGAACCAGTTTGTAAAGAATTCCAAATTCCGGATGGTCACGGCTCAGTCCATTCTGCCTCCCCTGCAGAAGGATGATTGGATGTGCTTTGTTGATCTTCAAGATGCGTACTATCACATCAAAATGAATAGGTGCTCTTGAAGATACCTATGCTTCCAGTTGGGACCCCGTCATTATCAGTTCAGAGCCCTACCCTTCGGTCTAACCAGGGACCCCAGGGTGTTTAGATGCATTCCACTGGTAGCAGCTCATCTAAGACTGCTTGGATTCAGAGTGCTACTTAGACAACTTGCTCATAAACACACCAACCAGGCATCTTCTGGAGAGAACCAGAGATTATTTACACCAGTTATCCCACTCTCTGGGAATTGCAATCAGTCTGTCCAAGTCACAACTTCAACCACTTCAAGTCTTGGAGTTTTTTAGGGACTCGTCTGTATACAGTCAGTTGTCTTGGCTCTTGCCTCTGAACAGAGTTCTTACTTTGAAATCTCATGTCAGACAGGTTCTTTTTCATCCTTCTCCCCCAGCAAAAATGGTACTCAGTGCACTAGGATCGATGGCTGCTACAATAACTTTAATACCCACTGCTCATCTTCATAAGTGAATTCTTCATTGGACTCTAGCCTAGCAGTGCAATTATCTTTTCATTGACACCCAGTAAAATTATCACGGGTTTGTAGAAAGTCCATGCTTTGGTGGATAAGAGATTGCTTAAGGGTGTCCATTTGTACTTTCTCCCCTGAACGTCACATTGACCGTGGACGCCTCCCAGTTGGGGTGGGGGATATTACTTGGAATGGATCATCCAAGGCACATGGTCCCCAGAAGAGACCAATTTGCATATAAACATCCCCGAGATGACAGTGGTGCTTCTAGTGTTGCAGACTCATCAGAGCTCTCTTCTGCTAAGAATAATTGCTGTTCAAAAGGACATGTCAGTAATCAATAAACAAGGGGGAACCAAATCTTATCCCTTGTGCTGAGAAGCATTGAGGGTTTGGCAGTGGGTGATCTCCTCCAACTGCTATCTTGTGGCAATGTACATACTGGAGAAGTCCAAAATCTTAGCGGACAAGCTCAGCAGGACCATCCTGTTGCATTATGAGTGGTCTGTCAGTCAATCAGTGGCAGATATGATCTTCCACAAATGGGGTCAACCATTCTGCGATCTATTCGCCTCTTCCCTCAACAACAAATGCATCAGGTTCTTTGCCCTAATTCCCCCTCTGGGACATTCACAGAGATGCCCTTGTCCCCGTTTGGCCCTCCGGTCTCTATTATGCTTACCTTCCCCTGCTTCTAATCCCCATGTTTCTAAAGAAAATGCTCCAGCTGAAGAGCAAAGTAATCCTCATTGCCCCCCTACTGGCCTTGGTAAGTGTGGTTTCCCTCCCTGTGGTCTCACCTAGGATGTCCTCCTTGGACACTGGATCCCAGTCCAGACCTCCTGTCATACCCATCAGGGCTGATTCTTCTGGATATTGCAGGCCTCAAATTGGCCACATGGTTTCTCCAATTCCAGTGAAGGCTAGACATTCCAGGCTTTCCTCCCCAGTTTGCCATATTCTTTTTTTCATCCCACAAACCTTTGACTAGGAAGGTTTATAAGAGGAAATGGAAGAGGTTTTTCTTCTGTGCTCATCTGAGAGAGTTGGATCATTTCACTGCTCCTCTCCTGGCTGTCTTAGATTTCCATGCCTCCATTTTTCAAGACTGGACAGGCTTCTGCACCATCAAAGTTCAGTTAGCAGCCATATCCAATACCATATTCATAGGTTCATAGATTAGTGCTAAGCTAACTGCCCTTGCGAGCCATTTTAAGCCTAGCCAATTATCCCTTGTGGGACTCAAACCCTGCACCTTGTGTTTGTAAGGCAAACACCTTAACCATTAGGCCACCCTCCCAACCCCCATGATGCTTTTCCTTTAGCTTCATCTAAGTTGTGCAAGGCCTTTAAAAGGTACCTTTTTGCTTAGACCTCCAGTTCCGGGATTCCACTCCACGTTGGGACCTGACTTTGGCATTGCAAACTTTGGAACCTTCACCTTTTGACCCTTCAGCTAAAGTAGACTTTAAGATTGTCTTGGAAAACAGTCTTTCTTGTAGCTGTCACTTCAGCAAGACAAGTATCTGAACTCCCAGCACTCTTCGAAACCACTGTATTTGATTTTTCACAAGGATAGAGTTACCTTGCGTACTAATTATTCTTTTCTACCAAAAGTTACCTATGAAACAAACATCAGTCAAGTGATTAGTTTACCCATTTTCTTTGTCAAATTTGAAAATAAAGGAGAGTATACCCTTCATCTTTTGGATGTCTCGCTTTTTTTGCCTTCACAGGAGTAAAGAATTTAGGAAAACTGATCATTTGTTTGTCTCCTTCTCTAATAATAAGATGGGAAGACCAGTCTCTCAAACTACACTAGCCAAATGGATAACAGATTGTTTCCTACATTTATTACTTGAGGGGCCTAACCTTGCTAAGGCCACCAAAAGCTTACTCAGCTTAGGTCAGTGGCAATCAGCTGCCTTTTGGGCTAGAGCCTCCAACTGATGTTTGTGCAGCTGCGACATGATCTAATGATTATACCTTTATTTCTCATTACAAATTGGATATCATCTCCAGAAACAGAGCTGTATTCAGATCTCCAGAACATCCTTCCATGAGGGCACCCAGGGTTACTGTAGCTGGGGACTCTGTCCCATTCATTGAGGAACGAATGAAAATGACATCAGATTTAAATGTTGTGTACTCACCGTAACCATACATTTGTGTTATCTATTTTCATTCTTCCTCAACTTCTCTTGCACCTGTCCCCTATCCATGTCTTTGGGAGAGACCCCATGGAATTATTGTTAGAAGCCATAGTTCCTGTTTGAGCTCCTAATCTTTCAGCTATCATATTTCTGTCATAGCTATTGAGATACCTTGTTGTGATGTTGTATAAAAGCAGAAATCTCGATCTGAGGTAGCACAGTGATCAGGGACTTTATAGGTAAGGGAAGAGCTCGAGAGTAGGATCCTAGAATTTAGAGGCTCAGACCCAAACCCATTTGGTGAGGAAAAATGAAAATGGACAACAAAGATGCGTAGTTATGGTGAGTACATTGCCTTTATTTACCCATGCTAAAGCACAGGTTACAGCTGTGTTTGTTGTCTGTTCTTTTCTTATGTCTATTCTCTAAGTACATTAAAGTATTAAGGATGTTCTTTGTGTTTCACTGTTGCAGTCATCACCTATGGCAAAAACTCTCAATGACTCCCTCTCCCCCCTCTGCCCTCTTTTCACTCACCAAAAACTAGGAGGAAGGCTCTCCTTCTGCAAAGAAAATTGGCTTTCTGTAACAAAGGACCAATGGGTCTTAAATATAATTTTTCAGAGATACAAATTCTCCTTCAACGAACTCCCAATTCCAAGAAGGTACCCAGACTTGCCTCCAAATCAGTGGGTAGAGCCATTGAAACAAGTCCAGACTCTCATATCCCAAGGGGCAGTAGAACCTGTCCCCTCAGATCAAACAGGAAAAGGCATTTTTTCTTGACTATTCCTTGTTCCCAGAAAAGAGGGCACTTGGTGCCCCATCCTGGATCTATCTATTCTGAACACCTTCCTGGTGGTCCCCAAATTCACAATGCTAACTTTGCAGCAGCAGCTGCCTGTGCTGACAAAAAAGGCCTGGTTAGTTACCCTAGATCTAAAAGATGCCTACCTCCACATCGCCATAAGGGAATCCTGCAGGAAATTCCTTCACTTCAAAGCAGGCTCACAACACTTTCAGTTCTCTGCGCTACTCTGTGGCTTATCTACTGCTCCTAGGGTATTCGCCAAATGCTTAGCCCTGGTCATAACCTTTTGCAGACACAAAAATATACAAAGTTACCCTTATCTGGACGACTGCCTCATTCAGGCAGATTGCAAAGGGAAAAGCTCCTTAAGGGCCTCCTCTTTGACAAAACCCTCCTAACCTCCTTAGGGTACACCTTCAACGAGAAGAAATCGAGGCAAACACCCTCCAGGAAGATCATTTTCGTGGGAGCACTGCTGGACACAGCATCCCAAATGGCCGTCCTATCCCCAGAAAAGCAGAGCTTCCTGCCTGTCTATTTTACCCAGCTGGCTTCCAGAAGTCACCTCACTGTGAGGAAGTTCCTGCAAGCCTTGGGGGTACATGGCATCTTGCATCCTTCTAATTCCTTTAGCCAGGCTTCACATGAGAAAACTTCAGTGGTACGTAAAGAACCTTTGGTGTCAGCACTGTCAACCTCTAGAGACCTCTGTACCTCTGATCCCCTGTATGCAAGCCAAGTTTCTCTGGTGGCCAGGGGCCTGTGCCCAGAATAAGGGTCTTTCCTTCACCCCAACCGGGCAGACCATTACCACCGACGCCTCCGACATAGCTTGGGGCGCTCACCTAGAAGGCAGGTGCACCCAAGGTCTTTGGGATGCCCAGCACCTTCCCTTACACATCAACCAGAAGGAAATGATGCCAGTACAAAAGGCTCCTTATCAAAACGGACAACACCGCTGTAATGTGATACATCAACAAACAGGGAGGGAACCGATCTTACCCTCTGTGCAGGCTAGCCATGAACCTCTGGCTAACCGCCTCTTCCGTGGGACTACACCTGATAGCCCAATACTTACCAGGGATCAACAACACCCTGGCAGACCACTTAAGCAGAAACTTACTGGACCCCCACGAATGGCAGCTCCACAGAAAAATATTTTTGCAAATTACTTAGGCGTGCGGGACTCCGGAGGTGGATCTCTTTGCTTCTCATCTCAACCATCAGCTGAAAAAATTCTGTATCGGGGGGGGGGTATCGCCACCTAGCATGGAAGGTGGATGCCTTGACCTTCCCGTGGAACACCCTCTTTGTGTACACATTCCCTCCTCTGCCTCTTATTCCCAACATACTGATCAAAATAAGGGAGGAGAGACCAAAGGCCATCTTCATTGCTCCAGATTGGCCCAGACAACATTAGTACCCCTTACTGCGCAGTCTGATCTTACAGCCTCCCAGGCAGCTTACTCTGATCTCAAGCCTCTTAACTGAGGTGGGGGGGGGGGGTGCTGCACCCAGATTTGCAGACTCTCAAAACTGTCAGCATGGCTAATACTCCAACGGAAAACAAGGGGCCCCTGTTAAGCAAACGGGTCCTAGACTTTGTCACAGAGGCCAGAAAGCCCAGCACCAGAAAATCTTACACAGGAAAATGGAAACGGTTCTGCTCCTGGAGCCAGTCCAGAGGGGACAAACCTTCCATCCCTCTTATCCTGAACTACCTAGCAGAGCTACTTAATAGTGGTCTCTCCTTCTCCACTATTAAAATCCACGCCTCAGCCATTTCAGCTCATTTTGATACAGAACAGCCCCTGTTCTCCCATCCTTTGATTAAACAATTCCTCAGAGGAGCTTCTAATATCAGACCTCCCAGAAGGCCACCCACTCCAGCCTGGGACCTGAATTATGTTTTGAAAAAAACTAACTTTACCACCCTTCGAACCTGCTGCTTCAGCAGAACTAAGATACCTCTTCTGGAAGACTGCTTTTCTCTTAGCTGTCACCTCAGCTAGAAGGGTTTCAGAACTTTAGGCACTGATGGCCATTGAGCCCTTCATCATCTTCCATGCAGACAGGGTCTTCCTGAGGACTAATCCCTCCTTTATGCCCAAGGTGGTATCTTATGTAACTCTCAACCAGGCCATACATCTACCCACCTTCTTTCCTATCCCTCAAAACAAGGGGGAAATAATTCTGCACTCACTAGACATGCACATACAGCTCAGATATTATCTGGACTGTACTAAACCCTTCAGGAAAACAGACCAACTACTTGTCAGCTTTGCTCCAGGGGTAGAGGGGAAGCCCATTTCCAAACAAGCCATTTCCAAATGTATATCACACTGTATCCATTTCTGCTACAGATTGCATGGGGACCCCCCCCTTTCCCAAGTCTGTTCAAATCCATTCCAATAGAGTAGCCTCCAGTTCCACAGCATTTCTCAGAGGTTGTATGAAGGAATCTTTGTAAATTTCAGTCCAGACAGAATGTACACCCCCCCCCCCTCACAGCCAGCTGATTCAGCCACAAACTTCTCATCTTCCCCAGTATCATTTGCTAATGAAAACAAGCTAATATTTTTTTTGCATGTAAGAAATATAAAAATGTTCATGGCTTT
Source organism: Protopterus annectens (assembly GCF_019279795.1). Classification (NCBI taxonomy): domain Eukaryota; kingdom Metazoa; phylum Chordata; order Ceratodontiformes; family Protopteridae; genus Protopterus; species Protopterus annectens. The sequence continues at coordinate 337,605,140 of NC_056729.1, read as the reverse complement.
CATCATTCTGGTTTATTTTCCAAGCATGTTTGGTTACAAAAAAATTGTTTATATCTTAAGCCAGGGGAATGAAAATTTTCTTAATTCTGCCTGCAATGTAATCAGTACACTTTACTCCTCACTCCAGCAGCCCAGGATCACAAAATTATATTAACTTAAACCTACTTATCTCCAGCTTTTTTTGTTGTACTGTAAAGCTCATCTTTCTTAAAACTAAGAAAAAGTACTTGTTTACTTTAATATCTTTAATGTATACAGTAGTCACTGAAGAGATTCCATCACATTTAAAATACCCTAGACTCTTGACTACAGACTATACAGTATAACATGCAGTTTTATCTCATGAAATGTTTTGTACAAGTGCTAATAAAAACAAAAATTGTTTTACTTAGTTACTTTTTCATACTTTAGTGCCTTCTAAACATTAATGACAAAGTGGGGTATATTTTTACAGCCTACCCACAAATGTAAGAGTCACCAAAAGTCCAGTATTTCTTAGCCACGTTTTCTTGCAAAGCCATATTTCACAAATGTGATTGATGCTTTATAGTCTCCCATTTATTTATTCACTAATTTAAGTGTTGCTGGTCTTATTGTTCATCTCCATCTCCCAACACCAGGCTCTCTGGTTCAAGTCCAGTGTTCTGAATCTTCTAATCAACTCCTGAGCTTTTTTCTGTCTCGCAAGCATTTTTCCTTTGAAACACTTGGGAATGTTTCACTGACAGAGTCTCTCTATGAGCTTTGTTTCACTTTTTGTTGGATAAACTTTTTTTTTCCTCCTTACCCTGTTCTGAATCAAAAATGTCATTGGAAAAAATTATCTGAAGACAGTTGGGTACAGCAACTTGTATCCCACACCTGCCTCTTGACATGCTTTGATTGCTGAGATAGTTTTGCTTCTCTTATGTATGTTGCACTGTGAAATACTCATTTTCCATAAACACTGTGTTCTGTCCAGTTTTTTATACTTTTTCATTCATGCTCTTGCTGGTATAATTGCACCTATACTAATGTAGGTCTTCCCTGCTTTGTCATGGCCAAGTTTTATCATGTACTTTGCTCTTTCAATTAAGAAAACCCTCCCATTGAACACCATTCCAGTTGCTTATTGTGCCTTCATAAAACTAATAGTTTTTTTCCCTTCCAGGTTATCTGGCACAGTAGAAAATTTCAAGTTTTCTCTGTGTACAGTCTTCTGTTATTTTTTAAACAGTTGTTCTTGAGAAGTGCCATACTCGGCCAACCTTTTCTTAATTTCTCTTCTGAATTTTGCACTTTTACTGAAAGCTGCTTTTGTTTTCCAACCTTTTGTTGCATTGATACGTTCCTTCAATATTTTCTTAATTTTAAACACCTCTGAGTATATTTGATTTATTTTTTCTTCTAAATTACTGGAAGCCATCTGTTGTATCAAAGCTGAAGGTTGAACTGCTTTCTGTTAAACAATTGTAGATTTCTTTCTAGCCACTGTTTTGTCTTTGCCTTTTCTGGTTGATTTTCTTTCAGGATTTACAAATTTCTTCATCCATTTTGTCTACTTACCTTCCACCAACTGAATTGTACCCAGTCTGTGAATTTACTGTCTCTTTTTTCTCATTTTTTCACACTGGGAGAGCTGAAATTAAGCTGTTAATCAGTTTGTAGCCGTCATGGAAGTCCCGGGGGTTAGATTGTTGAAGGTAAGCAGTTATGTTGTTGATCAGTTTGTTGCCGGCTGAATGATGTGGAATTAATAATGACATGCTCCTAAACTGAATAAGACAGAGCTCCTTACCGAATCCGGTAGAATAGAACATAGCATATGTAGCAGAGAGAAAGAGAAGAAATTAGTTAGTCTTACTCAGAGCGAAAAGTCTTAACAGAGAAAGCACAAGGTGGTAATAGTGAACAATGGACCACACATAAAAGCAGATCCAGAGTAGCGAGTGACATGTTTACGCAAGGTCCAGTGTTCTCTGTTATCACCTCAAGAACTGTTACTATACTATTGCTAAAGATGACAAAAGTAAATTAAACAGTTTTCTATTATCACTGAGCATACTCCTTGGCTGACCCTGAATTTTAGCACAAAATTTTGTTCTGTCTGTCATAATCCATCCTTAAAGTTGATTTAGGGGGATGATTTGGTGGGTTACTGTTGATAAGTAGTAACAAACAGTTAAAAGTTGTAGACTTTTTTTTTTTGGTAATGCTTACTAATTCCCATTCTTTTCGTCAGTTTCTCAAGTTATTTTTTACTAATATTTTAATTATCATCCCTAGTTCTTAAGATAAGAGTTTGAGAACTACATCACTGAGAGATCTGGCTTGTCAGTTCAATATGTACCTCTCAGCTGTCCCTGGTTTTGCTCATATTTTGCTGTGTCTCTAGTAAAATGCTCATTTTTATTATTTTTTGTATTTTTTTTATAAATCACAGAAGATTACAATCAGTATATGCCAGATATTAGAGAGTTTCATACGTGTTTGGAAAAAGCATGTTGATGCAAATCCTATTCTATAATTTTGTTTTTGTTTACATGAATTAAGAGTAATACTTTTGAAGAGAAAAAAAGGTCCCTGATTTGGGCTTTTTCTCACTCATTACTTTTAGCATTGTCTGTGTTTCAAAGACGTTGAGAGCCATGGGCTGCAGAAATTATTTATATGAGTAATGCTGAATATGTATGGGTTGACAAACATACACACTGATCAGTTTGTCCAGTCAGCACAGACTTTTTATTGTATTAGTGAGCTTTGACTGAATTTTAGGAAAAAAATTGGAGTCGAGATGTGATGCTTTGTAGCAGCTCCCAGATGTTACACAACTACTGTAACATTCCGAATGCTACGCAAAACCGTTGTTGCAAGCCCAGCGTGTTGCATTATCACTCCTATGAGAGGTGCACCGTACTTAATCAGAAAACATGTAACAGCAAGTCTTTAATAAAACAGTAGAGTAGAGAAAAGTCTTGTATATTATTTTTTAAATAAAACTGTATTGAAAAAATTAAAATGGTAATTAAGCAGTTCATTTACTACTGTGGGATTTACTTTAGTAAATCTAAGCTACTCCAGTCTAACTCTAAGAGAAACTGAGTTAATAAACTCTTAGCAGTAGCTACTGTAACTGTACTGAAGTAATGAAACACTGTACCTCTAAAAGAATAGGACAGATGATGAATATTGAAAAGTGGCTGTCCTGACAACAGAATGCAGATAAAATTATTAAACTGAAGCATTTTATAAATTGCAAAGTTCTAGAACTTCTAACTGTTGCCTTGACAACAGAGCCACAGAACTAAACACATTGAAGAATTTAAATCCGGCTAACAACAAGAATAAATCAAAAATGTTTGAGTCCACGGTGCAAGTTAATAACATTTAACTCCAATCCCAGGGTCTGATGTCTTTTTCATCCGTTCCTCAACCACTGGGTTATGGATCTGACCTTAGATCCGACCTCGGCCATTTCTCAGACTTTGGCTCTGAAGCTCAAGCACCTCCCCTTACCCATAATCCCATCCAAATCCCACATTACTTCAGATCTCATTTGTCACTTCCAGCGATCAGAAGTGGTTGATGTCGGTCAAACTATAGGAAGATAAGTGACGCTCTCTTTTTGGATTATTCGTTCCTTTATTCCTAGGGTTTTTGAGTTTTTTTCTTGTTCCATACCTCCCATGTTTAAAAAAAAAAAAAAAAAAAAAAAATAGTAGATGTGTATGTATACACTATACCTCTAGTTGTTGTTAGCATTTTTGCTTCCTTCTAGGCCTTGTGCCTTTCCTTTCCCCCCATTTTCCTTTTCTGTACTAGTGAACGGGTCTATATTAAATCACCGAACGCTTAAAAAAGCGAACGGTGTTTACTCGACCCTGTGTAAGCGAAAGCTTAACGTCGAAGTGTCAGAACAGTGTGTGTTTTTTTTTTCAAGGGAAAAAAATCGCTGTTCCAATAAAAAATAAAAATCAATTACAAACATTACATTAAGTGGGGGGCTTTGCCCCCCACACCTCCCCCCACTTAAATATACCAACTCCGAAACCACACTACAGTGCTGAAAACGGCAAAGTACCGAAGCAGCCAAGCAAATTGTTTCCCAGGGAAAGAATTTGCTTAACAGCCGCTTCGATATTTTGCATTTGCAGCCTTTTCAGTTCGACCAAGACGCATTCAAAAGAATGCATCTTTGATCTTGTAATATAGACCCTAGTTAACTAGTAATCTTATCATAGTTGGTATCTTATCATAGTTGGTATTACTTATCTCAAATTTTGGGGATTTTTCTTAGTACAATTGCTGGTATTATTACCTTTTGCTGTCTTGTTCTGAATTGTATTATTTTTTGGATTTGGTACGGCATGTTGGACAAACACACTGGATTTAAAAAGTGCTGTTCATGCGGCTGTAAGATATCTAATGCCCATTCAGTGTGTGTGTATTGTCTAAGGCAGGGATCTCAAAACTCTGTCATCTGGCCTCAAGCTGCCCTCAAACCAGCATACCTATAAGTGAGGGAAGCTACTACACTGCATTTCTAGCTACTCAGACTATTTTTTTCTTTTGTGTTGGAGATTGACCCTCAATTGTGTGTGCTAGTCCCTGTACAGCCTTCATGGTCATTTGAGTTTCCTGGTCTAGAGACTGGGCATCTTGCGGTTGAATGTGATATTTGTGCAGGTTTCAACCACAGAGCTTTGGATGAGCTTAGAAGTAAGTTGGTATGTAAGGGTTTTTTGAGACTGTCTGCATAGGGCATCTGTTTGAGGCCAGTAATCCTCTTTGTGAGGTATTTCTGCGGCCTTTCCAGTTGTAGATGTCTTGTGAGGTACATACCAAAAGGAGCATTATACTCTATAATGGGTCTAATGAGTGATGAGTAGAGGGGAACAATAACTTCTTTTTTTCCTGGATGAGAATTCTTTTGTGATGAGGTATGCCATGTCGAAGGATTTCCTGACTACTGTGGCGATGTGATTATCAAAGGAGAGACTACTGTCCACCTGTGTCCCAAGGTCTCATTACACTTTCGGTGTTAAATATACTATCACCTATGTTGTAGTTCATGGGTACAGAGTTTTTACCAAAGGGGATGACAATGCACTTTTTGGCATTGAGCTTGAGGCCATGGCTTTGACACCAGGCATCTGTCTGTGAGGCCCTTTTGTAGGATGTCCACATTGTTAGGTGTTTTGATTATGGCTCCTAGTTTTCAGTCATCTGCGAACTTTGTTAGCCAAAGACCTTCGGTGTTAGCCTGTACTTCAGAGAAGTAGATACCAAACAGGAGAAGGACCTAGGACTGAAACCTGTGGTACTCCACTTGTCACTGGTCTGAAGTTGGATTTAGTCTGCTACATTCACAGTATGGGTTCTGTCATTTAGCCAGTTGGCAACCCATCTTGTGACATCGGGATTTGTACCTAGTTTAGTGAATTTATAATTCCAGAGTGGAGGATGGTGTCGAAAGCCTTGGCGAGATCTAGATAGGATGTGTGGACCACCTTACCCTCAACTACTGCTTTGGTGACCGCTTCAAAGAAGTCTATCAGGTTTAGGAGACATGATCTGCCTTTTACAAACCCAAACTGGGTAGGGTCATGAGTTTGAATATTACCGGTTTACTTCCCTGTTCTTTCCTCTTCAGCATCTGGAGCTTCCCTTGCTGCAAAAAACCAGCAGAAAAATCTTGGGGAGAGAAAAGAGAGAAATCCAAGGAAACTTTCACCTGACTGCTGTCCTCACTCAGCTTCAGCTCCACTGGCCAAAATCCTGAAGGCCTCAGATCCATCCACTTCAGATCCACACTCTCTTGTGTGAAGTGAAGTCTCCTTCCTGAAGAAAGTTTTTCTCTGAAGCTGATTTCATCAAGGCTACACTCTCCATGCGTACAAGAAATGCCACATAGAGCTTCTAGACCTCCATCCACCACCTCATCCTTCAGATCTACCAGAATCCTGTCTGAAACAGATGTGGACAGAATGATGAGAATTTCTCGGGACTCAGAATCACTTAGTAGTACTCCCGGCTCTTGTCTTCCGTTGAATCTGTGAACTTTGGACCATCCCTCAGCTTCGGAGGTATTGGATCAGAAACTTCCAGGATTTCCATGTCAAATCCAAAGGCCTGGCCTTTTGTCAACTCTGACATCATCTCTGTGAAACTGTTGCTGACCTTGTTAGACCCAGAGGGATCTCAGAGCTGTAGCTTTGACACAAAATTCAGGGGTAAGAGCTCCACTCAGAGGTTTTCAGAGCCATCCCTTCCCCCTTAGGGCTTTGGCAATAGACAGCTCAGCTCCAGCTTCTGCGTCGAGGCAGTGTTATGGGGACTCCTAGTCAGGTGTCTTCGGCTCCTACTTAGGTAGTGTTAGACTCTCCACTGGCTTCTGCCTTTGAGGTAGTGGACAGAGATCTCCACATGACTGGAGTCAGGGCATCCTTGCCCACCTCAGGTCCTCCCCCTCCACAACTGTCTAGCCTGGGTCCTGAGTCTACTTATCCTGTTCCATTGGGCAGCCAGTCTGTTTAAGCCTTAAGACAGTCTTCATACAGGACTCCCCATAAACGTTTGGGTCATTCTCAGACCATCCTCCTGTGGAAGACCCCCACCACCACTACACACACACACACACACGGCTACGTGCAAGAGGAGACAATCGATTCCTTGCAGGAATTCTTAACAGAAGACAATTTTGATGAAGGGGAGTGGTCCCCCAGGTTACAATTTGAAGTCTCATTCTGCAAAGTTCTTGAGCTTCCGAGGCAGAAAGGTGTCTGGAATTCCAGAGCCCTTTCCCAGAAGGAATCAGTGTTTCTTGAGGCTTTTGGAACTGGCTCAGCTGCTACTTGAGTGGTCACCATGGCAGACAAGATGGCATATCTCTCTTCACATCAGGTTTGGAAGGATTTGAATATGACAGAGCCCATTCCTAGAAAGCTGGACAAGTACCTAGTTGCACCCAAGGCCTGACCTCTCTGGAGCAGCAGGTGCAGGTATTAGCATTTGGAATCATGCTTGAATGAGTCTTTTTGGTTTTGCGAATCCTTCAAGATCTCTAACAGCGCACCCTTTGCTAGATCTACCTTATTTGGACCCATGGTTAGGGACCCTGTCCAGGAGTGAGCAGGATGGGAAAACTCTGTCTGCCGTAGGGATACATTTTTCTACTCCTCAGAGGACCTACTCATGGAACCAGAAAGAGGGTAAAAAGATGTGGTTCCAAAAATTGCAAGGTGGTTTCCCAGGACTCCTCTGGCAATAGATCTCCATGGCAGAGGGAGGAACTCTAATAGCAGATGTTGCCAAGTTGCAGAAGAGGCCAGCAATATCAAGGCTTCAGATGTTCTTTTTCTGAGAAGTCTTTTCTGCACTCCTGAACAGTTGCCCTACTGCTGCACTCTGGAAGCAGTTGGGGGACACCTCTCTCTCAAACAAGTAAGCTTGGAAGTCCATCACCAAAGATGTCTTGGTGCTGAAAATAATTACCAGAAGTTATGCACCCCCCCCCCCCCCCCGCACACACACATTCCAGAAAAATTCCCGACTTACTACCCTGTCAGAGAAGGGAAGCAGCATTAGAAATAGAAAAGATAATAATAGAGAGTCATCCAATAGGTCCCACCAGACGAGAAAGGGCTTGGATCTTACTTGAGATTCTTTTTGATGCCAAAGAAAACTGGGGACCTCTTGAACTAATTTCTCAAAATTCTGACTGGTCATGGTTCAGTCCATTCGCCATTTATGGAAGGATTATTGGATGTGTTCAGAAGATCTCCAGGATATTGTCACATAAAAATAGACTATTCAGGAGATACCTTCACGTTTGGCTGGGAGCCAGTCACTGTCAGTTCAGAGCCCTACTCTTTGGCTTCACCACAGCCCCACAAGTATTCATCAAGTGTATGGCAGTGGTTGCAGCTCACCTGAGATTGTTTGGATTCTGGGTGTTTCTTTACCTTAATGACTGGCTCCCACCAGGAATCTACTAATGTGTGCCAGAGACTACCTGCTCCATCTGCGTCTGCACTTGGATATCACAGTCAACTACAACAGTTTATTTTTTTTTTATTTATGTAACATTTGTTGACCGGGATAGTCCGACTGGATGTATGTCCATTTTCGGCGGAGGCCCAGGGAGAAAAGCTCCACATTAAGACAATTTACAAGACAGAAATCTTGACCATATACAATACAGATAATGTCAGACAGGCAAAACATTTCAAATACAGGAACATTTATATAGTACTGTTACAGTAACATACAAACATACCCGACTAAATAAGTTAAAAATTTTGAGTAAAAGGATTGATAGTACATTTGTTTTTTTTTTAGGGTAACATTGTTTATAAAGTTTACCAAATCTCATCTCTCCCCCACTCAAGTCTTGGAGTTCATCAGTACTTATCTCAATATAGTTTAAGTGGCAAGACTCCTACATCAGGAGGCACTTCTGTTGTCTCTCCAGTCACCACTAGTCAGGTTAATTCCTCAGCTTTGAGGTATGATGGTCTCCAGTAACCCTTCTCCCTCTGTCAAAATTTTATATGAGGGCAGTACAATGGTTTATGAACTGACATCCCATGATTGTTCACAAAGACCTGCAAGCAACATATTTCTTGGTGGACTCATGCACCAAATATCTCTCAGGACAACAACTCTGCCCTGCCTTTGCCTAAAGCCATGGTGACCATGGATGGCCCAGCCTTCACATCAGCATCCTAGAGACAAGGGCAGTTCTCCTAGCTTTGCAGACCTTTTGGGACATTGTCCTTCTAGGGATGATTGCCATACAGACAGACAAATATGTCAGTGCATCAACAAATGGGGGAACCTGCTCTTCCCCCTTGTGTCGAGAGGCATTGAGGGTTTGGCAGTGGGCAGTACATTCCAACAACTTTCTTTTGGCAATGCACATTCCGCGGAAAGTCCAGTGTTTTAAAGGACAGATTGAGCAGATCTGTTCTACTGCCTCATGACTGGTCTCTCAATCATTCAGTGGCAGAACAGATTTCTGCCAAATTTCAAATGCAGTAGGTATTTTGCCTTGGGCCCCCCCCCCCCTAAGTGGGAGTCACTGAGCAATGCTCTGATTCACAGATGGCCCCTGGTCTTCTTTATGCTTGTCCTCCCACTCCCATCATATCCAAATTTCTACAGAAAACATCTCGGTGGAAGAGCAGGTTGATCCTCATTGCCCCATTCTGGCCTCAACAAGTGTGGATGTTCTTCATGTTTCTCTGTTGCAGTCATCACCTGTGGGTTATCCCTGCTATGGTAGCCCTTGGCTGGCCCGAATACCAGGGTCAGTGTTTTTCTGCATCGGCTGCTGTCACCTGTAGTCTGACGTCGGGTCGTCAGTACTATTAAAGCAAGGCAGCCAATGCCATTACATCAGTCTTTCTTGCCGTGGAGCCCGTAGCAGAAGCAGTTTGCAAGTGTGCCGGTTGGTCGCTGCCAGAGTTTGAATTTCAGCTGAAAACATCTAAAGCCAAGTACCCTGTTGGGGATCCTTTTTTCATGCACTAACCGATGTCTGAAAAAGTTAACAATTGTCTCGCCTGTGGAAAGCAGATCCCACACCAAGACTTCCATTCATACTGTGTCACTTGTTTAGGCCAAAACCACAACATTCCCTGTTGCTGGTTCTGTGCCCTCTTTAACGTGAGAACCATTCGCCATAGAGCCCTTATTGTAGACAGGTATTTTCAGCTTCCATTTTTGCATTCCGAAATGGCATCCATCAGCCAACCATCCGTGGACGTTCCGAAAAAACGTAGAGATAAAGATAGAGACAGACCACACAAGGCTAAGCCTTCGATGACTCTACCGCTTAGCAGGTAGTCAGTTCTCCAGAATTCAGTGATGCGCTTTCACAGCCCCTAATGCCCGATTCGATATCTATGCAGGCCTCTACAGAGACCTTTTTGGAGTCCAGTATGCTGCAGAAATCTTCTTAGTCTTCGGAGCCTTTGGCTGTCTCTGCCTCGGTTGTGTCCGGAGCCACGATGCAGGCACCGGCTTCCAAGGAGGCCTCTCACAGTACCGAATCTAAAGAAAAACTAATGTCTTCTCATCTGACTATCGTTTCTCTCAGACAGATGTATACTCTTAGGCCTAGAAGCCAGGCCACTCCTAGAAAGTCTGCCTCTAGCCCCCGTCTTGCTCCTGCTCAACCACCCCTAGCCCAAATGCTTAAAATGGCAGAGGATCTCATTTCTTTTATCTAGGGTAGTCCAGCCACAACTTCTAAAAGGAAAAAACACCCTTCCCCAGAAATTGACAGAACAGGATTCTGAGGAATCTGACTATTCAGATTTTGAAGAGGAACCGCAACCTCTGAATGCTTATGAGGATTCAGATGCAGAGGAATCCATTCCTTCTGCCTCCCCACCAGAAGACCTTTCCTTTGAGGAAACCCTTCACACCCTCAAGGACCATTTCCAATAGAAATCTCAGTATTTCCCCCAGTCTGAGAGTTTCTGGACCTGCCCCAGCACAGACCCCTGGCCATCCCTCCTATTTTAGAAGTGGTGGACGATGTTTTCCATGAGTCCAGCTTAGCCCCTGGCGCCCTCCCACCTGCTCCAAGTAAACCTGACCGGTATTAGAGTACTGGATTCTCACAAATACCTGTACAGAAATCCTGCTGCAGACCCAGAGGTCATTACCCAAGGACCAAAAGGAGCTAAGACTAGTTCTGCCAAGAATTCTGTTCCTTCTGACAAGGATATCAGAGCTCTGGACAAATAGGGTAAAAAAGTATACACCTGTGCAACCTTAGCTATCAGAGCTCTCAACTGTCAGTTCCATATGGTAAAATATTAACAACACACTTTGGAGCTATTAAAGCAAAAGATTTCAACCTTTCCTGACTCTGCCAATTTGAAAGAGTTAGATTTACTGCACTCTACTTGTCAAGTGGCCAAACATTCATTACAGTGTGCATATCATGCCCTAGAAGCCTCAAGCAGGGCAGCAGTGTCAGGATCTGTCATTAGGAGACATGCATGGTTGAAGGAACAACCACTCCCTGATCATGTCAAGTCTAAACTAATTGATGCACCCCTGGATAAGGACCGCTTATTTGGAATAAAAGCAGAAGAGGTGCTTAAAAAGATGGAAGACGAAGCAAAATCTATGCAAACAGTAAAATATTTCTTTCAGGTTCAACCTCCCAGGTTCAAGCAGGAACTTTCCCTGTAAGCACTGGTCCTTCCTGCACCTAGCGGACAGGGCCAAGGTAAGCCCCGCAGGGACAGACCACCCAGGCCCCTATCCCAGGGGCAGCAGAGAATCAATCTGTAGACCACTTCCGCCACAAAGGCAGGGAGTTCTGAGCCACCCTTCTATGGGAAAACTCTCAATGACTCCCTGTCCCCCCTCTGCCCTCCTTTCACTCACCAAAAGCTTAGTTGGAATGCTCTCCCCTCTGCAAAGAAAATTGGCTTTCTGTAACAAAGGACCAATGGGTCTTAAAAATCATTTTCAGGGATACAAATTCTCTTTCAAAAAACTCCCAATTTCAAGAGAATACCCAGACTTACCTCCAAGCCAGTGGGCAGAGGCTTTGAAGCAGGTACAAACTCTCGTATCCCAGGGGGCAGTAGAACCTGTCCCCATAGATCAAACAGGCAAAGGCTTTTATTCCAGACTATTCCTTGTTCCCAGGAAAGAGGGCACTTGGTCTCCCATTCTGGATCTATCCATTCTGAACACCTCCTTGGTGGTCCCCAAATTCAAAATGCTAACTCTGCAAAAGCTGCTACCTATGCTGACAAAAAATGCCTGGCTGGTGACCCTAGACCTAAAAGATGCCTACCTCCACATCGCCATAAGGGAATCCTGCAGGAAATTCTTATGCTTCAGAGCAGGCTCTCAGCACTTTCAGTTCTCTGCGCTACCCTATGGTTTATCTACTGCACCCAGAGAATTCAAATGCTTAGCCCTGGCTGTAGCATTTTGCAGACGGAGAAATATACAGATTTTCCCTTATCTGGATGACTGCCTCATTCAGGCAGAGTGCAAGAAAAAGCAGCTCCAGGACCTTCTCTTGTCAAAACCCTCCTAACTTGGCTAGGGTTCACCATCAACGAGAAAAAATCAAAGCAAACCCCTTCCAGGAAGATCATTTTCTTGGGAGCACTGCTGGACACAGCATCCCAAATGGCTTTCCTATCCCCAGAAAAGCAGAGCTTCCTTTCTCTCTACTTTACCTAGCTGGCTATCAGAAGTCACCTCACTGTGAGGAAGTTCCTGCAAGCCTTGGGGTACATGGCATCTTACATCCTTCTAATTCCTCTGGCCAGGCTCCACATGAAGAAACTTCAGTGGTATCTAAAGAACCTTTGGTGGCAGCACTCTCAGCCTCTAGAGACCACTCTACCACTGATCCCATGTATAAGGGCTGAGTTTCTCTGGTGGGCAGGGTCCTGTGCCAAGAACAAGGGTCTTCCCTTCATCTTCCACCCTTCCCTCCAGACCATCACCACCAACGCCTCAGACATTGCTTGGGGCACTCACCTAGCAGGCAGGTGCACCCAAGGTCTTTGGGATGCCCAGCACCATCCCTTGCATATCAGTCAGAAAAAAATGATGGCAGTGCAAAAGGCTCTGGCATTCTTCAAACCCCATCTCAGCCGAGGGGTTTTCCTTATCAAAACAGACAACACCACAGTAATGTGGTATATCAACAAACTGGGAGAGACCCAACCTTACCCCCTCGTGCAGGCTAGCCATAAACCTCTGGCTGACAGCCGCCTCCATGGGTCTGCACCTAATTGCCCAATACCTACCAGGGGTCAACAACACCCTGGCAGACCAACTAAGGAGAAACTTACTGGACCCCCATGAATGGCAGCTCCACAGAAAAATCTTTCTGCAAGTCACTCAGGAGTGGGGAACTCCGGAGGTGGATCTCTTTGCTTCACACATCAAACACAAGCTGGAAACATTCTGTAGCAGGGAGTCTCACCACCTGGCATGTAAGGTGGATGCCTTGACTTTCCCTTGGAGCACCCTCTTTGTGTAGGCATTCCCTCCTCTGCCTCTTATTCCCAAGGTACTGAACAAAATAAGGGAGGAGGACCAAAGGCCATCCTCATTTCTCCATATTGACCCAGACAGCATTGGTACCCCTTACTGCGCAGCCTGACATTACAGCCCCCAGGCAGCTTCCCTGATCTCAGACCTCTTGACCCAAGTGGGGGGGGTGATGCACCCAAACTTGCAGACTCTCAATTGGTCAGCATGGCTAATACTTTAAAAGCAGACAAGGGGTCCCTGTTAAGCAAACCGGTCCTACACATTACCACAGAGTCCAGAAGGCCCACCACCAGAAAATCCTACGCAGGAAAATGGAAAATATTCTTCTCCTGGAGCCAGTCCAGAGGGGCCAGTACCTCACAACCTTCCATCCCTCTTATCGTGGGCTATCTAGCCGAGTTACTCAATACTGGCCTTTCCTTCTCTTCTGTTAAAATCCATGCCTCAGCCATTTCAGCTCATTTCGATTCAGAACAGCCCCTCTTCTCAAATCCTTTGATTAAACAATTCCACATAGGGGCTTCTAATATCAGACCCCCCCCCCCCAAAAGGCCACCCACGCCAGCCTGGGACCTGAATTATGTCTTAGAGAAACTAACTTTACTTCCTTTCGAACCTGCTGCTTCAACAGAATTAAAATACCTCTCCTGGAAGATTGCTTTCCTACTAGCTGTCACCTCAGCCAGAAGAGTTTCAGAGTTCAGGCACTCATGGCCATTGAGCCCTTCTTCATTTTCCATGCAGACAGGGTCTCCCTGAGGACTAACCCCTCCTTTATGCCCAAGGCGGCATCTGATGTGACCCTCAACCAGGCCATACATCTACCCACCTTTTTTCCCCAACTCTCAAAACAAGGGGGAAAATTCTGCACTCACTAGACGTGCACAGGCAGCTCAGATACTACCTGGACCGTACTAAACCTTTCAGAAAAATAGACCAATTTCTTGTCAGCTTTGCCCCAGTGGTAAAGGGGAAGCCCATTTCAAAGCAAACCATTTCCAAACAGATATCACAGTGCATCTATTTCTGCTACAGACTACATGGGAAATCACCCCTGAGTCTATTCATACATTCCACTAGGGCCGCCTCCACTTCCACAGCATTCCTCAGAGGAGTCCCCACCAGGGACATCTTGGAAGCTGCCACTTGGACCTCTGTCCATACCTTTACAAAGCATTACCACCTAACTCTTTTCTCCAAGTCTAGGGCTGGGTTTGCCTCTGTAGTTCTGCGGGGCTTAATGAACTATGCCTAGGGCTCTAACCTATCCTTCCACCCCTCTCCTCAGCTGTGGGAGTCCTCCCATAGATGATGACTGCAACAGTGAAACACGAAGAACATAGTACAGTTGTACACTTACCATAAATGTAGATGTTCGAGTGTATTCACTGTTGCAGTCCTGTTTTCCCTCCTTATATCATGTTTCCCTAGGGGGGGACATAAGCTTCCCACTGTGGCTTTTAGCCACCAGGACCACTTTACCATATTTCTTGTGCTTCTGATGGGTTAGGGCAAGAAAAACTGATGTAATGGCGTCAGCTGCCTTGCTTTATAGCACTGATGACCTGACGTCAGACTACAGGCGACAGCAGCTGACACAGAAAAACATTGACTCTGGTATTCGGGCTGGCTGATGGCTACCACAGCAGGGATAACCCACAGATGGTGACTGCAACAGTGAATACACTCTAACATCTACATTTATGGTAAGCATACACAACTGTACTTTTCCCTTCCTTTGACCTCACTTAGTATACCCAAATTGGGTTATGGACCCCCTGTAGATGTTCTTCGTGTTCCACAGTTGCAGTCATCACATTTGGGTTATCTGCCTGCAGGTGCCGGTCGGCCGACACCTGAAATTTTCATTTTCGAGTTTCAGAACCGAAGTCTTCAAAAAAGCTAAGTACCCCATTGGGGATCCTTTTTCTTGCTCTTAAACCAATGTCAGTAAAAGTTAACAATTGTCTTACCTGTGGAAAGCAAATATCTCATAAAGATTTTAATTCGTACTGCATTCCTTGTTTAGGCCCAGACCACGACATCCCTCGCTGTCGGTTTTGTGCCTTGTTCAACCCCCGAACTATTTGTTGTTGGGCTATATTTGCAGCAAATTATTTTGGTACTCTGTATAACTATCCATAAATGGCTTCAGTAAGCCATCTGACTACCGATATTCTGAAAAAACGTAAGGATAAAGACAGACCGTATAAGTCCAAAACTGCTGAGGATGCTTCCGTTAAGCTAGTCGACAGTCCGCCGGTACTCAGTGAGGCGCTTTCGCAGCCCCTGATACCTGCTACCTCAGATTCCCAGGCCTCTACTGAGACCCATTTGGAGTCCGGTATGCCGCGAGATGCTTCTTAGACTACGGAACCTGTGGATGTCCCTACGATGGATTGGGTCCGGAGCCGCTGTGCAGGCACCAGCTTCTGAGGGTGTATTCAGGCCTACAGACTCATTTTAAACCGACACCATCTTCTTCATCCAGGACTAAAACTCGACCCACGCCTAGAAAACCGACATCTAAACTGCATGCTCAGGCCCATATGCCTAAAAAACAAATGCTTAGAATGGCTGAAGACCGTATTACCTTAATTAGGGAAAGCCAGTCTTCCCCCTCTGAGACCTAGAACTGATTTTCCTTCTGATTCTTCTGATCAGGAATCTGCTATTTCTCTTTCTTCTGATTACCAGGATTTGCCCTTATCTACCTATGAGGATTCTGATGCAGAAGATTCCATTCCCTCTGCTTCCCCTCCAGAAGATTTTTCTTTTGGTGAAACCTTGCACACTCTTAGGGAGCATTTCCGCTGGGAAAACCAGGATTACTCTGACTCCAAAAAGAGGCTTGGGGAATTCTTACTCCTCCCTCAACACAGGCCTTTAGCTATCCCTCCTGTTCTGGACATTGTAGATGATGCTTTCTTGGAAATCTAGCCTTTCCCCCAACACTTTACCTCCAGCTCCCAGAAAACCTGACCCTCAAGTTCTTCTTCAGGAATCCTACTGCGGATCCAGAGACCATTTCCCAAGGACCTAAGGGCATTAAGGCTACTGCTGCCAAAAACCCTACCCCTTTTGATAGAGATTCTAGAACCTTAGACAGATGGGGTAAGAAGGTATATACTTCTGCTACTTTGGGCATTAGGGCTTTAAATTGCAAGTTTCATATGTTAAAGTACCAGCAGTGTATTATGGGAGTACTTAAACAGAAAATTATGTTGATTCCTGACTGTGCTGTACACACAGAATTACAGGATTTAATGCATTTTGCAGAACAAGTTGGTAAACATACTTTGCAATGTGGTTTTGATTCTTTAGAAGCATCTTGCAGGGCTGCTGTCACTGGGTCTGTACTTAGAAGGCATGCTTGGCTTAAGGAGCAAGACTTGCCAGATCATGTTAAAGCTAAATTACTGAATGCTCCCTTAAACCAAGGCCACCTGTTTGGCAACAAAGCAGAAGTAGTACTCAAAAAGATGGAGGAAAACGCTAAATCTATGGAAACTGTTAAAGATTTCCTGCAAGTACATCCTCCCAGATTTAGTAGGCATTGGCCTTCAAAGAATTTGTCCTTTACAGCCTCTTTCAGGTTTTCTCAGTCCAAACCCAGGAACAGCAAACCACCTAGGTTACAGTTTCAGGCTATGTACAGGCCTAAGCAGTGGAAGGCTCCCACTTCCAAAGCAGGGAGTAGTAAGACACCCTCCTATGGAAAAATGGCACAATGACTTAACCTTAACCCTTCTAAGCCCTGCCCAACTGCCTGCTCCCTTAGGAGGAAAGCTCACCCTGCATGCAAAAAACTGGGAACTCTTTACCCAAGACAAATGGGTTTTGAATATAGTTTCCCAAGGATACAGATTCCACTTCCACACGCTACCAACCCCAAACGGTTGGCCAGACCTACCCCCAAATCAGTGGGCAGAGGCACTACAGCAGGTTCTCTCTCTCCTAAGTATCAGGGCTACGCAACCTGTCCCAGCTGAAGAAAGGGGACAAGGTTTTTATTCAAGACTTTTCCTGGTACACAGAAAAGACAGCTCCTGGCGTCCTATCCTGGACCTATCTATTCTAAACACCTTTTTGGTAATCCCAAAATTCAAAATGCTCACACTTCAGCAACTGCTTCCTATGCTAGGCAAAGATGCCTGGTTTGCAACTTTAGACTTAATGGAAGCTTACCTGCACATTCCAATAAGGGAATCTTGCAGGAAATACCTACACTTCAGGGCAGGCTTCATGCACTATCAGTTCTCTGCACTTCCTTTTGGCTTATTTACTGCGCCCAGGGTATTCACAAAGTGTCTAGCTCCAGCCGTTGTATTTTGCAGGCAGAGAAATATTCAAATATACCCATAATTGGACAATTGTCTGATTCAGGCAGAAAGAACCTTCTAACCTCACTTGGGTACTCCATAAATGAAAAGAAATCTCATCTAGTATTTGCCAACAGATTGTATTCCTAGGAGCAAGCTTGAACCCAACTTCCCAGATGGCTTTCCTCAGTCCAGCGAAACAAGTTTATTTGACAAACTACTTCAAACTACTGGCCACAAAGACCCAGCTGTCTGCAAGGAAAATTCTGCAAGCCGTAGGGTTCATGGCCTCTTGCATTCTACTAATTCCATATGCATGACTGCATATGAGGAAACTGCAGTGGTATCTAAAAGCCTATGGTGTCCAACATTCTCAGGACCTGGAATCAATGATTCCTATCATTCCTTGTATAAAGACAGAGTTTCTTTGGTGGGCAGAGGCCTGCTACCACAACAAGAGACTCCCTTTCACTCTACCCCCGGCCGCCCTAACCCTAACAACAGACGTATCGGACTATGCATGGGGGGCTCACTTGGCAGGGTAGTGCATTCAGGGCAAATGGAACCAGAGTCAGATTCACCTGCATATCAACCAAAAAGAAATGTTAGCTGTACAGAATTCCCTGACAGCCTTCAAAGACCACATTCTTCCAGGACAATTATTGGTAAAGACAGACAACACCACACCAAGCAGGGGGGAACCCACTCGTACCCTCTCTGCGCATGGCTCTGTGGAACACAGCCTTGAACTACCAAGTGCACTTACAGGCTCAATTCCTGCCAGGCAAGCTAAATTCTCTGGCAGACCTAAGCAGAAATCTCATGGATCCACACGAATGGAACCAAAAATATTCAACCTCTTGAGGAACAAATGGGGGACTCCAGAGATAGACCTGTTTGCCTCCCCTCAGAACTACCAATTGGACAAATTCTGTACAAGGACTTCCCACAGTGAAGCTTGGAAAGTGGATGCCCTGTCCTTTACCTGGGAAAGCCTCTCGGTTTATGCCTTTCCCCCTCTGCCTGTCTTCTAGAAGGTTCTGCTAAAGATCAAACTGGACAAGCAAAGGACAATACTGATTGCACCAGACTGGCCACGCCAGCACTGGTACCCCCTCTTGCGCAGTATAACACTGCTGAAACCATGGCACCTGCCTCAGACCCCTTCCCTGCTGTCTCAGCAGGCGGGTCAGATTCTGCACACTCAGCTTCAAACCCTGAACCTTGCAGCCTGGCTAATTACTTGAGCTCTTCAATAGCATCCCTCAGTAAGCAGGTGCTAGATGTCATTCTGGAGGCAAGGAGGCCTAGTACTAGAAAATCCTATGCTGAAAAGTGGAAAAGATACTGTTCCTGGAGCGCCAGACTCAGGGGGATGGGTACAACGGTGCCCAGCATACCTCATATACTTCAGTACTTGAGAAGGATAGGCCTATCCTTCTCGTCAGTTAAAATTCATGGCTGTGCCATTTCAGCACATTATAGTACTGAACCACCCCTATTCTCACTCCCTGCTAAAGCAATTCCTCAGAGGGGCCAAGAATTTAAGACCCCCCCCCCAGGAGAGCCCCTACTCCAGCCTGGGACCTTAACTTTATATTGGAAAAGCTCACTCTCCTTCCTTTTTAGCCAGCTGCAACTGCAAAGTTGAAATTCCTTTCTTGGAAAACAGCCTTCCTTCTAGCCATCACTTCAGCAAGAAGAGTGTCTGAATTACAGGCCCTCATGGCAGTGGAGCCCTTCATTATCTTCCATGCAGACAGGGTTTCCTTCAGGACCAATCCTTCCTTTAAGCCCAAGGTGGTGTCTAGTGTGGCCCTAAATCAGTCCCTTCATTTGTCTACCCTTTTCCCGAATCCACAAAACAAACGAGAATGAATACTGCACTCTTTGGATGTGCCCAGACAACTTAGATTTTATTTGGACAGGACTGAGCCTCTCAGAAAATCTGAATAGCTGCTAGTTGGCTTTATTGCAGGGGCAGAGGGGGAAGGCCATTTCTAAGCAAACCATTTCTAAATGAATAGCCCAATTGCATTCATTTCTGCTGTAAGCACCATGGAAAAACCTACCCCACAGGGGATGAGATCACATTCCACCAGGGCTGCATCTACCTCTACAGCCTTTCTCAGAGGAGTCCCTACCAGGGACATCCTAGAAGCTGCTACATGGAGCTGTGTACATACCTTCACAAAGCATTACCACATGCCTATTTTTTCCATATCCAGAGCTCGTTTTGCCACTGCAGTCTTGCAGGGCTTAATAGCTGGCCCTAATGCTCTCTAACTTCCTCCTCCCTTCCTTAGCTTTGGGAATCAACCCAAATGTGATGACTGCAACAGTGAAACATGAAGAACATAGTACAGCTGTGTACACTTACCATAAATGTAGATGTTCGAGTGTATTCACTGTTGCAGTCCTAGTTACCCTCCCTCCAGCCCCCTGACTTCTCTTGGCTCTACCTTTCCTTCTTGTTTGGTGTATTTAAGCTTTCTGGTGTATTTGCTTTTTGATGGAGGTGTACCATAACATATTGCTTCCCATTGTGGGGGCAACTGACATCTGGGGCAAGAAAACTGATGTAATGGCATCTGCTGCATGTTTTTTAATCCTGACGACCTGACATGGAAGAAGAGACAGCATCCGACGCAGGAATCCCAAGACTCTGGTATTCAGGCCAGCTGAGGGCTACCTGCAGGCAGATAACCCAAATGAGATGACTGCAACAGCGAATACACTCGAACATCTACATTTATGGTAAGTGTACACAACTGTACTTTCTGCTGTTTCACCTATCCGGACTACCTCACTCGGACATGCATGTTCACTGTAATAGTAAAGCTATCCCCCCAAGACAGTTGTATATAGGTATTTGAGATTTTATTTTAACTTTGCAACTTTCTTTGGCAGGATGTTAAGTTTTATTAGTTCTTTAGGTATATCAAGTGCCACAGTCACAATTTCCTTTTATGTCATCTTTGACTTGAGGAATGGAACAAATTGCCTAACATCTGTGGCTGTATGGGATTGCTTCACACCCTGACCAGTGTTCTGCAGAGTACAGAAACAGAATACGCATACTTAGGGAGTATAGGAATATTGTTGGGAATGAAGACAACATTGAAGGTGTCAGTAACTGAATGGCCAGAAAAATCCCAATCACCCAGCAGAACAACCAAACTAGGCAGAGGTCAGAATTGTACCACAGGCCCTGATCAGATGCTTTAATTGCTAAAGCCCTATGCTGAATGTGCTGTTCTTAGTAGTCAGGTAGCCACCACAGCATTATGGTGGATTAACCTATTCCATAAAAGGTCCTGATGGTAGGAGGAAAGTCTATGATAGTGTCTAGATCTTTTATGTCCATGTTTACCTTGTGGGTAATCACCATCGTGCCTCTAATGGATTAATCTTTTGCTTATAAAAGGTGCTGTCACAGGAAAATGTTATGTGAAAGCCATAGAACTTTGTTACATGTCTTGATCATTAGCCACTGAGGTGGTCATCTGACTGCATATGTTAGCAGCGCATGATCCTGGCCCCCACAACTATGTTTTTCTCCAGAGAAACAACTCTTTTTTTGATATACTTCTGGAAGTCCAGAAAGTGATATAACTTGAATAGTAGTATCTTCTGATCCCTAAATCTTCATTGAGGGGTCCTAATGATATTTCTGTCACTTGCTGAAAATGTTATCTTATGAATTTAAAACATTTAAGTCCAGGGGAGCTGAGTTACTCCAAGCCCCTTGGTCTGCATCTCATTACTGTTCACAAACTGCACAACAGATTAGGTTGTTTAATCCAAGCAGTTACTTTGAAGACAGTTCAGTCATCTTCTTTGGTGAGTACTATTGTTCTATCTGTCTTTGTTGGAAAATCCATTTTGTGAAAGAATTTCTGAACTGTATACTGTAATTTTCAAGAGTCCTGTTAATATTTTGCATTTATAATGTAGCTTCAAAATCTGATCTGTCCCTTATGCCTAAAATAGTCTTGGCAATCAAGCCAAGTTGTTCCACTACCAAGTTTCTTATCTAAATAGGAGAACAAAAAAGGACCGTTTCATAGGTTCATAGGAGATTAGACACTATACCAGGTTGTGAATATGCGATTCCCCGAACATTGATCCAAATTCTATTTGAAGAGGGCCAGAGAAGGGCTCTGCTTAATGTGAACAGAAAGCCTGTTCCGAAGAAGGGGCAATTTCTGAGATGCATATCTGTCTCTCCAGCAAGTTTTTATGAGTTGCTGACTAAGTTTAGATCCATTGATTGGATGACCCTTGTGCTGTATGACTTGTGGATGTGTAGCAGTTCCATCAGGGCTGGATTTTTCAGTGCCTTGTAGGTCAGACATAAGTCACCCCTTAATAATCATGAGTTGACAGAGTAAAGGGATGGGGTTTAGTTTTGTTGTTTACACCCTGTATTTTCTTTGTGAGTTATCTCTGAGGTCTCTCCAGCTGCTGTAAGTGCCTAGTCAAGTACATGCCAGATGGCGCACTGTACTCAATTATTGGTCCAATGAGGGCTGAGTACAGTGGAACTATAATTTCCTTGGATCTGACTGCCATACCTTTACTTACAAGTTGTCCCACATGAAAGGATTTCCTCACCACTGTTGACACATGGCGGTCAAATTTCAGACTACTATCTGTGTACCTAGATCTCTCACCTTTGAGTCCACTCTAAGGGGTGAGCTGTTGATGATGTAATTTGCAGGAGTATTTGACTTCCCAAAGGGTATAATAATGTATTTTTTGCTTTTAGTTTTAGGCCATGGTTCTGGTACCAGTCATTTATCTGATCTAGACTCTACTGGAGTGATATCTACATTGTTGGGTGTTTCACTGATTGCCTCCAGCTTGCAGTCGTTGGCAGACTTTGTCATCCAGAGGCCTTCCACATTTGCCTTGACTTCAAAAGTATATTCCCAACAGGAGTGGTCCCAGTACTGAGTGTCGTGGCATGCCAGAAGTAACTGACCTCTGGATTCACCCACATTAACCACGTGTCCTGTCCATGGGCCATTTGGCTATCCATCTGGATGACACGAGGAGTAATGCCAAGTTTTGTGATTTTATTTATAATACCTGAGTGGAAAATTGCTTTAAATGCCTTGGCCAGGTTGAGGTAGGCAGTATGTACTTTATCCTCATCCATGGCCTTAGTGATTTTTCTCAAAGAAATCCACCAGATTCAGTAGGCATGACTCACTTTTGACAAAGCCGAATTTGGTTGGGTCCAATGTTTGGAGTCTCCTATGTTGTTATCAGTCCATGATTATTCTTTCTATGGCATTACATACAAGACTAGTCAAATTTACGGGTCTGTAGATGGTCCTTTTTATGCAGAGGGATGATTGTTGCTGTCATAGGTGTTTACTAGGCTAACGACCACAAGGGCCTTTTAAAGCCTAGCCATGCATCCCTCCATTCTATTAGATTCTCAACTGCAATGTCCACAGGCATCTCAGATGTAGTTTATAAAGTGAAAAACATCAGAAAAACTGAGTACCTCCCCCCCGATGAGACTTGACCAGTGTATTATATTTCAGGCCACATTCCATTTAGACTGGTCCCATTTCTGCTGCTTGCTTTGTATGTTGGATCATGCCATATGCAGAGATTCATTGTGATGAAATTCATATCCACTTACAAACACTGTAAGCTAGGTATTGTTTCCGGGGACAGGATAGATTTTTAGGAAGGTATTGTTTGAGTCCTTAGCAATCTACCACTCTTTATTTAGGACTACATTTGCTTAAATGTTTGCCATGTTATTAGTACCACAGCCGTAGTTCTTTTTAAAGAAAGTATAGTTGTGTAAAAGTACTTGGAATAACTGTATATCTTTGCTTATATTGATAGAGCAGCACCTCCATTATTATTTCATTGTTTCCTTTGGATAGTGAAGCTTTCATTGTTGGCATTTGCATTGCAGCTTTGTCAGAGAAAGTTTTACTATTTTTCTCTGTAAAATAAATTATATATTGCTATGCTCTGTTTACGTAAAGCTGCAACTTGATAGTAAGTTTTAGCCTTCTTTGGAAAGGGAGTGTGTTCATTCAGCTATTTGGAAAACAAATCGGTAACTTGGCTGTGAATGGAAGTCTGGTGTTGACCAACTTCCTTTCATGTGATTGATGATCATCTTGTTGGTTCCGGTCTGCTTGAGCACCTACAGTTAGTGTCTCTTTAAAAACTAATCTGTCATTTGTGACCAGAATAGTCTTGGCAGTCAGACCAATTTATTCTGCTTCTACTTTTCTCAAAATAGCTTTTTATATATTACAATAGGATTGACTTTTGATTGTAGTTTTATATCGTTTTGATTCTAGTTTATAGCCTTGACCTATAAAAGGTACAGGATCCTTGTTTGTATGCTGTTTTGTGAAGATGTTTGTGTTTCACTGTTGCAGTCATCACATTTGGGTTATCTGCCTGCAGTTAGCCCTCAGCTGGCCTGAATACCAGAGTCTTCGGATTTCTGTGTCGGATGCTGTCATTCCTTCCATGACATCAGGGGTATAAAACATGCAGCCGATGCCATTACACCAGTCTTTCTTGCCATGCGGTGCCTGAAGCAGAAGCAGTTTGCAAGTGCCGGTCGGCCGACTCCTGAAATTTTCGTTTTTGAGTTTCAGACCCGAAGTCTTCAATAAAGATAAATACCCTGTTGGAAAGCAAATACCTCATAGAGATTTTCATTTCATTCTTACTGCGTCACCTGTATAGGCCCAGACCACGACGTCTCTCACTGTCGGTTTTGTGCCTTGTTCAACGCCCAAACTATCCATTGTTGGGCTATTTTTTAGCTAAATACTTTCATTCTCGATCTCCATACTCCGAAATTGCTTCGTTAAGCCATCCGACTACCGATCTTCCGAAAAAATGTAAGGATAAAGACAGAGACCGCATAGTTCCAAAACTGCCAATGATGCTTCCGTTAAGCTAGTCGCCAGTCTGCCGGTACTCAGTGAGGCGCTTTCACAGCCCCTGATACCTGCTATTACAGATTTGCAGGCCTCTACTGAGACCCATTCGGAGTCTGGTATGCCACGAGATGCTTCTTCGAGAATGGAACCTGCAGATGTCTCTACGTTGGATGGGTCCGGAACTGCTGTGCAGGCACCGGCTTCTGAGGGTGTATTCAGGCTTACAGACTTTCATATTAAACCAACAGCATCATTTCTTACTAGAAGTACCGAATTCCTCAGGCCTAAAACTCGCACTATGCCTAGAAAACAGACGACCAAACCGATAACTCAGGCCCATATGCTTCAAAAACAAATGCTTAGAATGGCTGAAGACCTTATTACCTCAATTAGGGGAAGCCAGCCTTCCCCCTCTAAGAGACCCAGAACCGATTTTCTTTCTGATTCTTCTGATCAGGAATCTGATATCTCTGCTCCTTCTGATTACCAGGATTTGCCCTTATCTACTTATGAGGATTCTGATGCAGAGGATCCCATTCCCACTGCTTCTCCTCCAGAAGATTTTTCTTTTGGTGAAACTTTGCATACCCTTAGGGAGCATTTCCACTGGGAAAGCCAGGACTATTCTGAGTCCAAAAAGAGACTTTGGGAATTCTTACTCCTGCCTCAACACAGACCTCTAGCTCTCCCTCCTGTTCTGGCTATTGTAGGTGATGTTTTCTTGGAGTCTAGCGTTACCCCAGATACTTTACCCTCCAGCTCCTAGTAAATCTGACAGGTACTACAGAGTACCTGACTCTCACAAGTTCCTCTTTAAGAATCCTACTGCGGATCCAGAGACCATTTCCCAAGGACCAAAAGGCATTAAGGCTACTGCTGCCAAAGACCCTACCCCTTCTGATAGAGATTCTAGAGCCTTAGACAGATGGTGTAAGAAGGTTTACACTTCTGCTACTGTGGCCATTAGGGCTCTAAATTTCCAGTTTCATATGCTAAAGTATCAGCAGCATATTATGGGACTACTTAAACAGAAAATTATGTTGATTCCTGAATGTACTGAATACAAAGACTTGCAAGATTTAATGAATTCTGCAGAACAAGTTGGTAAACATACTTTGCAATGTGGTTTTGGTGCTTTAGAAGCATCTTGCAGGGCTGCTGTCACTGGGTCTGTACTTGGAAGGCATGCTTGGCTTAAGGAGCAAACCTTGCCGGATCATGTTAAAGCTAAATTACTGGATGCACCCTTAAACCAAGACCACCTTTTGGCAACAAAGCAGAGGAAGTCCTCAAAAAGATGGAGGAAAAAGCTAAATCTATGCAAACTGTTAAAGATTTTCTACAAGTACAGCCTCCCAGATTCAGTAGGCATTGGCCTTCAAAGAACTGGTCCTTTCCAGTCCCTTCCAGGTCTTCATTCCAAACCTGGGAACAGCAGACCACCAAGACTTCAGTCTCAGGCTACGCACAGATCTAAGCAGTGGGGGGCTTCCACTTCCAAAGCAGGGAGTAGTAAGCCATCCCCCTACAGAAAAATGGCACAATGACTTAACCTTAACCCTTCCAAGCCCTGCTCAACTACTTGCTCCCTTAGGAGGAAAGCTCGCCCTGAATGCAAAAAACTGGGAACTCATTACTCAGGACAAATGGGTTTTGAACATAGTTTCCCGAGGATACAGATTCCACTTCCACACACTACCACCCCCAAGTGGTTGGCCAGACCTCCCCCCAAATCAATGGACGGAGGCCCAACAGCAGGTGTTCTCCCTTCTCAGTATCAGGGCTATTCAACCTGTCCCAGCAGATCTAAGGGGACAAGGTTTTTATTCAAGACTGTTTCTGGTACCCAGAAAAGAAAACTCCTGGCATCCTATCCTGGACCTCTTTATTCTCCACCTTTCTGGTGGTTCCAAAATTCAAAATGCTAACCCTTCAACAGCTTCTTCCTATGCTAACCAAGGATGCCTGGCAACCCTAGACTTAAAGGAAGCTTACCTGCATATCCCAATAGCAGAATCCTGCCGAAAATACCTACGTTTCAGGGCGGGCTCAATGCACTTTCAGTTCTCTGCACTTACCTTTGGCTTATCTACTGCGCCCAGGGTGTTCACAAAGTGTCTAGCTCCAGCCATTGCATTTTGTAGGCAGAGAAATATTCAAATTTACCCATACTTGGACGATTGTCTGATTCAGGCAGAAAGCCAGGACTTGCTATTACAGCACCTGGCATTTGTAAAGAAACTTCTATCCTCACTGGGGTACACCATCAACGAAAAGAAATCTCACCTAGTACCCTGCCAACAGATTGTATTCCTGGGAGCAAGCTTGAACACAACTTCCCAGATGGCATTCCTCACTCCGGAGAAACAAGTTTATTTGACAACCTACTTCAAACTATTGGCCACAAAAACCCAGCTGTCTGCAAGGAAAATACTGGAAGCCCTGGGGTTCATGGCCTCTTGCATTCTGCTAATTCCATATGCAAGAGTGCATGTGAGGTATCTAAAAAGTTTATGGTGTCAACATTCTCAGGACCTGGAGACAATGATTCCTATCATTCCTTGTCTGAGAACAGAGTTTCTTGGGTGGGCAGAGGCCTGCTACCACAACAAGGGAGTCACTTTCACTCTACCCCCTGCTGCCCAAACCCTAACAACAAATGCATCAGACTATGCATGGGGGGCTCACATGGCAGGGCAGTGCATTCAGGGCAAATGGAACCCGAGACAGATGCACCTGCATAGCAACCAAAAAGAAATGTTAGCTGTACAGAATGCTCTGACAGCCTTCAAAGACCTTATTCTCACAGGACAACTATTAGTAAAGATAGACAACACCACAGTTATGTGGTACATAAACAGGGGGGAACCCGCTCCTACACTCTCTACAGACTAGCCATGGCTCTGTGGAGCACAGCCTTGAGCTACCAAGTGCACCTACAAGCTCAATTCCTGCCAGGCAAACTAAATTCACTGTCAGACGACTTAAGCAGAAATCTCATGGACCCACACGAATGGAAACTAGAACCCAAGATATTCATCCTCTTGAACAAATGGGGGACCCCAGAGAGTAGACCTGTTTGCCTCCCCTCAGAACTACCAATTGAACAAATTCTGCACCAGAACTCCCACAGTCAAGCTTGGAAAGTGGATGCCCTGTCCTTTACCTGGGAAAGCCTCTCGGTTTATGCCTTTCCCTCCCGGCCTCACCTCTCAAAGGTTCTACTAAAGATCAAACAGGACAAGCCAAGAACAATACTGATTGCACCAGACTACCCCCTTGCACAGTCTGACACTGCTGCAACCACGGTACCTGCCTCAGACCCCTTCCCTGCTGTCCCAGCAGGTGGGCCAGATTCTGCACCCTCAGCTTCAAACCCTGAACCTTGCAGCCTGGCTAATTCCATGATCTCTCCTCTAGCATCCCTCAGGAAGCAGGTGCGGGATGTCATTCTGGAGGCAAGGAGGCCTAGTACCAGAAAATCCTATGCTGAAAAGTGGAAAAGATACTGCTGCTGGAGACAGACTCAGGGGATGGCCACAACAGTGCCCAGCTTACCTCATATTCTAGAGTACTTAACAGAAATGCTCCACAAGGGCCTATCCTTCTCCTCAATTAAGATTCATGCCTCTGCCATTTCAGCACATTATAACACTGAGCCACCCCTCTTCTCTCATCCCTTGCTAAAACAATTCCTTAGAAGGGCCAGAAATTTAAGACCCCCCCCCCCCAGGAGAGCTCCCACTCCAGCCTGGGACCTTAACTTTGTATTGGAAAAGCTCCCCCCCCCCTTTGAGCCAATTGCTACAGCAGAGTTGAAATTCCTTTCTTGGAAAACAGCTTTACTTCTAGCCATCACTTCAGCAAGAAGAGTGTTTGAATTACAGACCCTCATGGCAGTGGAACCCTTCATTATCTTCCATGCGGACAGGGTTTCTCTCAGGACTAATCTTTCCTTTATGCCCAAGGTGGTGTCTAGTGTGGCCCTAAACCAATCCATTCATTTGCCTACTTTTTTCCCTAATCCACAAAATAAAGGGGAACGGATATTGCACTCTGGACATCCACAGACAACTTTGATTCTATTTGGACAGGACTAAGCCTCTCAGAAAATCTGACCAGCTGCTAGTTGGCTTTGCTGCAGAGGCAGAGAGGAAGGCCATTTCAAAGCAAACCATTTCCAAATGGATAAACCATTGCATTAATTTCTGCTATAAGCACCATGGAAAACCTACCCCACAGGGGATAAGATCACATTCCACCTGGGCTGCATCTACCTCTACAGCCTTTCTCAGAGGAGTCCCTACCAGGGACAATCCTGGAAGCTGCTACCTGGAGCTCTGTACATACCTTCTCCAAGCATTACCACCTACCTATCTTTTCTAAATCCAGAGCTGGATTTGCCACAGCAGTCTTGCGGGGCTTAATAGCTGGCCCTAATGCTCTTTAACTTCCTCCTCCCTTCCTTAGCTTTGGGAATCAACCCGAATGTGATGACTGCAACAGTGAAACATGAAGAACATATTACAGTTGTGTACACTTACCATAAATGTAGATGTTCGAGTGTATTCACTGTTATAGTCCTGGTTACCCTCTCTCCAGCCCCCTGACCTCTCTTGGCTCTACCTTTCCTTCTTGTTTGGTATATATATTTTTCATGTGTATTTGCTTTTTGATGGGGGTGTACCATACCATATAATTGCTTCCTATTGTGAGGGCACCTGACATCTGGGGCAAGAAAACTGATGTAATGGCATCGGCTGCATGTTTTATACCCCCTGACGACCTGACGTCATGGAAGAAGTGACAGCATCCGACGCAGAAATCCAAAGACTCTGGTATTCAGACCGGCTGACTGCTACCTGCATTCAGATAACCCAAATGTGATAATTGCAGCAGTGAATGCACTTGAACATCTACATTTATGGTAAGTGTACACAACTGTACTTTTCTCTTCCCCGCTGATTTGTGGCTGTATATTTAATGTATTAAGTTTGGTTACATGTCTCTTGATTGTGCATGTGGGTGTTTTGGATCCTTCATCAGTTGTGATGGAACTTTTTTTTTTTTTTTTTTTTTTTTTTTTTCAAGCAGTCATGCCTTAGTAATTCTAACAGTGAAATGTTATGAATACAGCTGCAAACATCTGTTCTACAGATGCTGTTATTTTGAGTTTTTGCACAGTCTGCAGTGCAGTAGTCAAAAAGCAGAGGTGATTTTAATAGTGTTTAGCAGGGTTGCATCTGCATTATTTGTTTACATTAGGCAACTTTTTGAAGTACTTTTTGGCGTGTCCAACATTGCTACATTGATAAAAAAATGTTAAGCCATTCTGAGGTGAGAAATACAAACATTTATTGATTTTACAGATGGACATTACCAGGCTTACCAAAATCTGAGTCTGAAACAGATGACGTAAAATATGATCCTTTATGTAGTCTGATTTTCATTATTTCTTACTAAATCTAGATCCATTTCACTGGGCGTGGCTCCCTCAGTCTAAAGTTCCTTTCTCTCAAGAGACGAGAGACTTGATACTTCCTCGTATTTCAGATATGAACTTTGTACAGGATCTCTGTGAAGACCTTTATGAGTTATTCAAGGTTGGTATCTGTTTTGTCTGAATAACTTAAAATGTTTCAGCATTAAGTATGACTTCAGAAAGCATCCCGTATTTTTTTTAACATCTTTATTGAATTATCATTTAAGACATGCGCATATATAAAAATATATAAAAAATATATAAAAGCATAAAGATGTATGTTTAGGCATTTATTTAAAAGAAAACAAACCATATTAACATGTTCAGGGTTGCAAACATTATACATTACATAGATGCTTTTATACAATTGTCAGTCTAACATTACATAAATTGCTCAATTCTTGCCTTCCCCTACATCACTCCTCCTCCAAAACATTATTCTGTATGTACTGTTCTCACAATTTCTCTTTTTTTTTCTATGTAGTTTGCTCCAACCATTTAAAAAAAAAATCATTTCCATTTCGTTTCTCACTGTTACAACATTCATTACTTCAAGTACAGTTGATTTAGACTTTGATTCCAATTTTCTAGTCATTGCTTTTTTGGCAGCCACCAGAATTAAACTTAAGGCCTTGCTATGTCTGGGCAGTTCCGATCCTGTATCCCATCTGAAAAAAAAAAAAACATTTCCTACCCATTTGCTCACCCAATATTTCTGACAGAGCACTCTGTAGGGGAATTTTTTTAAAGTTTGCCAACTCGTTACATTTCTAAAACACATATTCCATGTTACCGCTTTCTTCCCCATCGGACCTCCAACATTTGCCATCTACTTGAGAAAGAATTGTTTGGAGTCTGCTTTAGGGTACTTTCAAGCAAAAATCCCAAATC
The DNA here is from genome assembly GCF_019279795.1 of Protopterus annectens. Lineage (NCBI taxonomy): Eukaryota > Metazoa > Chordata > Ceratodontiformes > Protopteridae > Protopterus > Protopterus annectens. The sequence goes on along the minus strand of NC_056729.1, from coordinate 337,574,478 downwards.
TTCTGACCTTTGCTACATAAGGGAGCCATACATAAGAGAACATCCAATACTGATGCAGCCACCCCGGGTTTAATGCATATGCTTTTCGTGTTTAGGAGTTTGATTTCTGTTTTGTTTTGAGGTAATTTAGTGTGGGTAGGATTTGTCACACTAGTCATAACTAGATTATTCTGCACCAGTTGAATTCAAGAATTCATATTTTTAGGTATTTAAGTACCTTTTAGATCAGGGTTGTCAAACTCATTTACTCAGAGGGCCACATTTCATCTGAGTGTACAGTACACGGGCCAGATACTTAAGAGCAGATCAAGACCACTTATTAGGGGAGTAATAATAAGAAGAAAGGTGTAATTAATCTACACTTGTGATCATGTGTAACCTAAAATCAAACAAGCAAAGAAAATCAAGCTATTATTTACCTTAATTCCTGGTATTACTGCTGCCAGAAACTTGGCACCTCTTGGCCTGCACAAGTGCATCAGTGTTTGGCCCTAAGGATTGAGCAGTGGCTACCTTCAGTGTTGAGCTGCGATGTTCATCAGTAAGTTGAGACCCAAGTCGAGACTTTTTCAAGTTCATCACAGAAAAGAGTTGTTCAGACGTAGGTACTGCCGAACATTGAAGTAATCTTTGAAGCCAAACTTTTAATTTGGGGATATGTTGGGCCCAACATGCTGATAAAATGTGACGATATCAACACTTGAAAACATATCTTTCAACATAGAATTACACTGGAGCTCATTTAGTACTAACTGAAACTCTTCTGGTACCTCATCAGAGCTAACAGAGAGCTGTGGAAAACAGAAAAATTCTTCTCAAGGTTTTTAAAGCCTGCAAATCTTTCTCCAAACTCGCTCACTAACTTGGAAATCTTGTTGCAGTACTTTTCGGTGTTATCACAATGAAACTCAGGTGTGTCTTGCAAGAACTTCAGAGTTGGAAAGTATGCAGTATTACTTGCTAGTTGGCATTCAAAAAGTTTAAGCTTCAACTCATAGGAGCAAATATGGTCATGTAAATCTGTCACCAATTTATTGCAACCTTATATTCAGGTAATGCAAGTGTTCTGTCATATCTACCATGAAAGCTATACCTTGAACCCATTCATTGTCTTTCAGTTCCTGAACATCCCTTCCTTATGCATAAACCTCTGTATTTCACTTATTAATTCATAAAAGCACTTCAGCATGACTCAGGCTTAACCAATGAACATCAGTGTGATATGGCAGATCGTGAGTGTGAATTTCCTCCAATAAGCTGTTGAACTGTGTGATTCAGACCTCATGCCCATATGAAGTTCAGTGCCTTAACATCCATGACATGAATCTCATACCTCTCAACTGTACCGAATTCCTTTGTATTTCACCATTTTTAGGCAAAATAATGGGGTGCCATGAATTCCCGAGTTTCCCGTTCAGATCCCGATTTTTTCCTGGGAAAGCTTAAAAAAAGTTGTTTATGCTTACCTACAAACAAAACAGATGCTGTCTGCTGAGAAAAGTGCCTCCAGAGTTTACTGTTCTGGATAACATTATAAAACGTTTTACTTAAGTTACTGCTTCCATTATAGCAACCTGAACCTACTGAAAGAGAATATCTGTTATGCACAACTGTAGTTTATAACCTGCTGCTCCTGAATACCATCACCCAGCTGCAGCCAGTCAGTCCACTGCAAACAAGAAAAACATCACCTTCTCCGTTATGGTTTATTCTCCTGCCAAACAGTGGCTAAATTTTGTCAGTAATGCCACGGTTTCCCTGCCAATGATAACACAGCTTGTTTGATATTTTGCCTTCCTGAACCTCGCTTGGATCGCTCCATGTTTCTGGTTTGTTTCAAAAGTGCATGGGGAACAGCCGAGTAACTCCTTCCAAGTTCCACACTGAAATGAAAGACCAGACAAGCAGCAGTTAAAGGTCATCTGCCCACTAAAAATTAGCTGCTAGGCTGAGGAACTCATGATAGTTGCTTTTAAACCAGTAAGGGATCTGATCATGATTTACAGAACTGATAGTTAAAAAAAAAAAAACTCAGAACTGATGGTGGGGAGTGTGAATAAATGAATGTTTTTGTCTTAAATCATACTCTGTCAATTGTTCAGTTTTTCGCTTCATGTTTTTTTATCCATTCCTCATAAAATTTGTGGTTTTCTAGCATATCATTGACGCTTGAAGTCACTAAGTGGCAGACATTTGAGTATCAGACTTCATATCTGCCAGGAAATGCATTCTAACAGAACTGTTATTGTAGCAATGTTCTAAACTTGCAAGAGCAATATTTAAGACATACGAACATCTCCTGTTTTCGGGAAGGGGAAAAGGAGTCGCGTCAATCTCAACTCTTGTGGAGTAAGTAGCTGCAGGCTGAGTGAGTGTGTGCGTGAGCATGCAGGACTCTGGAGGATTATACTAAAATGAAGGATAGGTATTTACCACAGGGGTGCTGGTGCTGACTACTGCAACAACAGCTGCAGGATCCCACTGTCTGGGCCTTTAAAGCTCTGACTTTCAATTGTTTCCCCTCCCCGCTCTCTCTGTTCCTCAGTTGACTGTTATTTTGGGGAGGGACTTAACTGGGCACATTGCACTGTTAGCCAGTAGGTCATCATCCCTTCTCTGTGGAGTTGCTTATTGGAGCCGAAAAGAAGAGGAAGCTGGCAGAAGAGTTACAAATGGGTGCTTTTGGTAGTGGAGTGAGTTGTGACACATGGCAGCCAGCATCAGCTGTCCGTGGAGCAGAGGCCGGTTTCCTTTTTTTCACCTGTCCTTTGACAAGTGCACTCGTAGTTCTCCCACAGGTGAGCAGGAGTGTCGGTGCAGAAATGATCAGTATCTGTCCCTTCTGATGTGAACTTTAGTGACTCATCACACGACCTCCCGAGGTGTACCCGAAAATGCTTCCTTATCTTTAGTAGCAGGTGAAAATGTCAACAAGTCTTTTTTTCAGATTACTGTACAGTGTGTCAAACAGTGATAAAGCTTTGTAAAAGTTGCTTATGTGACATGTGTAACTGTGTGTGTTATGCGCTCCGTAACAGTTGAATTCTGATGCGGTTGACAATGTTATTGGCAAATTCAGACAGATTCATTATCTGTCGTTTCAAAACGTTTGTAGAAAATGGTGTGTAACTGTGTATTGTTTGCAGTTTTGTATTTTTTTTTTTTAATTTTTTTATTTAAATGTCGTGACATGATTACATAGATTGTGTCAACGTATTTGCCTGTCTTGTGTCTATGTAGTAGTAGAGGAAATAGATGTAGTGTAGTTTAAGATACTAGGCTGTACTGCTGAAGCAGCACTGCTTTTTTTTATTTTAGTCTGATATGTTAATGTTGCTACATTGTCTGCTTAGTGCTTACTTATTGTTAACTGACACAGACCAAACTCAAAGCAACTTTTAATTATTTACAGGTCTATACTGCGGTTTGTCCCTAAGGAACCAGAAGGGCAAGATATTAAATCCAGTGCAACTACAACCGGAATTGCAAATTGAGTTTATTCCTGGGGTTCCCAAAGTGTGTGCCGTGGCGCCCTGGGGAGCCATGGCTTCCTCACAGGGGCACCACGAACTAATACCCTTCACTTACGATTTTTTTTTTTTTTTTTTTCCTTTTGTTTTGTAATTTTCACTGTGTTTGAGCTGATGTCTTCATGTGCGCGATGACGTTGGCTCTGTCAGGGCTACCAGCTTGTCAGTATTGAGCTCATGGAGCTCACATCGACGTCTTGCACGCATTTCCGGCTGGCCTGGCTATTGCGAGCGGGAACGGATGACTTTTGGGAACGTCTGCTTTAGCTGTATTATAGGTGATCCAACTATGTTTAAAACTGTGGTAGTAAATGTACTGGTAGAATAAATTAGGAGCAACTGATGTGAAGTGACACGAAACATTAACTCAAATATTTCGTACTACTTAGTTCAATTTTGCTGGCCATTTTTTCATCATTAACATATAAGGTTTTTAGTTTGAGTGATAACATTCTGGTTCATTGTCTGTGTTGATTGGATTAACTCACTAATAGTTACCTTTTCCCCGAGCAGTCTTGCTCATGGTCACATTGCTAACCAGATGTACCAAGCCCTTCTGACTAGTAAAGAATGGTAACAAAACTAAGTCAGAGGTTGAACCAGTAGCTTTGATTAGGTTGCAGTCAGTCACATTTTGAAAATCTGTGCTAATACCTTATGATTATATCTGGTTTAGCACACTGAGAAAGGTTTCATTGAAACGAGTGACAGTTTCATCTGGGGCAGAGATTTTTAGTATTGTTTCTCACACTGGGGTGAATTGCAGTGACAGTTTCTGGTGATATTTCCCTTGCTTTGCAGCTGCGATGCCTGCTAAATTTCTTGTTATATGGGGATTCTGGCTTTGGTTGAAGGTCGCTGTAGTTGTACACTAACAGTGGTGTGGATCAGGGTATTGGTAGTGCATATTATGCAGATACCTGTGAGTCTAGTTTTGTTCTTGACAACTGGGAATCAACATTTTCTTTGGATGCACATTTCTGGGCGGCTAGGTATTAGAGTGCTTGAATTTTCAGCTGCATGATCTAATAGCTGATGACATGGGTGGTTTTCCATTTGGCAGGAATCGCTTTTTTTTTTTTCCTAGACCATGGTGATGGACTGTTGCAGGTGCTTTTAATCTTGCTTCTGATTGGATTTTGGTGTTGGACCTGCTGAACTGTTTCCTGCACCTTTGTTTCCGTAGTATTTCATTGTCGTTTGGTATATAGTAGTATCAATGTTTTGGTTACAGTTTGTTAATTTGCATTTCTTTGGTATTCTTGTGATTATCAAGCATTTGTTTTTTGCTCTTGAGCTGTATCTTGCAGCAGTTGTATTCAAGTCCATTTTTAATGCTGGTCAAGGATTCCCTTTTAGGTATTTTGATTCGTGTCAGCTAATACTTAGTTCAGGTCAGCTTTTTGTGCTTGGGGAATGCTCCTGTCACTTTAATTAAGGTCATGCCAGAAGTTGAGATTATACTATAGAACAGTGCAGCTCTAGTGTAACACTAGAACTTCATGAAGTATATCAGGGAAGATCAGCACCTCTGTCTAACGTCTGTCTGCAGTCCAGGAAGGAAAATGCATAATAACTGGAATCTATCCTCTTTTTCTCCAATAGAATCAACACTGGTGATGTTTACAATTAAAACTTTTTGATCATGTTTTCTTAATGTTACTGAATTTGTAAATTCCGGATGCCACTGTGGTGCAGCAGTTAGTGTTGTTGCCTCACAGCAAGAGGTTCTCCTGTTCAATTCTCGGCTGGAGTGCCTTCTGTGTGGAGTCTGCATGTCCTCACCTCAGTCGAGTGACATTAAAGACATGCAGGTAGGTTCATGCGTGAATGGGTGTTCCTTCTTTGAAGGCTGGGCGTCGAGCTGGCACCTCGGCACCGTAAAAATCCACTGCCAATCATTAGCGGACTGGACTTCTGCTGTGGCGACCCCTAACCGGGAAAAGCCGAAAGACTGAATTTGTAAATTCCACTTAGCCGAAACACATGGCTAACTGGAAATTATGTTTGGGGAACAGAGGACCTAAACTGGAGGGAGTATGTGAACTACGATAGAAATTAATTATGTTTGGGGAACGGGAGTGTGAAAACAGACCTGCTGTAGTAAGGAAATTTTTGATTATGTTTGGGGAAGTGTGTGTGTGTTTGTGTGTGTGTGTGTGCGTGTATACAAGTTTATATGAGCCTTTAAGTGATTGCTGATTAGTTCTGTTAACATGCAGTGCTATTTTTATCTTTTCATAACTGTGTTCCCAGGCTTAGTAATGGTATTCACAGTTGTGTGTATTTTTTTCATGTTAAGTCTAAAGTTTCGAGCTTGTTAAAGGAGTTGCTATGTTTGGATGGATATTACCCAGAGGAAAGATATGCATCTGCTTACTCTTTTACTCACTGCTGTAAAAAAATAATAGTGATAACCAGATGTACCAAGCCCTTCTGACTAGTAAAGAATGGGTAACAAAACTAAGTCAGAGGTTGCACCATTAGCATTGATTAGATTGCAGTCAGTCACATTTTGAAAATCTCTGCCAATACCTTATGATTATATCTGGTTTAGCAAACTGAGAAAGGTTTCATTGAAATGAGTGACAATTTCATCCTGGGGCAGAGATTTTTAGTATTTGCCAATTATAATGCTTTAGGTTGGATATGAAGGTGTCACTGTTAAACTTATTTAAATTGTGTAAAAGTTGTAGTGATGTTTTTTGTGATATGACTTTCTTCGTACAAGTTTTGGAAGGTGATCTCTAACAGTTTGAAAGGGTGCAAATTTATTTGGGTTGGATGTTAACAGTTCAGTCAAAGGTAGATTTTTTTTTATGGTTTGACAAAGCTCTATAATATGCACTTTATGCATGTCGCTGGGGGAGGGGGGGTGGCACCTTGGGAAAACCTGGAATCAGCAAGGGAGCCGAGAATCAAACAATTTTGGGAACCACTGCACTACAGGCATCCCACAGTCAAGGCAAACATCAAGGGTCTCTGGTTGACCAAATGTGCAGAAGATTGTAAACTAGGCATGGTCATTAAATCCCTTAGAGACAGATAACCATCAAGAGAGCCTGATGCAGACATATAACTGGTGCCAGAGCTGTGGACTAAAATGTTGTGAAAAAATGCATATCATCATCCTTTGGAAAGACTGCCATCCCTGGAAATTATCATATTGAAAATGCACCCCTTAAAAGTAGATGCAGTGATTAGGAATCTGGGAACCCATGTTGAAAGTAACCTGTTCTTTGACCACCACATGTTTACTGTGATGAGAAGATCATTTTGCATTGCATAGTTTATAAATAGGGAGAAAGTATCCAGGGCCAAGGAGGTCATTGTTCCACTGTACTCTGCTTTCATCCAACCATTCATTGAGTTCAAAACACCCTTTGGCATGTACCTAACCAGACACTTGCAACAGCCGGAGAGACCAGAGACATTCCTCCCAAAAAAGAATACAAGGAGTAAATAAGTCTTGTGTGAACCATGTCAAAGCTGTATCCCTATACTCTGTCTCCTATGGACTGCTGCAGGATGATCTATACCTAGCCTACAAGGCATCCTCTGATCCCAAGCAAATAGATTTGTTACATATCCAGAAAACAAATAGCAACAGAAGTACCCAAGATGCCCTTCTATTCCTATATTACAGTATTCTTGTGTAATTTCCTGCCCTTAGGTGACTCGTACGTCTGCTTCTGTACAAAAGTTTCAGCTTGGTTGTTGCAGCTGCATAGGACGTCACACGTAAGGCCGTAAACCAGGGGCCTTAAATGTGACATCTGCACTGTCAATCCTCAGAACTTTTCAACCGCAGACAACCGATGCATCGTGTGTCCTCTCCTTCACATCAGACATCTCTATAAAGCTAAGTAACCCGTTGGGTTTTTTCCTTCATATCTGATGGTTATTGCTTAGGCTTGGTTTGTTGTAGCAATTTATAGCCGATGTCAGGTAAAAAGGGTAAATGCCAATGCGGGCACCAGATACCCCATAAAGACTCCCATGATCGGTGTGTTTTTTGCTTAGGCCGGGAGCATGACCACACCTCTTCCTCCATTTGTCCATCGTTTGTGCCGAAGACCCTACGCAGCCATGTGGCTGCGCTTAAGCTCTATTAAAAAATACAGTACCTTAAGCGGTTAGCCCTAAGAATGGATCCTGCCTCGGAGCCTGCGTCAGAACCTCCATGTAAGAAGGCCAAGTTTCCTAGGCCTTCATCGTCCGCTCCATTACTGGATACCCCACCAGCTGCCGATTTAGGAGCTGAGGGATGCCTGGCAGATCCATCAACTTCAGCGACTACCTTTGTGGAAGCCGTTGCTCAGCCGACGACAGGCACGTCCCCGGAGCCAACCCAGACCCTGACTACCATCAAGGTCGAGGAGGAACCAGAATCTGTGGAGCCTCCCACAGGGATGCTCCCTTCGGATATGGTTCCTACCAGACCCGATTCCAGGCCTGCTCCAACGTCTACCCCAGCAAAAAAGAAACAGAAAACCAAGCATGCCTCTCCCACTGCAGAAGGCCTACCTGACTGGCAGTCCTTCACTTCTTCCCTGATGCAGGCCTTTATGGCCCTTAGGCCTTCAGCGTCATACTCCACTGCTCTACCTTTGCTCAGCCCTAGGCCTGCTTCAGCCTCCCCCCCCCCCAACATCTCAAGCTAGGGAAGAAGAGCATGATGCATCCTTTTCCTCCTCTGAGGATTCCATATCTTACACCTCCCAAATTGCTTCACCCCAGGAGTATTATTCTCCTGATGAGGAATCTATAGTGGGAGATTCACCCCCTGAGGATATCACATTTGGTGAGACTGTCACCAAAATGAAAGACTACTTCAAATGGAATATCTCACAAATGTCTGATACCCAAAAGAGGTATTTTGAGCTTCTTTGAGTTGAATCCCCCTCCCCTTCTGCTGTTCCTCCAGATGTTCTTCATGTTTCACTGTTGCAGTCATCACACTTGGGTTATCTGCCTGCAGGTAGCCCTCAGTCGACCCGAATACCAGAGTGTTAGTATTTCCTGCATCGGATGCTGTCATTTCTTCCATGATGTCACGTCGTCAGGGGTGTAAAACAGGCAGCCAACACCATTACATCAGTCTTTCTTGCTGAGGAGGAGCCTGAAGCAGAAGGAGTTTGCAAGTGCCAGTCGGCCGCTACCTGAAATTTTTCGTTTTTGAGTTATAATCCTGAAGTCAAAGCTAAGTACCCCGTTGGGCATCCTTTTTTCTTCCTCTAACTGATGTCAGAAAAAGTTAACAATTGTCGTGCCTGTGGAAAGCAAATACCCAACAGAGATTTTCATTCTTGCTACGTCACCTGTTTAGGCCCAGACCGCAACGTTACTCGCTGTCATTTTTGTGCCTTGTTTAACACCCGAACCATTCGTCGTTGGGCTATCTTCTTTGCTAAATTCTTTTGCTCTTATTCTCCGTATTCCGAAATGGCTTCAATAAGCCATCCGACTACCGATCTTCCGAAAAAAACGTAAAGATAAAGACAGAGATGGACCGCATAGGTCCAAAACTGCCAATGACTCTTCCATTAAGCTAGTAGCCAGTCTGCCGGTACTCAGTGAGGTGCCTTCGCAGCCGCTGATGCCTGCTTCTCTGGATTCACAGGCCTCTGCTGAGATCCATTCTGAGTCCGGTATGCCGCGAGATGCATCTTCGACTATGAAACCTGCGGATGTCTCTACCTTGGATGGGTCCGGCGCCACTGTGCAGGCACCAGCTTCTGAGGGTGTATTCCATCCTACCAATGTTCGAATCAAACAGACTACTACTATTTTAGCCAAAATGACCGAGATGTTCATGTTTCACTGTTGCAGTCATTACATTTGGGTAATCCTGCTGGCAGGTTGCCCTCAGTCGGCCTGAATTCCAAAGTGTCGGGTCCTGCGTCTGCTGTCATCACCCCTTGCCTGACGTCAGGTCATCAGGGTTATAAAAGAAGCAGCCAACGCCATTTTCTTCAGTCTTTCTTGCTGCACGGTGCCCGAAGCAGAAGCAGTTCGCAATTGCCGGTTGGCCAACTCCTGAGATTTTTGAGTTCGAATTTCAGATCCTAAGTCTTCTATTAAGCTAAGTACCCCATTGGGGAAACTTTTTTCTTGCTCCAGAACCGATGTCAGAAAAAGTTAATTGTATTTCTTGTGGGAAGCAAATACCTCATAAGGACTTTCATTCTTACTGTATTCCTTGCCAAGGCCCTGATCATAACTTTCTGGGTTGTCGGTTTTGTGCTAGATTTAACCAACGCACTATTAAGCGTCGGTATGATTTTGCTTTAAACTACTTTGTATGCAGGTTTAATTATCCAGAAATGTCGTCGGAAAGCCATCCGACTACCGGAGTTCACAAAAAACTCAAAGAAAAAGAAAGACAGCCGAGGCCCAAAACCGATGACTAAGCTTTTCCTAAGCCAGTCGCTGGTTCTCAGTGAGGCGCATTCGCAGCCTCTGACGACCACTACTTTAGAGTCGCAGGCTGCTACCGACTCCCACATGGAGTTGGCCATGCCGCTGGAAACTCAAGATATTGGAGCCTCGGATGCTAATCCTTCAGATGGGTCTGGAGCCGCTGAGCAGGCACTGGCTTCTGAGGGTGTATTCAGACCCAAACATTTATACATTAAACCAACTTCAAAGGCAAAGACTAAAGCACCCTCAAAGACAAAGAAGCAAACTCAAGAGCCACGTGGACAGGCCTCCATGCTCAAAAAACAGATGCTCAAAATGACCGAAGACTTTATTACCTTGATCAGGGGTTCCCATCCCCCTCCTGATAAACAGCCTAGGCAAGAGACTGACTATGAATCTTCAGATCAGGTTTCCATTTCTTCTGATTCCTCTTCTGATCAGGAATATTCTTTTCCCCCCTATGAGGATTCTGATGCTGAAGACTCGTACCATGAGGGAGCATTTCCACTGGGAGAGCCAAGATTTTTCAGAATCTAAAAAAGGCTCAGGGATTTCCTGTTACTAACACAGCACAAGCCACTAGCCATCCCTCCTGTGTTAGACATTGTAGATGTGTTTTCGGAGTCTAGCCTTACCCCTGACTCCTTGCCTCCAGCTCTTGTTAAGCCTGACATATTACAGGGTTCCTGACTCACATAAATTCCTTTTTAAAAACCCTGCTGCAGACCCAGAAACAATCTCTCAGGGTCCCAAGGGAGTTGAGACTTCCTCTGCAAAAAACCCTACCCCTTCTGATGGATTCTAGGGCACTGGATAGATGGGGAAAAAAGGTTTACACATCTGCTACCTTGGCTACAAGGGCCTTAAACTGTCAGTTTCATATGCTCAGATATCAGCAACATGTCTTGGCATTGCTTAAACAGAAAATGTTGTTAAACTCTGAATGTGCAGAAAACAAGGAAATGCAGGATATATTGCATGCAGCTGAACAAGTTGGAAAGCATACTTTGCAATGTGGATTTGACTCTTTAGAGGCCTCCTGCAGGGCCGCAGTTACAGGTTCTGTAATTAGAAGGCATGCTTGGTTAAAGGAACAAAATCTGCCTGATCATGTTAAAGTTAAATTATTAGATGCACCTTTACAGCATGATACTTTGTTTGGTGTTAAGGCAGAAGAGGTGTTAAAGAAAATGGAGGACAAGGCTAAATCTATGCAAACGGTCAAAGATTTCTTACAAGTACAGCCGCCTAGGTTTAGTAGACACTGGCCAACAAAGAATTGGTCCTTTCCTGTGCCAGACAGACCTCAAAGGGGCAGACCCAGATGCCCTAGAGGCAGATCTCAGGCGCAAGGTCCGTACAGGTCAAAGCAATGGGGTGCTTCTACCTCCAAAAGTGGAGAAGACAAATTACAACCTTACAGGAAACAGTCCCAATGACTTACCCCTGCCTGCACCAAGTACTTATTTCCTGGCAGCACCCTTAGGGGTAAAATTAGCACTTTTTTCTCAAAATTGGCACATTATAACCCAGGACAAGTGGGATGTTCGTGTTTCACTGTTGGTCATTACACTTGGGTTATCCTGCTGGCAGGCTACCTGCAGTCGGCCTGAATTCCAAAGTCCTGGTCTGGCATCGGTTGCTGTCGCCTCTTCCCTGACGTCAGTGCGCCAGGGGTATATAAGATGCAGCTGACACCATTTTCTTCAGTCTTTCTTGCCGCGCGGTGCCTGAAGCAAAAGCAGTTCGTAAGTGCCAGTCGGCCAACTCTTGAGATTTTCTAAATCGAATTTCAGATCCGAAGTCTTCAATAAAGCTAAATACCCCGTTGGGGAAACTTTTCTTGCTCCAGACCGATGTCAGAAAGTTAACAATTGGAAGCAAATACCTCATAAGGATTTTCATTCTTACTATATTCCTTGCCTAGGCCGTGACCACGACATTGCTAGTTGTCGGTTTTGTGCTAGATTTAACCAACGCACTATTAAGCGTCGGTACGATTTTGCCTTTCATTACTTTGTCCGAAGGTTTAATTATATAATGCCGTTGGAACAGCCGATGACTGGAGTTCATAAAAAGCACAAGGAAAAAGGAAAGGACAGGCATCCGAGGTCCAAAACCAACGACGAGGCCTCCGCTAGGCCAGTCAACGGTTCGCCGGTTCTCAGTGAGGTGCTTTCGCAGCCCCTGACACCCGCTACCTCAGAGCCACAGGCCGCTTCCGACTCCCACGTGGAGACAACTAGGCCTCTGGATACTCAAGGTATTGGACCTTCGGAAACTATTCCCTTAGATGGGTCCGGAGCCGCTGAGCAGGCATCAGCTTCTGAGGGTGTTTTCAGACCTACACAGTTATACATCAAGCCAACCTCAGCTTCCAAGGCAAAGACTAAAACAGCCTTAAAGACAAAGAAACAAGTACAGCATTCTCCTGGACAGACTTCTATGCCTAAGAAACAGATGCTCAAAATGGCCGAAGACCTAATTACTTTGATCAGGGGTTCCCATCCCCCTCCTTATGAGGCCTAGGCAAGACACTGAATATGATTCTTCTGATCAGGTTTCCATTTCATCTGACTCCTCTTCAGAATGGGGATACTCTCTTCCTCCCTATGAGGATTCTGATGCTGAAGAATCTATGCCTTCAGCCTCTCCTCCTGAGGACTATTCTTTTGGGGAAACCCTGCATACCATGAGGGAGCATTTTCACTGGGAGAGCCAAGATTACTCAGAATCTAAGAAAAGGCTCAGAGATTTTCTTTTGCTGCCTCAGCACAGACCTCTTGCTTTTCCACCTGTACTAGACATTGTAGATGTATTTTCAGAGTCCGGCCTGTCTCCTGACTCTTTACCCCCTGCAGCTGTTAAACCAGACAGGTACTACAGGGTTCCAGATTCACATAAATTTCTATATAAAAACCCTGCTGCTGACCCAGAAACTATATCTCAGGGTCCCAAAGGGGTCAAGGCTTCCACTGCAAAAAAACCCTGTCCCCTCTGATAGGGATTCTAGAGCACTGGACAGATGGGGGAAAAAGTTTACACCTCTGCTACCTTGGTTGTAAGGGCTTTAAATTGTCAGTTTCATATGCTTAATCAGCAATACTTAATGTCACTGCTAAAACAGAAAATGTTGACAAATTCTGAATGTTCTGAAAACAAGGAAATGCAGGATGTATTGCATACAGCTGAACAAGTGGGAAAGCATACTTTGCAATGTGGTTTTGATGCACTGGAGGCCTCTTGCAGGGTTGCTGTTACAGGCTCTGTCATTTGAAGGCATGCTTGGCTAAAGGAACAGAATCTGCCTGATGATAAAGCAAAATTATTGGATGCTCCATTACAGCATGGTACTTTGTTTGGTGTTAAGGCAGAAGTGTTAAAGAAAATAGAGAATAAAGCGAAATCTATGCAGACAGTAAATGATTTTTTACAGGTTGAGCCACCCAGATTTAGCAGGAACTGGCCTTCTAAGAATTGGTCTTTTCCAGTGTCAGACAGGCCACAAAGAGGCAGATACAGACACCCTAGAGGCAGATCTCAGCCCCAAGGCTCATACAGGCCTAAACAATTGGCTGCTTCCTCCAAAAGCGGAGAAGACAAATCACAGCCATATAGGAAACAGTCCCAATGACTTTCCACTGCCAATGCCAAGCACTTATCTTTTGGCAGCACCTTTAGGGGGAAAGCTAGCACTTTTTTCACAAAATTGGCACATGATCACCCAGGACAAATGGGTCTTGAATATAGTTTCTCAGGGCTATATGTTCCACTTTCACGCCCTTCCAAAGACAAAAGGTATGCCAGACCTGCCACACAATCAATGGGCAGAGGCACAAAAGCAAATCTCATGTCTCATGGACATGAGTGCTATTCAGCGAGTACCACAGCAAGAGCAGGGACAAGGATTTTACTCAAGACTTTTCTTGGTACCCAGAAAGGACAAACCCTGTAGACCAATACTGGACCTGTCTATTCTAAACACTTTTCTGGATGTTCCAAAATTCAAAATGTTGACTGCAGCAGCTTCTGCCCATGCTGGACAAGAAGGCTTGGCTTGTAACTTTGGACCTCAGAGGCATACCTGCATGTCCCAATCAGACAATCTTGCAGAAGATACCTCAGATTCATAGCTGGCTTAATGCACTACCAATTCTCTGCACTGCCCTTTGGCTTATCTACTGTGCCCAGGGTCTTCACAAAATGCCTGGCACCGGTAATTGCATTCTGCAGACAAAGAGGAATTCAAATATATCCCTACTTGGACAACTGCCTTATTCAAGCAGAGAGCAAGGACATTCTATTGAAACATCTGGCGTTTGTAAAAAGATTACTAATTTGCCTAGGGTACATAGTAAACGAAAATAAATCAAAACTAGTACCCTCTCAAGAGGTAATATTCCTGGGTGCAAGCTTGAATACAACTGCCCAGATGGCTTATCTCATGCCAGACAAACAAAGGCAACTGACTTCTTATTTCAAAACGATGGCAACAAAGACCCAGTTACCTGCAAGAAAAATTCTGCAGGCTTTGGGCTTCATGGCATCCTACATTCTGCTAATTCCATATGCAAGACTGCATATGAGGAAGCTACAATGGTACCTAAAAAGTGTTTGGACTCAACAGTGCCACAGCCTGGAAACAGTAATTACCCTCATTCCCTGCCTGCAACAGGAGTTTCGATGGTGGGCACTGGTCTGTCACCACAACAAGGGACAGCCATTCACTTTACCCACAGCCAGGCAGACACTAACAACAGATGCATCGGATTATGCCCGAGGGGCCCACATGACAGGAAAATGTATTCAGGGCACGTGGCCCGCAAGCCAAATGCATCTTCATATCAATTCAAAATAGATGCTAGCTGTACAGAATGCCCTGACAGACTTCAAGGACCTACTCCATCCAGGACAACTGTTGATAAAGATGGACAATACTACAGTCATGTGGTACATAAACAAGCAAGGGGGCTCACATTCCTACCCCCTCTGCAGACAAGCCATGACTTTGTGGAACACAGCATTGACTTATCAAGTGCACCTGTAAGCACAATTCCTGCCAGGAAAGACAAATAGTCTGGCAGACGAACTAAGCAGAAGCCTCAAGGACCCTCACGAGTGGAAACTAGATCCACAAGTCTTCAGCATGATAACTAGGAAATGGGGATGCCCAGACGTAGATCTATTTGCCTCCCCTCAAGTGCCAACTACAGAGATTCTGCACAAGGACTTATCACAAACAAGCATGGAAGGTGGATGCTCTATCATTCAGCTGGAAAACCCTTACAGTATATGCCTTTCCTCCATTGCCTCTCCTTCCCAAGGTACTCCTAAAGGTCAGACAAGAGAAGCCAAAAATGATACTAATTGCCCCAGACTGGCCACACCAGCATTGGTATCCAATCCTAAAGAGCTTGTCTCAAGGCCCAGCCTGGACTTTACCTCAAATCCCTCATCTACTGACCCAAGAAAACAATCAGATCCTTCACAGCCAACTCAGAACCTTAAATCTGGCTGCATGGCGGATAATATAACCACTCAGAACACACCTCTCTCTAAAGCAGTTATTTTGGAGGCCAGGAGACCCAGCACCAGAAAATCTTATGCAGAAAAATGGAAGAGATTCTCTGCTTGGAACCAGGCACAAGGAATTGACACGCTTGTTCCAAATATTCCTCAGATTTTACAATACTTAACTGAGATGCTGGACAAAGGCCTATCTTTCTCATCTATTAAAATTCATGCCTCTGCCATTTTGGCTCGTTACAATGCAGATCCACCAATCTTTTCTCATCCCTTATTAAAACAGCACCTCAGAGGAGCCAAAAATGTAAGGCCTCCAAGGAGATCACCAGTGCCTGCATGGGACCTCAACTATGTCTTGGAAAAACTCACCCTGCCTCCTTTTGAGCCAGCTGCTACTGCTGATATAAAGTTTTTATCTTGGAAAACAGCTCTGCTCCTAGCAATAACTTCTGCAAGATGGGTCTCCGAGTTACAGGCATTAATGGCTGTGGAACTTTTTATTATTTTCCATCCGGACAGGGTCTCCCTGAGGGCGAACCCAACATTTATGCCTAATGTAGTGTCCAGTGTGGCTCTTAACCAAACCATTCATCTGCCGATTTTTTATCCAAATCCACAGAACACGGGGGAAAGAATTCTGCATTCTTTGGACGTACACAGACAGCTTAGATTCTACTTGGACAGAACCAAAGTTTTCAGAAAGACAGAGCAGTTACTAGTGGCATATGCTGCAGGATCGCAATGAAAGGCTATCTCAAAGCAGACTATTTCAAAGTGGATAGGCCACTGCATTCGGTACCGCTACTTATACCATGGCAAGCCAGTGCCTAAGGGCATTAGACCACATTCCACCAGAGCTGCAGCCACTTCAGCAGCCTTTCTCAGGGGAGTACCAATCAAGGACATTTTATAGGCAGCTACTTTGGAGTTCAGTGCACACCTTTACAAAGCACCATCATCTGCCACTCTATTCTAAATCCAGGGCAGGCTTTGCCACTGCAGTTCTGCAGGGTCTCATAGCTGCTCCTAATGCTGTTTAGCTCCAGCCTCCCAACCATAGCTTTGGGAATCTACCCAAATGTAATGACTGCAGCAGTGAAACACGAAAAACATAGTACAGTTGTGTACACTTACCATAAATGTAGATGTTCGAGTGTATTCACTGTTGCAGTCCAGGTTACCCACCCACCATCCCCCTTTTCTTCTGATGGAACCTATCTTTCCTTCTCTGATTTATACAACCTATGTGGTGTATTTGCTTGTGGATGAAGGTGAAGTTTATATTGCTACATGTAATTTTACATATATACATATAAATTTTGGCTACCCTTTTAGGGGGGCACCTGACATCTGGGGCAAGAAAAACTAAAGAAAATGGCGTTTATACCCCTGACGACCTGACGTCAGGGAAAGGGCAACGAGAGCCGACGCAGGACCCAAGACTTTGGAATTCAGGCCGACTGAGGACAACCTGCCAGCAGGATTACCCAAATGTAATGACTGCAACAGTGAATACACTTGAACATCTACATTTATGGTAAGTGTACACAACTGTACTTTTCTTGGGGCCAGACTACACACTACGCCTAGAAAACTGATGACCAAAGCACATGCTCAACCTCCCATGCCACAAAAACAAATGCTTAGAATGGCTGAAGACCTTATTACCCTACTTAGGGGAAGCCAGTCTTCCCCTGCTAAGAGACAAAGAATTGAGTTTCCTTCTGATTCTACAGACCAGGAGTCCGATGACTCTGACCCGTCTGATTATCAGGACATGCCCCTTATCAGCCTATGAGGACTCGGATGCAGAGGAATCCATTCCCTCTGCCTCCACTCCAGAGGATTTTTCTTTTTGTGAAACCTTGCATACTTTGAGAGCATTTCCACTGGGAATGCCAAGACTACCCTCAATCCAGAAAGAGACTCGAGAAGTTTTACAGTTGCCTCAGCACAGGCCTCTAGCTATACCCCCTGTCCTGGATGTTGTAGATGTTTTTATGGAATCCAGTCTTACTCCAAATACATTACCCCCGGCCCCTAGGAAACTTGACAGGTACTACAGAGTACCCGATTCCCACAATTTTCTCTTCAAGAATCCTACTGCGGATCCAGAGACCATTTCCCAGGGACCTAAAGGTATTAATAGTAAGTACTTAGTGCTTTCACCCTGTAAAACCTTTAGGGCATCTTCAAAGTACTGAATAAATATCCATTCAACCATAGTTAAATACATTTTTCTTAAATTACACAACACCTGTCATTGGTTAATTAATTAATTGTTTAAATATTTAAAATTCATTTGTACTTTATTAGTAAATATAGTACAATAGATTAAAATGCAATGTATTAAATACTATACCTGTTGTAAATATAATAAATAAATATTATAAATATTATAAATATTCTAATAATAAAATTAATACATCAACATATAAAAATCTATGTAAACTAAAAATATTATAAAACATTACTGGATGTTTTAGTTGAGTAATAATATTAAATAAAAACAAGTCAATACTGTAAACCCATTATTATATAATATTCTTCACCTTAAGAAAACATAAAATTAAAATTAAAATAACCATTTATGAACTGTATTGTGCTGTAAAGGCATTAGTATATCAAATACAATGTGATCTTTGTTTTAAAATACTTGAAATAGAAATATGTCCATTAATACCCGGTAACAAACTGGCATTAAGTCTTAACTGCCACAAACATTCTTTTGCTTCTAGCAAGTTGTTATAATCCCCTCCTTTCTCCCAATAATTGGGAATTCTATCAATTACAAAGAATATAAATCTCTTAAAATTCTCACATTTACTGCTGTGTACATATAGGGCATTCACCATCTTTTTATTTTTGATATCTCTATTGTGTTCGAGAATACGCTCCCTCAATTTCCTGGTGGTTTTCCCTACATAGTATGCTGGACAAGAAACACATGTATCCAAGTAAACCACCATTTTGTTATTACATTTACAGTGTCCTGGGCATTTTAAGGATCT
Organism: Protopterus annectens; assembly: GCF_019279795.1. Taxonomy (NCBI): domain Eukaryota; kingdom Metazoa; phylum Chordata; order Ceratodontiformes; family Protopteridae; genus Protopterus; species Protopterus annectens. Next base: position 337,555,988 of record NC_056729.1, on the reverse strand, counting down.
CTCATATCCTTGCACCATAGTGTATGGTCCATCATTCACAAATTTACAACATTTACAAAAACCACACTTACTCATTTTTGACATGGTGTATGTACAACTACTGTTGTTATTTTCCATAATTTCTTTTAAATTAGTGCCCCGACTGTATGTAACCTTTGGAAAATGCCCTATTAATTCATCATATTCTGTTCTGTTAGAAAAAACACTAAACCAAGTATCATTTAATATTTTGACTATAGTGTCAGAGTTGTCATTAAATGGTAAAACAAAAACATCTTTTTTATTTTTGTTATTTGTCTTCTCTATAGTAGCCAGACACTTGATTAGATGCAGCTGTGATGCTGCTGAATCATCTGCTCACTCTGCAGCATCTGCTTCAGTTCTCAGGCGATACTCCTGGCTGAGACTTCAGAATCTCCCAGAAGACTTTAAGTCAAAGATCTTGGATGCCCCCTTGGACCACAATTTCCTTATTGGAAAACAATCTGCAGATCTTTTTAAGAATCCGCAAGAAAAAAGTAAAGAATTGCAGGATATAAAACATTTATTGGTGTCCCCCATTCCCAAGTACTACATGAACTATCTAGCTAAAGCCACCTTTGTGAGGGAAAACCCAGCCCAGGCTGGTACTTCCTCTTCCAGATCTAGAAGAGGTGCAAGAAGACCCACCACTTTCAGACCTGCTGCCCCGCATCCTCAACCTAGACAACCTTTTCAGGACAGAGGAGGCCCTAACAGTGCGTGACTGCCTTGCCCCCCTACCACTCTCAGCACGCCTTTCCCACTGCCTCCCCTTCTGGGAAACCATAACCTCGGACAACTGGGTACTATCTACATTACAAAAAGGATATTTCCTCCCCTGGAAAGAAAAACCATGAGAGGCATCACTTTCCCTCCCAAAAACCAACAGCATCTCCTTTCACAGGTTCTGACAGACCTTCTGAAGCTGGGTACCATTGCACCCATCCCCTCAGGACAGGAAGGAAAAGGTTTCTACTCCTATCTGTTCCTGGTTCCCAAGAAAGACGGCCCTTGGGGACCCATCTTAGACCTCGCCTTCTTAAATCTTTACCTTCAGGTGCCCACCTTCAAAATGCTGTCACTTCCAACTCTGCTTCCTCTCGTACCAGCCAAGGCCTTCATGGCCACCTTGGACCTAAAGGAGGCCTACTTACACATACCCATCCAAACTTCCCACAGAAGATTTCTGCATTTCTCTGGGCCCCCCTCTCATTTCCAGTTTACTGCTTTGCCCTTTGGTTTGTCCACTGCCCCCTAGAGTGTTCACAAAATGCCTGGGCCCGGCCATTGCCTTCTGCAGAACTCTGGGGAATTCCGATTTACCTCTATCTGGACGACATCATAATACTGGCAGAGTCCAAGGATGCCCACTCAAATCATCTGCAGTTCACCATGTCCCTTCTACAAAATCCTAGGGTTCACCCTCAACCTTCCAAAGTCCTCCTTGAACCCAGTATCCAAACGGACAGAATGAAGGCCTTTCTTCCACAAGACAAGGTCCTATCCCTGACCTCCCACTTCAAAGAGCTGATAGAAACACAGGTAATAACTGCAAGGCAATTCCTTTGACTCCTGGGCTTAATCCCTATGCTCCCACTGGTCAGAATGCATATGCGCAAGCTGCTATGCAAGTACCTCAAAAACATCTGGGCCCAGCACCAGAATCACTTAGAGCAAGTAATCCCCCTCCTTCCCTGTCTAAAGAAAGAGATCAGCTGGTGGATCCAACAAGTCTAGCTAAACCCGGGGCTTCCACTCCAGCCCCCCCCCAACCCAGGTAATGCATACAGATTTTCAGGGTGGGGAGCAACAATGGCATCTACCAGGGTTCAATCAACCTGGCACCCTTCCTTGAGGGCCAAACATATCAATGTGAGGGAAATGACAGCAGTCTTCTTAGCTCTAAAAACCTTTACCCCTCTGCTTCCACCAGGGGTTCTTCAAATAGTAACAGGCAACACCACTAATGTGGTACCTCAACAAACAGGGAGGGGCAAAGGCACATCAGCTGTGCAGACTAACTCTGCTGATATGTGATCTAGCCTCTTGCCGCAACTTGTCCTTGCAGACAGCCTACATTTCCTTGCAGGACAACAAGCATGCAGATGATCTAAGCAGGACATCCTCTCCACAACACAAATGGATGCTGGACAGGACTGTCATCTTAGATATTGTCCACCGGTGAGGTGCTCCTCAAATAAACCTGTTTGCCTCCCCCCAGAGCAGGTAGCTGCAGACTATCTGCTCAAATACCTACTTCCCCCTAGCCTGGAGAGTAGACACTTTTAACATCTCCTGGGAGGGGAAGTTTCTTTATGCCACCCTCCCCTTCCCACTGATTCAGAAAGTCGTCCTGAAAATCAGGAGAGAGAAACCAAAAATCTTGTTAGTGACTCCCTACTGGCCAAGGCAGCACTGGTTCCCCCTACTTCACAATCTAGCCAAGGGCAATCACTACAAGTTACTCTACAAGGTGGACCCCCTGACACAAGAAAAGGGAACTCTCATCCACCCACACTTGCAGATGTTGTCCCTGACACTGTGGGTGATAAACTTTTGATCTCATTCAGACACCACTACTCAGAGGACGTGCTTTCAGTCCTGAGGGAGGCCAGGAAACCTACAACAAGAAAATCATACCTAGCTAAATGGGAAAGATTTACTAAATGGTGTCTTGACAACAGAAGGGACCCTTGCATTGCTGACCCCCCCCCCAGTTCTTGGTTGTGTGTGTCAACTGAAAAAAAGTGGACTTTCCTATTCTTCAGTGAAAGTACACCTGTCCGCAATATCAGCCTGCTTGCCTCTTGACCCTCCCTTGCTAGCCAGGCTCGATATAAAACTCTTCCTTAAAGGGGTGTTGCACATTAGACCTCCAAAAAAGCCTATCCCTCCACCCTGGGACCTTAACTTCATCCTGGAAAAGCTTACCCAACACCCATTTGAACCAGCTGGGACAGCTTCTCTTCAGATGTGTACATGGAAAACAATCCTACTAGTGGCTATCACCTCAGCCTGAAGGATTTCAGAGCTACAAACCTTAATGGCTTGCCCCCCTATACTACATTCCACAAAGACAGGGTAATCCTGAGAACTAACCCCTCCATTTATGTCCAAGGTGGTCAATGATTTATCATTAAACCAATCTATCCACCTTCTTTCCCTCTCCCACCAATGAAAGGGAGAGGATACTTCATTTCCTGGATGTACACAGACAACCAAGATCTTACCTGGGCAAAACAAAATCCATTAGGAAATCAAAACAACTCTATTTCCTTCCATCCCAAAGCATTGGGCAAGGCAGTCTCCAAACAAACAATCGCATGTTGGGTCAGGAAAGCCATCTGTCTTTGCTACTTCCACCATGGGAAAAATCCCCCAGTGGGAGTTAAAGCCCATTCCACCAGGGCAATGGCTGCTTCCAAGGCTTTTGTAAAAGGTCTGGACACATTTTCCATTATGGAAGCAGCCTTTTGGTCCACCATCCACACTTTCACCAAACACTACAAGCTAGACCAGGTCTCCAGAGCACATGCAGGACTCACCAGGGCAATCCTGCAGGGCTTTGTAGAATCATCTTTTGCATCCACCAACCTTTCATCCAGCTAAGCTGTGGTACTGTCCCACAACAAGAATACTGCAACATAGGAATAGAAGGACATAGAATAGTTGTGTAAAATCTTACCATAACCATAGATGTCCTTCTATTCCATGTTGCAGTATTCTTTCCCACCCACTAATAACCCCCTCATCATTCTTCTCAGCGTAGCATGTCCCTAGGTTCTGATGTCTTGCACCTTTCAACCTGGACCTATCAATGCTACAGCAGGACCCCAGGGCTCCATACCCGGCACCGCTGGCACCTCCTCCTGCTGGGCCTTCTATTCTACCTGCTGAGCTTCAATTTCTGAGGATTGTACGTGCAGACATCACATTTAAGGCCCCCTGGTTTATGGACTTGCGTGTGACGTCCCACACAGCTGTAACAGCCAGGCTGAAGCTTTTGTTTAGGAACCGAAGTACGAGTCGTCTGAGGGCAGGAAGTCCCACAACAAGAATACTGCAACATGGAAGAGAAGGACATCTGTGGTTATGGTAAGATTTTGCACAACTGTTCTTTCTTCATATTGATCAGTAACCTAAGCTATATGGGTTATATGCTGCTTTGGATATAACAGCTGGCCGACTTCCAAAGCTTCAGGGCACCTTCCACATGCCCAGCCATTACTCAGCTCAAGCTGAGCTAGCTGAAAAGATAGGTGGGGCACCAAGCCCTTCAGAGCTTTCTTGCCACTGAGCAGAGTACTCCTGTACGGTCTTTCAGGGATTTGATGGTGGGCTAACACTGTTCCATTGCTGGGAGGAAAAGCATCCACATTACTTTTTTACTTGTGTCAAGTAACTTTTTGACAGAAGCAAGTTTTTTAAGCTTGGAAAAAGTATTTTCCATGACTGTTCTGTAACATTTATGTACTTTTAAACTGGAATGCACTTTTTTCATTTGTGATTAAAATGTGTTTAAAACTAATTTTGCTGATTTTGGGGGCAGAAAATGTATAAAGTGCTTTTTTTACCGAGTTTTTTCTGACAAAAAAAGTTTTTTGCTACTTTCCTATTTCTTAGATTATTGCTGATAAGCTTCTCCGGGAAACGAGCACAGTTTTTGCATTGACCATGGAACAAGCTACTGATTCCTTGGTCAGACCTTCCAGCCACAAAAAAAGATAAAAGATTAAGCTGGCTTCACCATCAAAGCAGCCTAGTAATTTGTCTCAGCCACAGGACTTTGCTGTGACCAAAGCTGTTTTTTTTTTTGTTTTTTTTTTCAGACTAGTTTTCTTTTTCTTTGTATCCCCATAGCTTTGTTTATGCAGCCATCATGGACTTAGGGATTAGTCACTCCCTCTGCAGCTGTTAGGGTCCCCTCAGTGGGAAGGGAGACCCATTTTTGTAAATCATGGGAGAAGGGGAAGGGAATTTGCTCCTGCTTAGCCAGAATGTTGTTCCCATCCCTGGGGAAGCTGTTGTTGGCAGTACTGGGTGTGCTTTTCCTAATTTACCTATCAAAAAAGAGACCACAAATTAAATCTTTAACTTCTCCTGTGTCAGATACTCTGGACAGGAGTATTTTTTGGTCTTGGCTCAGCGTCCTCTGCAGACTTTTGACCCTACTTGTAAGTTGGTTTCTGGTAAAAGGAAAAGTAATTTCTCTTTCCAATAAGAGGTTCAAAATGTGAAATCTGTATGTGAATGTGAAGGGACAGTTGCAGTGTTTTCACCTCCGATTTCTGATTCAGATTCTGAAGAGAGTATAAAATCTTACCCTCTCCTTGTGAGGGTGTCTGAGACTTCTCAGAATGAGCCATTGTTTTTAGTGGAAGAATACTGACGTCTCAGTCCCTTAGAAAATGTTATGATTTGCTACAACTGCAATTTTCCTAAACCTTCACCCATCCTGTCAGTGCTGGTCAGTAGTGGAGGGTATGTGTGTCGGTATGTGGTTTCCCTGACAGGGAAACCTGCTGCTGTTGAAAAGCAGGTAGACTGTATAAATTTCCTTGGCCTTTCAAGTTGTTATACAGTAGTCACAAACCTGACACAGCAGCAATAGCTTTAACAAATTCACATGCTGCCAAGCATCTTGTCAATTCTAATCCTTCTTTTGATAAATATGGTAAAGCTTTTGATAAATTTTTAGGGAAAGGTGTTTGCTTCTACAGTGTTGATTTTTATCATTCTAAACTGTCAGGCCCATATGTTAGTATTTCCTGACGAATTCCTACCTTCAGTCTCCTCATGTGAGGAAAAGTCTGCATTGTGTAGTTTAGTTTATTCTGTTTCTCATGTCACTACTCATTTGGGTGGCCACAATGGTGCAGCGGTTAGCGTTGCCGCCTCACAACAAGAGGTTCTCAGGTTCGATTCTCTGCTGGGGTGCCTTCTGTGCGGAGTCTGCATGTCCACCCTGTGGTCGCGTGGGTTTCCTCACGCATTCCAAAGACATGCTGTAGGTAGATTGGACACTCTAAATTGGCCGTAGGCGTGCGCGTGTGTGTCTTCTGTGGAAGGCTAGGAACTCGACACCGTAAAACTCCACTGCCAATCATGACCGGACAGGTGATCCACTGTGGTGACCCCCAACTGGGAAAAGTCGAAAGAAGATGATGTCACTACTCATTGTTTGAAATATGTTTGCTTATTCTGTTTATAATACTTCCAGGGCTGTTACCACTGCCTGGCTACTTTCTCAGAATCAACAAGAAGATGTCACAAATAAAATTTTGAATTCTCTGTTGGATAGAGGTTTAGTTTTTGGACCCTCTGCTCAGAGGTGATCAAAAAGTGTAAAGACAAAAAAGTAAGATGATTCAGGAAATCTCAGATTTTTCATTCCTCCTCCTTTAAATTTACCAAGGAATTCTCTGCCCCTGTTTCTAACTTTGGCATGAAACACAGTCTCAGCAACCTGCTGGTAAGCAGACACTTAAAGCAATGGCAGGAACTTTCCAAAAAGAAGGTAGTACCCTACTACCCACCCAGAACAAAAGATGGTCAAACAAGACAGAATGACTGTAAGGGAACCTCCCACCCTGGTAGTCCCTTGTCCCCAGTCACTTCCAGAAAGTCTAAATGTGCATTTTTCTTCTTGGCAACAGATTGTTTGACAACTGGGTGCTGAATGTGACTGATCTAGGATACAGATGGCAGTGAGAGGAAATTCCCCCTTTTCAGGGGCTTCCTCATCTGCCAGACCCAGACCCCTTCTGTTTCCTCCTGTCTTGCATCACATGCTGTCTTGGGGTAATAGAAAGTGTCCCTTGTCCTGAGGCAGGGGAAGCGTGTTTGTCAAGAATGTTTTTTAGTGCCAAAGAATGAAAACAAAAATTTACAAACCAATTCTGGATCTTTCCTGAATCAGTTTAATAGTACCCAAGTTCAAAATGATTTCACTTCACTACGTGTTAACTCTTCTTCATCATCTGAGTTTTCTAGTAACCTTAAATTAAAAATATGAATATCACCACATTCCTCTTCATCCACATTTCAGGTGATTCTTAGTTTTCTGTGTCTGGATCACATCAGTTCTCTGCCTTACCCTTAGGGGCTGTCTGCTGCTCCAAGAATGTTCAAAGTGTCTAGCTTCTGTTATAGCCCATTGTAGGCTACAATGATCCACAGTTTTGCAATATTTATGCAACTTTCTTATCTTTGCAAAGGTTTTTCCCAAGTATCAGGAATCTCTCACCTGGGTAACAAATCTCTTATGATGGCTGGTATTCAAAGAGAACATACAAGAGTCTGTTTTGACTAAATCATACAGGATTGTGTTTCTGGGGCGACTGTTGGACACCTCAGTACAAAGAGCTTTTCCACAGGAAAAAAAGTAGATCTATAGTTAGGTACAAAGGGTTTTCCTCTCGGACTTCTGTCACAGTGAGGGAATATTTCAGGATTCCGCGTCTTAGGCCACGATTCTTGTGATGCCTCTTGCAAGAAAGATACAACTGTGCCTGACATCTCCTTGGTCCCATCATCAACACCCATTTTCTTTTCATCTCCCAGTTCTGGGATTTGTAAAAAGAGAAATAACTTGGTGGAGACATCACATTTCTCAAAATCCAGGTCTCCCATTCTCCCTTCCTGTAGCAAAGCAGTCATTTATAACCAGTAGCCTAGTAGCCAGTTATGACCCTATGTTATAACCAAAAAAAAATGCATACCTCTGTTCAAAACCAAAAATACTGCAAGCAAAGTAAATCCCTCTCTGAATCACACAGGCTGTACTCTTGTGAACTGAATATTGGGTGGCCACACTAATGTTACTCCACTCAAATTCAGCCTTCCTTCTTATTTCCTGTAAAGCTAGAGTGTAAGCAAATTACTGATTTTCTGTCGAAAGCCCAACAGGCATGCACTGCTGTCTTTTTTCCAAAAAAGCTGTTCTTTTTGGCTGCTTATATACTTGCCCAAACTGCATTTTCAACAAGCAAGAGTACATACCCAATACAACTGGACTTAACAAACACTTGCAACTTACAGGTGATGTGTTTGCATCAAGTACTTATGAAAGGAAAAAGTATGAAAATGAGCCATGACTCTGCCCATTCCCTACTCTTTAACTTGCCAAACCACTAGCCCATGCTGAGCCTATTCGTAGGTTAGAGGTTTTTTACCTTAACTTGTCCACCTATAATTAATTACTTAAATCCAAAGTTGACATCAACCCAGGCCCCCCGTCCTCCCACCCGTCCCCTCCGGCACCTTCCCTTCTTTGTTAAAGCTCTAGTCTGTACTGTTTGGTTTACTGGCTTCTTTATTGTGCTGATGGCCACTTCTGTTAAGGTCCATATTTCTCTGTGAGCATGCCCTCTCTGGCTTTCCCTTCTTACAGTCAAAATGCTTCTTAAGGGAGGTTATGTGCCCTCCTAAGATCGTAATTCTTCCACTGTGATTGTGAAAATTTAGCTCTATCCTAGAAAGGATGACTTGCCCTTTCTCTTAACTTGTTTATTTCATTTATTTGAAGTTTTTCACCTGGAAGATGGTGCTTCTGTTCACAGACACTTCAACTAGAATCCTTTAGAGGTTCTGGCCCTTATGTTCTCTGAACTTTGTCTATTTTTTCACTGGGTTAAGGCAGTTAATTGTTTTAACCTTTTCTTTATTCTTAGTGAAATGACAGGCATCGTTTTAAATCAGAATACCCCACTTGCTTTGGTTAGTTCTCAAAATCACATTGTACTTGTGAATCTCAGGAGACTGTCCTTTTGAAACTTATTTTAGAAGAGGCCAAAGGGCTGCCTTGTAGCAGCAGGAGCTTCTTTACCAGTTGCAGTGAGGTAAAAATCTATGGCTGTTTTGAGGACTTGGTTTTCCTTGTAAGACTGTACTCCCATAGTTTCATTGTCTCCTCATGAAAACTAGTGGTTATTGCTCACTGCTTCTGCCTTGTATGCTCTGATTGCTGGAGTGACCTCTTTTCCTTTTGAAATGTCTCTGTATTAGCTAAATGGCTACTTTGTTGTAGCAGTAGCTTGCCAGTTGCTGAGAGAGAAAAATCTGTGGCTAGCTAGGGGCGTAGGTTTTTCTTTAAAAATCCATTTGGGGCTTTGTTTTTTACTTAAAAGAATCCCATTTCCGTAATGTCGTTGTTTCCCTGGTGAACTCTAGTGGTTCTTTCTCCTGCTTTTGGCTTTTACATTCTGATTGCTTCAGTGATCTGTCTTCCTTTTGAAACTGTTCTTCATGTTATAAGAGGCTAGAGACCTGAAAATAGCAGCCATTGCAAAGGCTGTGGGTGGTTTTATGCTAACCTCTCCCAGTTTGATCTCAGTAACAGCTTATGCTGGTTTTTGTTATATCCTTAAAGGAGAGTTTATCACACGCGCAGACACACACACGCGCAGACACACACGCGCAGAGGCTTATGTACAGAGTTGCATGCATCACAGAGATACCTTTGATTATGAAAAACTTTTCCTTACCAAATGGTAAAACAGTGGCACTAGTTGCTAAATGTTTTAGAAAAATGCATACATATTGAGAATCAATTTATTTCATTTGAAACAACTTCACGTAATGATGTTTTTCATGTTTCACTGTTGCAGTCATCACATTTGGGTTATCCTTGCCAGGGTAGCATTCAGCTGGCCCGAATACCAGAGACTTAGTACTTCTGCGTCAGTTGATGTCACTTGAGGTAGTCAGTAGTATAAAGTAAGGCAGCCGACGCCATTGTCTTTCTTGCCGTGGAGCCCAGAGCAGAAGCAGTTCGGTCGGACGCTACCTGAGTTTTTGTCTCCAAATTAAAGTTGAAGCCTTCTAAAGCTAAGTACCCTGTTGGGGATCCTTTTTTCTTGCGCTAACCAGTCTCAGCAAAAGTTAATAATTGTCTTGCCTGTGGAAAGCAAATATCACACTGAGACTTCCACTCTTACTGCATCATTTGTTTAGGCCCAGACCACGATGTCCCCTGTTATCTCTTCTGTGCTTGTTCAATGCCAGAACTATCCATCATTGGGCCTTTATTGTAGCCAGATATTTTCAATTACAATCCTCAAATTACGATATGGCTTTGGGAAGCCATCCGACAGCAGATCTTCCAAACAAACGTAAAGATAAAGACAGACTGCAGAGGTCCAAACCTACCAACGACACTTCCGTTAAGCTAGTTGTCAGTCCTCCGGTACTCAGTGATGCACTTTCGCAGCCCCTTATGCTCGCTTCAGTTGATTCGCAGGCTGCTACCGAGATGCTTTCAGAGTCAAGTATGCCGCAAAACTCTTCTTCGATTAAGGATCCTGCGGTCGTCTCTACTTTGGATTGGTCCGGAGCTGCTGACCAGGCGCCGGCTTCCAAGGAAGCCCTTCACACTATCGAATATCGACAAAAACAGACATCTTCTTTTGCGACTACCTTTCTTTCAAAAACGACAGAGTTTCTTAGGCCCAGGGTTTGAACCACACCCAAGAAACTGACTACCCACTCTCAGGCGCCTGCTACCTTGCCTCAGTCTCAAATGCTTAAAATGGTGGAAGACCTTATCATGCTGATCAGGGGAAGCCAAGCTACCCCCCTCAAAAAGGAAAAGAGATCTGTCCCCTGTAGTTTTGTCTGAACAAGAGTCAGATGAATCTGATGCATCTGACTATGAAGACATGCAACCCCTCTCCACTTATGAGGACTCTGATGCAGAGGACTCCATTTCTTCAGCCTCTCCCCAGAGGATTTTTCCTTTGGGGAAACCCTGCATACTTTAAGGGAGCATTTCCAATGGGAGATTCAGGACTACCCTCAGTCTAAAAAGAGACTGATCTTCCGCAACAAAGACTCTTGGCCATCCCCCCAGTCCTGGATGTTGTGGAGGATGTTTTCCTTGAATCCAGCTTGACTCCTGACACCCTACCTCCTGCTCCCAGAAAACCAGACAGGTACTACAGAGTTCCTGACTCTCACAAATATCTTTTTAAAAATCCAACAGCTGACCCTGAGGTCATTTCTCAAGGGCCAAAGGGATTAAAACAACCTCTGCTAAGAATCCCACCCCCTCAGACAGGGATTCCTGAGCATTGGACAGATGGGGTAAAAAAGTATATACCTCAGCTACTCTTGCTATCAGGGCACTAAATTGTCCGTTCCATATGCTGACATTTCAGCAACATACCTTGGAACTCCTTAAACAAAAAATTTCTCCCTTTCCTGCTTGGGCATAATCTAAAGATTTACAAGACTTAATGCATTCTGCAAGTCAAGTAACTAAATGCATTTTGCACTGTGGGTTTGACACCCTAGAAGCTTCTTGCAGGGCAGCAGTCATTGGACCTGTCATTAGAAGACATGCATGGCTTAAGGAACAACCCCTGCCAGACCATGTCAAATCTAAATTGTTGGATGCCCATTTGCACAAACCTAACTTATTTGGCACTAAGGCAGAAAAGGTCTTAAAAAAGATAGAAGAAAAAGCAAAATCTATGCAAACAGTTACGGATTTCTTACAGGTCCAGCCCCCTAGGCTCAGCAGGCATTTTTCTTCCAAGCACTGGTTCTTTCCTGCTCCGAGTAAACCGACTCAGCCTAGGACCTGTGGAAACAGATCCCCAGACAGCAGTCCCAGGGAATGCAGAGATCTAAGCAGTGGACTACCTCCACTTCAAAACCAGGGAGTTCTAAGCCACCCCTTATGGTAAGAACTCAGTGACTCACCTCCTGCACGCCCCCCTCTCTGCTCACCTTCACTTACCCCTAGGAGGAAAACTCTCCTTTCACTCAAGCACCTGATCCACCATTACCAAGGACCATTGTGTTCTGAACATTGTGTCTCGGGGATACAAATTTTCCTTCCACACCCTTCCAACCCCAAAAGGGTTCCCAGATCTACCACCAAATCAGTGAGCAGAGGCTCAAAAGCAAATCCTTTCCCAGCTGTCTATGAGGGCAGTAGAGCACGTTCCTGCAGAACAGATAGGCCAAGGCTTCTACTCAAGACTTTTTCTGGTGCCCAGAAAAGAGGGCACCTGGCGCCCCATCCTCGATCTATCTATTCTAAACACCTTTCTAGTGATCCCAAAATTCAAAATGCTCACCCTCCACCAGCTGCTACCCATGCTGTCCAAGGACGCTTGTCACCCCTAGATCTGAAAGAGACCTTGCCTCCACATTCCTATCGGAATCATGCAGGAAATACCTCCAGGGCAAGATCTCAACACTTACCATTACCAAGGACCATTGTGTTCTGAACATTGTGTCTCGGGGATACAAATTTTCCTTCCACACCCTTCCAACCCCAAAAAGGTTTCCAGATCTACCACCAAATCAGTGAGCAGAGGCTCAAAAGCAAATCCTTTCCCAGCTGTCTATGAGGGCAGTAGAGCACGTTCCTGCAGAACAGATAGGCCAAAGCTTCTACTCAAGACTTTTTCTGGTGCCCAGAAAAGAGGGCACCTGGCGCCCCATCCTCGATCTATCTATTCTAAACACCTTTCTAGTGATCCCAAAATTCAAAATGCTCACTCTCCACCAGCTGCTACCCATGCTGTCCAAGGACGCTTATCACCCCTAGATCTAAAAGAAACCTTGCCTCCACATTCCTATCGGAATCATGCAGGAAATATCTCCTTCAGGGCAAGATCTCAACACTTTCAGTTCTCTGTGCTTCCCTTTGGCTTATCTACTGCTCCTAGAGTTTTCACAAAATGTCTAGCTCCAGCCATTGGCTTTTGCAGACAAAGAAATATTCAGATTTACCCATAGTTAGATGACTGCCTTATTCAGGCAGACAGCCAGGAAAAGCTGCTCAAGCACCTGGCCTTGGTAAAGACCCTACTAACTTCCCTAGGGTACACAACAAAAAGAAATCCAAACAGATGCCCACCCAAAGGATAATCTTCCTGTGAGCAAGTCTGGACACAGCATCCCAGGTGGGCATACCTTACACCAGAGAAACAAATTTTCCTGACAGCCTACTTTTCTCAACTAACCACCAGGCCCCAGCTCTCTGCAAGGAAGATCCTGCAAGCTCTGAGGTTCATGGCATCTTGCTTACTTACGCATTCCATATGCTAGACTGCATATGAGGAAACTTCAGTGGTACCTAAAGAGCCCTTGGTGTCAACACTCTCAAAACCTGGAAACTATTCTACTTATAATTCCTTGCCTCAGAAAGGAATTTTTTGGTGGGGCAACAGCATGCTCCCACAACAAGGGACTGCCCTTCTCCCCACCCCCCGCTGTCCAGACCCTCGCTACAGACACGTCAGATTACGCTTGGGGTGCACACCTGGACGGCAGGTACATACAGGGCCAACCACAGCAAATCCCTCTGCATATCAAAAAGAGATGATGGCCGTGCAGCATGCCTTTATAGCTTTCAAACCCCTTCTCTCTCCAGGGGTTCTCCTGATCAAAACAGGCAACATCACTGTCGTGGTACATCAGTAAGCAGAGAGGGACTCACTCCTACCCTCTATGCAGGCTGGCCATGACCCTTTGGCTCACAGCGTCTTCCATGCAACAACACCTGTTAGCACAGTTCCTACCAGGCTCTCAACTCTCTGGCAGACCAATTAAGCAGAAACCTTCTGGACCCACATGAGTGGCAACTCAACAGAAGTACAGTCACCCTAATAACTCAGAAATGGGGAGCCCCAAAGGTCGACCTCTTTGCCTCCCACACCAACCATCAGCTCAGTGAATTCTGCACCAGGAAGCATCACGGCATGGCTTGGAAAGTGGATGCCCTGTCCTTCCCTGGGTCAATCTATCAGTCTATGGCTTTCTTCCGCTACCTCCCATCCCCAGGGTACTGCTCAAAATAAGCGAGGAAAAACCAAGGACCATTCTTATAGCCCCAGACTGGCCCCAACAACACTGGTACCCCTTGCTGCACAGCCTGTCCCTGCTGCCTCCATGGCATCTTCCTCAGATTCCAAACCTCCAGACCTAGAGGGAAGGGGAATTCATGCATCCCCAATTGCAGACACTCAATCTGCCATTCTCAGTAAGCAGGTTCTGGATGTTATCCGTGAAGCTAGACGTCTTAGCACCAGAAAGTCTTATGCAGATAAATGGAAAAGGTTCTGCACCTGGATCCAGGCTAAGGGAGCCAATACAGCACAGCCATCCATCCCTCTCATCCTGGATTACTTAGCTGACCACCTACACAGTGGTTTCTCTTTCTGCTCTATAAAAATTCATGCCTCTGCTATTTCTGCTCATTTTCCCACTGAGCAGCCCCTTTTCTCACACCCTTTAATCAAACAGTTCCTCATAGGGGCTAGCAACTTGAGGCCCCCCAGAAGGGCACCAACAGCAGCTTGGGATCTTAACTTTGTCTTGGAAAAGCTCACCCTGCCCCCCTTCGAACCAACTTCTTCTGCAAAGCTAACATTTGTCTCCTGGAAGACAGCATTCCTTCTGGCATCACTTCAGCCAGAAGAGTGTCTGAGCTGCAAGTACTCATGGCTGTGGAACCCTTCATCATCTTCCTGTCCCTCAGAACTAACCCATCCTTCATGCCCAAGGTGGTGTCCAGCGTGGCTCTCAACCAATCCATTCATTTGCCCACCTTCTTTCCTAATCCCCAGAACAAGGGGGGGGGGGGATTCTTCACTCTCCAGATTTGCACAGGCAGCTCTGATTCTATCTGGACAGGACTAAATCTTTCAGAAAGTCTGATCATTTGCTGGTTAGCTTTGCTACAGGGGCAGAAGGCAAAGCCATCTCCAAGCAAACCATTTCCAAATGAGTAGCACACTGCATCCATTTCTGCTACAAACAGCATGAAATGCCTTCCCCAAGGTGGTCAGGACACACTCCACCAGAGCAGCCTCCACCTCTGCAGCTTTCCTCAGAGGAGTCCCCACCAGGGACATCCTGGAGGCTGCCACCTGGACATCTGTTCGCACTTCTACCAAGCATTACCACCTGCCTCTCTTCTCCAAATCCAGGGCAGGGTTTGCCTCCGCAGTCCTGCAGGGCATCCTAGCCAGCCCCTAGTTTCCTTGACTGCCTCCACCCATTTCCTCAGCTTTGGGAATCTACCCACATGAAACACGAAGAACATAGTACAGTTTTGTACACTTACCATAAATGTAGATGGTGGAGTGTATTCACTGTTACAGTCCTGGTTTCCCTCCCTCCACCCCCCTTATTCTCTTTCTCCTTTTGTTACCCTTCTTCCTTGTTGTTCTCCATTCCTTACAAGGGACTTGTTGGTATTTATTTTCCACTGGTGGGGTTCTTCCACCAAAACCTGGCCTCCTACTTTGGGAGCTCTTGACAGGTTAGGGCAAGAAAAACTGATGTAATGGCGTCGGCTGCCTTACTTTATACTACTGATGACCTGACGTCAGTCCTCAAGCGACAGCAGCCAACACAGAAATACTAAGTCTCTAGTATTCGGGCCGGCCAAGGGCTAACCTGGCAAGGATAACCCAAATGTGATGACTGCAACAGTGAATACACTCGAACATCTACATTTATGGTAAGTGTACACAACTGTACTTTCAAAAGGTTCATTTGGCATTTTCATACTAGCAGTATTATCCCTTCACCTGGTAACAACTTGGAAAATAGGTACGGGGGTGTGATTATTTTAATCTGTTATTCCCTCAGTGAAATAAGATTGGGAGTTGGCAATATTTAACCTGTTGGACTGACAGTCGAATCAAACACTTAGAACAAACAGTCTGGCGGTTAGTGCAGAGGACTAAAGCTCTGAGCTGCTAAAGAACTGCTTCTGCTGCCTAGGGTGCAGAACTTGATCCTTCCACCATCTTCCTGCTGTGCGACTCTGAACAAGTCACTTAACCAGACTGTACTTCTGGGTCACTCCTGAAAAGGGACAGTTGTGTCCAGTGGGCTTATACATGATGTATTTTAGAACATCTGTGTGAAGTACTCGAGAGATATTAAATCCAATTAAGTCAAAGGATTCATTTATTTGCTGTCTAGTTCCAGTGCAGTGTTGCGACATGAAAATGGTATGGCTATTGGATAACACTGCAGTCTGTTCAAGTCTTTTGCGCTGTAAAATGTTTCACTGTAATACTAAATTAATGGTTGTTTACATTTCAGTGCATTTTTACTAGACATGAAGTATGTTTGGTATGGCACAGTGCTTTGGCATGGTAGGTCTCCTGTTGAAATTTCCTAAGGAATGCAACTTCTTTTCTTTCTGCTATATTGTTACTTGCAGTGACTGACCTATAGTGAATATCACTGTTGGTTGGATCTAGAGGAGTTCGAGGACATTGTGTCCATACGTAAGTTACAACTTCTGGAGTTTTTCTGAAAACTACGTAGCGTCTCCCAGACTGCTGTAGAGGGCAGTCTGTGCCTAGCAATGTGCAACACAAGCTAGTGAGGGCCGTCGACTAGTAGGAAACAATTTTAATTAACAAAAAACAAGTAAGATCAATGCGTTTTAAGGTTTATTCACAAGGTATGTCTAGTGAGGTGTATCCTGAAGAGGGCACTGCACTCAATAACTGACCTAATCAAGGCCGTACATGACTGAATGATAACCTCCTTAGATCTGGATGATATTCCCTTACTAATTAGTTATGCTAAGTCGAAGAATTTCCTTTTGACTACTGTTGTCACACAATGATCAAAAGATAAGGAGTTGTCAACCCAACTTAAG
Source organism: Protopterus annectens (assembly GCF_019279795.1). Lineage (NCBI taxonomy): Eukaryota > Metazoa > Chordata > Ceratodontiformes > Protopteridae > Protopterus > Protopterus annectens. The sequence goes on along the minus strand of NC_056729.1, from coordinate 337,539,325 downwards.
GTCCATAACTGTTTTCATTTTGTAATTGGTGTACTGGCAATACAGTATGCTAAGGAGAGGGAGTTGCCTACCAAGATTAATCAACTGAGTGCAGTCACACTAGTTGAACAAGTAATGGTGGGGCACAATATCCTTCCCCTCATAAGGTAAGGAGAGAAGTAAAAATAGAGAACTAAGTCTAGAAATGACATACTTGGTTAAGTGCAGTAAACAGTTCTAGAAAATCTAGTGTTTAGGGGAACTTCCTATGCAGATATTCAAACATTTTTTTATGAGTAGCAGCTAGATTCCCAGCCTTTGAAATAACCTTTTCTTTACTGGGGCACTGCTTCCTGGTATTTTTTTGCATCACTTTCAGACTCCAAATTGTTCTTGCTTTGCTCCCTTTTTAATACTTTAATGACGCGGGTACACATAGAGGAACAGAAAAAGAAAAAAAGAGAACTTTTTTCATTTTCATGCATTAATACAGAATGATGTTCTTCATCTCACATTGCTGCAGTCCTTACACTTGGGTAGTCCGCTGTCCTCGGTCGGCCCGAATATCAAAGTATAAGGCTGACGTCGGTCAGGGCGCATTTGACTGACATCAGGACGTCAAGGTACAAATGCGCATGACCGACGTCATATCCTCAGTCTTTTTTGCCGCATGGTCCGATGCAGAAGCAGTGTTGCAAGTGCCGGTTGGCGTTCTGAGATTTTTCGATTTAGAAGTTTCAGACCGAGTTCAAAGTTGGCTAAGTACCCGTTGGGAATATTTTAGTTTTTCTTGCCTCAGTCATTTACCGGATGTCAGAAAAAGTTAATAATTGCATTTCTTGTGGGAAACAGATACCGCATAAAGATTATCATACTTTGTGTATTCCTTGCTTAGGGCCTGAGCACGACGTTGTTGGCTGTTGCTCTTGTGCTAGATTTAATAAACGCACTATAAAGAGAAGGTTGGATTGTGCGAGGTTAGTCTTTGGGAAGCGGTGTAACTATAAAATGCCGTCGGATGCTCCGACGCTTCTTCAAAGAAGCGCAAGGACAAGGCAGTTAAGCCTAGGCTAGAAGAACCGTCTGTACCAGACGCCGGTTCTTTAGAGGTGTTGGTGGAGCCGGTGGCTCCACCGGAGGTTTCTTTGTGTTCCCAGGGGGAGACCTTGTTATTACAAGATGTGGCCTCTCAGGAGACTAGTCAGGCTGAGGGGCTTCTCATGTTACTATACTCCCTCCCTTCCTAAGGTGGCTAGGCCCTCTCCTTCTGTTTCAAAGGCTTCCCCCAGGGGCAGGCCAGGTTTAGCTTCAGTTAGTGTTACCCCTAGCTCTTCAGGTACTGTGCCCAAGAAGCATATGCTTAAAATGGCAGAAGATTTGATTACTTTGATTAGGGGTTCTATGCCCCCTCCTGATAAGAGGCCTAGGGTGGAGCCTGAGCTGGGGGGTTTTGAGCAGGCTTCAGATGTTTCAGAGTCTTGACTGAAGACTTGCAGGAGTACTCTCCTTATTCTGATTCTGATGTGGATGATTCTACTCCTTCTGCTACTCCTCCTGAGGATTTTTCTTTTTCAGAAACTCTTCATTCCATGAGGGAGCATTTTAAGTGGGAAGGTCAGGACTTCTCTGATTCCAGAAAAAGGCTTAGGGAATTTCTGTTGTTACCCCAGCATAGGCCTTTGGCTATACCTCCTGTTTTGGATGTAGTGGAAGATGTTTTTATGGAAGCTTCTCTTAATCCTGATTCTTTGCCTCCTGCTCCTGTTAAGCCGGATAGGTATTACAGGGTGCCTGAAGCTCATAAGTATCTTTTTAAGAGTCCTAGGGCAGACCCAGAAACTGTTAGCCATGGGCCTAAAGGTATTAAGGCTTCTGTTGTTAAGAATCCGGTTCCTGCAGACAAGGAGGCTAGGGCCTTGGATAGATGGGGCAAGAAAGTCTATACTTCTTCCACTCTTGCTATGAGGGCTCTGAATTGCCAGTTTCACATGTTGAAATACCAAAATTATCTCCTTTCACAATTGAAATCTAAGGTTGATGCTCTGGCGGTAGGTATTGATTGTAAGGAGTTGCAAGATTTAGTGCATGTTTCTGAACAGGTGGGTAAGCATTCTTTGCAATGTGGTTTTGATGCTGTACAGGCCTCGTCTAGGGTGGCTGCCACTGGGTCAGTTCTTCGCAGGCACGCCTGGCTGAGGGATCAGAATTTGTCTGAACATGTTAAAACAAGGATTTTAGATGCTCCTTTACAATCTGACGTGTTGTTTGGTCCTCCTGTTGAGACAGTTTTAAAGAAAATGGAAGACAAGGCTAAGTCTATGCAGACTGTTAAAGATTTTTTGCAGGTCCAGCCTCCAAAGTTTAGTAGAAATTGGCCTACTAAAGGGTGGACGTATCCTTCTTATGATTCACAGTCTAGGGGTAGATCTAGACGTGGTAAGGGCAGAGCTCAGGGCTCTTTCAGGCCTAGAACAGGGAATTCTCCTGCACAGGCTTCGGGTGAGGGCAGGGGTCAGTCCTTTCGTAAGCAGACCCAATGACCTACCTTTTCAGCTGCCAGAGCCTGCTCGTCTGGCAGCACCTTTGGGGGGAAGGTTGGCACTTTTCAAAGAAAATTGGAGTTTAATTACCCAGGACAGATGGGTATTGGATATCATACACCACGGCTACAGGTTTTATTTCCATACCTTGCCTCCTTTCAAAGGCATGCCAGACGTTCCTCCTCAACAAACAATAGAGGCTCATGAACAGGTTTCTCTGTTGCTCCGACTAGGGGCCATACAGCCGGTCCCTCTGCCAGAAGTGGGCCTAGGATTTTATTCTCGCCTGTTCCTAGTACCAAAGAAGGGGAACACGTGGAGACCAATTTTGGATTTATCTATCCTCAACACTTATCTGGACATTCCCAAGTTCAAAATGTTGACGTTGCAGCAGCTTTTACCTCTGCTGGGCAAAGATCATTGGATGGTAACTTTGGATCTCAAGGAGGCTTACCTTCATGTTCCTATCAGACTAAGTTGCAGAAAGTATCTGCGTTTTCGAGCTGGGACTTCTCACTATCAGTTCTCTGCATTGCCCTTTGGCTTATCTACTGCGCCCAGAGTGTTCACGAAAGTTCTGGCTCCAGTGATAGCTTTCTTCAGACTAAAAGGAATACAGATCTATCCTTATTTGGACGACTGCCTAATTCTGGCTCAAGGAAGAGAAGAGCTTCTTCATCATTTGGAATATGTGATAGCAGTGCTAAGATGCCTAGGGTATTCTGTGAACGAAATAAAGTCCAGGCTAGTACCCTCTCAAGACATGTGCTTTCTGGGTGTGAGACTAAATACAGCATCCCAGATGGCCTTTTTAACCCCGGACAAACAAAAGAGTCTATCCCTTTACTTCCATCAACTATCTCATCAGTCCGGGCTGACTGCAAGGACAGTCCTTCAAGCCTTAGGGTTCATGGCATCTTGTATTCTGGTACTTCCCAATGCCAAACTGCATATGAGGAAGCTACAATGGTATCTCAAAAATGTATGGACACAGCACTGCCAGGATCTGGACACTGTCATTCAAATAATACCTTGCATTCAAAAGGAATTTTTGTGGTGGGCTCAGGAATGTCACCTAAACAAGGGACTCTCTGTGACCCGGCCAGAGGAGAGTCAGATTTTAACGACAGATGCCTCAGACAAAGCTTGGGGAGCTCATCTAAATGGAAAGTGGATACAAAACAAGTGGCCTGTCAGACTACAACATCTACATATCAACATGAAGGAGATGTTAGCAGTCCAGTTTGCATTAATTGCTTTCAAGGAATTACTTCTTCCAGGGCAGGTGTTGATTCTAACAAACAACACAACTGTCATGTGGTACATCAACAAGCAAGGGGGAACACATTCTTATCCTCTATGCAGGCAAGCAATGATTTTGTGGGAGACTGCTCTCAGTTTACAGCTCAATCTTCAGGCAAGGTTTCTGCCAGGAGCACAGAACTCCTTAGCAGATGTGTTGAGCAGACGAATTATGGATCCCCACGAGTGGAAATTGGATCCTCATGTATTTCAGAAATTGACAGTGTCATGGGGAACTCCAGACATAGATCTGTTCGCTTCTCCACTAAACCATCAGCTGCCAAGGTTTTGCACAAAAAGGTTTCATCCCACAGCTTGGAGAGTGGATGCTCTTTCTTTCAATTGGAGCAATCTTCATGTGTATGCCTTTCCACCTCTGCCTCTCCTCCTAAAGGTACTTCTAAAGGTCAGACAGGACAAGCCAAGGATGATTTTAATAGCTCCGGATTGGCCTCGACAACACTGGTACCCATTACTGAGAAGTCTGGTACGGAAGCCTCCATGGCCTTTGCCTTCGATTCCACACCTGTTGTCGCAGGACGACAGCCATTTGCTAAATGTCAAGCTTCACTCTCTGCACCTAACAGCCTGGCATATTCTGTTTTTGAACCATAGTGGGCCTCCACTTCCTCAGCGAGTTTTAAATGTTATTTTGGAAGCTAGGAGGCCTAGTACAAGGAAAGTGTACGCAGACAAATGGAAGAGATTTTTGTTTTGGAGTGCAGCAAAAGATTTTGATGTTTCTGAGCCTAATTTGTGTGTGGCTCTTCAATATCTTACTGAGTTGCTAGACAAAGGTTTGTCTTTGTCTTCTATTAAAGTTCATGCTGCAGCAATTTCAGCTCACTATGATTGCAACCCACCATTGTTTTCTCATCCTTTGTTCAAGCAATTTCTTAGAGGGGCAAAGAATATAAGACCCCCACGAAGAGCTCCTACTCCTGCTTGGGATCTCAATTTTGTGTTGGAGAAACTCACTCTACAACCTTTTGAGCCTGCAGCTACTGCTGAGTTGAAATATTTATCATGGAAGACTGCTTTTTGTTGGCCATTACCTCTGCAAGAAGGGTTTCTGAATTACAGGCCCTTATGGCGGTTGAGCCTTTCTTGATTTTCCATAAGGATAGGGTATCATTACGTACTAATCCTTCCTTTATGCCTAAGGTGGTTTCTAGTGTGGCTTGAAACCAAACTATTCATTTGCCTACTTTTTATGCAAATCCCCAAAATAAAGGGGAAAAGATTTTGCACACTTTAGATGTCCACAGGCAGTTGCGTTATTATTTGGACAGAACTAAAGGTTTCAGACAGTCTCAGCAGTTGTTTGTTTCTTTTGCTTTGAGTTCTCAGGGCAAGCCTGTATCAAAACAAACTATTTCTAAGTGGATTGGGTTTTGCATTGCTTTCTGTTATTCCCATCATGGCAAGGAGATTCCAGCTGGGATTAGGCCTCATTCCACTAGGGCTACTGCCACTTCCAACAGCTTTTTTGAGGGGAGTGGCAACCAAGGATATTTTGGAGGCAGCTACTTGGAGTTCTGTGCATACTTTCTCTAAGCATTATCACCTGCCACTTTACTCTAAGTCCAGGGCTGGTTTTGCCACTGCTGTTTTGCAGGGCATTTTGGCAGCTCCTGCTTCCTTGTAGTTAGCCATCCTCCCTTACCTCTGCTTTGGGATTCTACCCAAGTGTAAGGACTGCAGCAATGTGAGATGAAGAACATAGTACAGTTTTGTACCTACCATAAATGTAGATGTTCGAAGATCCACATTGCTGCAGTCCAATTTACCCTCCCTCCTTCCCCTCTGTAGTTAGAGGTGATTGTGTGGGTTGGGTTGTACATTTTGTGTATATTGTATATATTGTACATATAGTTAGTGCAAGGGTGGTTGGTTGGTTGTTTGCTGTCTTTTGGTTTTGACCTTTATTTTTAGGGTCTTCTGACATCTGGGGCAAGAAAAGACTGAGGATATGACGTCGGTCATGCGCATTTGTACCTTGACGTCCTGACGTCAGTCAAATGCGCCCTGACCGACGTCAGCCTTATACTTTGATATTCGGGCCGACCGAGGACAGCGGACTACCCAAGTGTAAGGACTGCAGCAATGTGGATCTTCGAACATCTACATTTATGGTAGGTACAAAACTGTACTTTTTCTCTTTTTTGGCAGTTATTATTCACTCCAACATTAAATAAGTTGCTCAGTTCTTGCCTTCTCTTAAACCTGACTGTAAAAGAAAACTGTAGAGAGAACTACCCTATAGAAAAAAATAAATTAATTTTAGTATAAATATGAAGTAAGTGAGGCACCACAGAATCAGTCAAAATGGGGTTCAGGCGCCTAGGCAGCGAGACATTTCCCTGCAATACATTTTGGCTGGGGACACATGGCTGAAGTGACATTCATCTGCAGAGAAATATGGCTGTTTGCAAATTCCCTGTGGGCAAAGAAGAATGTGTTGTCATACCTACAACTTCAATAACCAAATTCACAGGGGGAAAACAAACAGCCATATTTCTCTGCAGCTGAATGTCACTTCAGCCATGTGTCCCCAGCCAAAATGTATCGCAGGGAAATGTTTCGCTGCCTAGGCGCCTGAACCCATCAAAATGTATTGATTTAATAACCAGGATAGTAGACTGTTGAAAATGACTGAAGAGGCTCAAATTATTAACTTGCGTGGCCTCAATTGACAGTTAAGCTACAGAAAGTTACAGATCCAATCCTCACAGGTTCATAGGAGATTACTAGGCTGGTGGTCCTAGAGCCTCTACAAGACTACCCGTGTTAATCCCAAGTATCCCTGTTTGATGTTTTTGGGTAGTTTGCAGAGTGAATTTATGAACAGAGCAGGTTTGTAATCAACACCAGCTACCCCTGTCCGTTAGGGACATGGGTGCCACCCCCAGGGGCGAATTTATGGTCTCCCATCCAGGTATGTAGGTTGCGTTTGAATAGGGTCAGTAAGGAGCTCTGTTTTACATGAATAGGAAGTCTAATCCAGGAAAGCGGCAGTATCTGAGGGACATATCTCTCTCCAGCATATTCTGTTAATGTCACAAGCTAGGTTGAGATCCCTAGAGTGAGTGACTCTTGTACCATTTGACTTGCAAATGTGCAGTATTCCATTAGGGCAGGGTTGGAGATTGTCTTTAAAGGCTAGGCACAAGTCACCCCTCAGCAGCCTGTAAGATGCAGAGTAAAGTGACAGGGCTTTCAGCCTATCCACATAGGTCATAATTTGGAAACCCTGTAATTTCTTAGTGAGAAACCTCTGAGGTCTGTCTAGCTGCCGCAGGTGTCTGGTGAGGTGTATACAACAGGGTGTGTTACACTCTATTAGTGGTCTGATATGGGTAGAGTACATTGGAGTTATAGCATCCCTTGAGCTGGGTGTTCTGCCCTTGCTTATGAGGCACGCTACATAGGCTTTCCTTACCACTGTGGAAACTTGGTAGTCAAAGTTCAGATTGCTGTCAACCTGTGTTCTCAAGTCTCGCACCACTGGGTTGGAGCTCAGGGAAGTGGTGTCTGTATTGTAATTTGTAGGAAATTCCATTTTGCCAAAAGGAAAAATAATGCATTTTTTGCAGTTAGTTTTAGAACATGGCTTTGGGCCCCGATCATTTGTTTGTGTTAGCCCTTCTTGTAATATGCTGACATCATTGGGGGGCTCAGTGATTGTTCCCAGTTTGCAGTCATCCACGAACTTTGTGAGCTAAAGGCCATTTTTTCATCTGATTCAACTTTTGGGTTATCTGATCTGACTGGATCTGACCTTAGTGCCTTTAGAAGCTGTGGTTCCAAGGCTCTGACTTCTCCCTTACCCATAATATCTCTCTTCCTGCAAGTACCTCCGATCTTGTTTGCTGCCTGATCAAGAAGGTCATGTTTTCGAGGGCTATGATTTGATAGTGTTGAGATAAGTATCCTTTTTCTTGTCTGTGCCATTTTGGCCACCTGTTTCTTCCTTTTCTTCCTTTATTATTCTTTTCTACAACTTAAAAAAAATATATGTGTGTGTGTGTGTGTGTGTGTGTGTGTATATATATATATATATATATATATATATATATATATGTATGTATATATGTATAGGAAGTCAATAAAAAAGTGCACAAAACCAAGAAAATCTAGCCAGGGCAGAACCAGGAACCGAAACAAAACGTTCAAACCACTTTTTATCTTTTATTCCACGTTTTAAAAGCCAATGCTGCTCAGGTCACAAAACGATAACCACATAGATCCAAGTTGAGCGCGCTTTCACTTCGTATAATAACAAAGCTTCCTCAGAACATATTGCTTCTACTAATGCCCTCCTTTTATATACCTGTTAATAATCGTTAATTGACATTAATTTACATCTCATTGCCCCTCTTAAATAGTAACCCTTTACACACCACATTTACAAACTGCAAAATAAACTCTGTTCCAACCAATGACTTTCACAATTGTATAAAACAATGTCAGTATGTGTGAATATCTAGGTTGTCCTACCGATCCGATAAATGTCTTTAAAAACAATGAACTGGAGTGTGTTAAACTACACTAACTTAAATAATATACATAATTAATGTGAAAGGACTTCCCTCATAAATGGCAATTGCATAAAATGATGCAAAATTGTATAGTATAAAATGCAGTACAAGTAAAAAGGAAAAAGAAAAAAACTTTAAATGATTTTTTTCAAAATACATTTCCAACTAAACAGCATGTGTCTAACACCCTAAACCTTGTAAAAAAGCTGTATATTGGTCAATACATCCAAATTACTTTATTTCCCTTGTTGTTTGTAAGGGAGATGACCAAGCTACTACCCAAAACTTCAGTATAAAAGGACCATATTGTATTCAAATTTCTGATGTCTTGCTGTTATAACTTAGCTTGTCTTGATCTCAGCACACTCTGTATGCTAATACTGTCATTAAGTCCAGGGGGTCTACTGGCATCCAATTTGAGTTGCCAATATAATTCCCTAAATTCCACTTGGGATTCCCAGTTGCCCCCCCTCGGGTCTAACATAACCTGTTCAATAACCACAAATTTGATGTTCATGTTTTTACATGTCAATGAATGCTTGTAAAAGGCGTTGGACTCTTTCCCCTTACTTATTTCGTATGTGTGTTCGTAAATTCTTTTTCTTAAAGTGCGGGTACATTTGCCTATATAAAAACTTTTACATACCATACATATCCCAATGTACACAATGCCCTTTGTACCACAGTTGTAATGACCAGATGGAAAAAGCTTGTATTCTCTAGAAGGAATGTAGATGCCTTGATGGAGTAAGATGTATTCACATTGTCGACATGAACCACATTTATGTGTACCTTTTTTAGTGGTAAAATTCCTTGTTGTGTAACCTTCTTTTATTTCGAACAAGTCTTTTAAATTCCTCCCTCTTTTTCTGATAAATACAGGGTGGTTAGGAATATATTTTCCAATTTCATTACTCATTTTCAATATTGGCCACTATTTTCTAATAATACTCTCCACCCTATCAGAAGTGTCAGAGAAAGTATGTATCAGAGCTTGACTATATTTTTCCATTTTTTCTTTTTCTTTCACTGTCGATGCCATTTCATTTTTTTGTCCTAGTAATGGAAAATATTTAGTCTTTCTCTCATTTATTATTTCATTACTTAAAGTCTGTAACAAAGAGTCTGGATAGCCTCTTTCCATAAAAAGCTTCCTTATATTGTTAACCTCCTCCAGGAAAATCGCATCCTCACTTGTCATCCTGGATGCCCTTATCAGCTGTCCTTTTACTATGCCCCTTTTCTGGAAAAACGGGTGTCCACTCTGAAAATGTAGATATGCATTGGAAAAAGAAGGTTTTCTATATAGTTTTGAATGTAAATAGTCACATGAATCTTTATACAAGGTAACATCCAAATAATTGATACTTGTTTCGTTCAACGTGTAAGTAAATTTCAAAAAATCTGTACATACATTTATATATTCATAAAATTCAAGAAATGATTGTCTGGACCCTTTCCAAAAAATGCAAACATCATCCAAAAAACGAGTGTAAAAAAGAATGTGTTGCTTTATTATTGATTATTAACAGGTATATAAAAGGAGGGCATTAGTAGAAGCAATATGTTCTGAGGAAGCTTTGTTATACGAAGTGAAAGCGCGCTCAACTTGGATCTGTGTGGTTTTCGTTTTGTGACCTGAGCAGCATTGGCTTTTAAAACGTGGAATAAAAGATAAAAAGTGGTTTGAACGTTTTGTTTCGGTTCCTGGTTCTGCCTTGGATGTATATATGTATACACATACACACACATACACACAAACATATGTATATATGTATATATATATGTGTATATATATAGATATATATATATATATATATATATATATATATATATATATATATATATATATATACACACACACACACACACACACACACACACACACACATACATACACATAAACATACGTATATGTGTATATATATGTATGTATACACAGATATATGCATACATGCATATATATATATATATATATATATATATATATATGTGTGTGTGTGTGTGTGTGTGTGTGTGTGTATATATATATATATATATATATATATATATATATTTTATTAAAATGTATATTTTATAATGTTTATATATAAAATGTTTTATATTACATTATATAATAGCACTTTTATTTTATTCACTGTGTGTGAGGTATTAACTAGAATTTTCTACAGTTGTTAAGCATCTGGTTGGGTTTGTTTGTTCTGATTTCCTGCTAGGAGTGTATTATATAACTTGTTTGCATTTAAAAGCATTCTCTAGAGTCTCCTTGATCCTTTATCTGTTTAAACATTTCTGCAGATATTTTCTACCTAAATAGTGTTGGTAGTGTAGCATTGTCTCATAAACAGAATTCCCCTGCACGTAGGGAGTTGCACGGCTAAAGAAGAATCAAAAAGGAAAAACACAAGCCAGCAACAAGTGAGCCGTGAGATAATAAGTAGTTTATTTAGAAACTACTAAGGCAACATGAAAAGCTTATATACAAACCGGTTTCGGCCAGGGTTTAGCCTAGCCTTCTTCAGTGTTTTACAAAAAAGCCAATCATGGTGTAATTTTATACAATCATGAAAAATAGTTGATTGGTTGACAGGAATTGCTATACTCATGAATATTCATCAAATATGTACTGACAGGATTTTTCATAAATATTCATTAAGCCCTGGGCTAAAGAGAGCACCAAGTTTGGTGATCCATTTCTTTTCTTTAACATCAAGTTTTTTGTGCCAGCCACATTTATTAGTTCTATCACCAATAAGTTTGTCAATAATTACAAAGTGAAATTGAGCTGTATTATGTATAAGTGTATGTTTATATAAAGCATCGGATGTTCTTTTGCATTTAATATCACTCAGATGTTCGGACACACGTAACCTAAAGGGTCGGGAGGTTTGCCCAATATAGAATGAGTGACAGGTGCAACAAGCCATATAAATGGCCCAATCAGTATTACAGTTGGCAAAAAATTGAATGTCAAAAACTCTGTTACTATTTCTGCTAGTAAATTCCTTTGATTTCAGGATATGTTTGCAGTTGACACAATGGCCACATGGGAAACAGCCAATGAGTTTATCCCCCAAAATAGTCGTTTTATACACCTGGGGTAATGTGGATTCAGAGTGATGTTTATAGTGATTAAAGTATCCCGCTAAATTCTTTCCTTTGCGAAAGGAGAAGGAACATTTGTTAGGAATAAGTGTTTGGATTCTGACATCCGCTTCCAATATATTCCAATTATCCTTAATAATGTTCATGAATTTATTAGTGTTTCTGCCAAATGTGGTTGTAAAGCGTAAAATGTTTTTGGTCATAGGTTTCTTTTTGTACATCAAAAGATTTGATCTGTGTAGGCCTGAGGCAAAGTTTTGAGCCATTGTAACATACTCTGAATTATAACCCCTGTCAATAAATCTATTGTGTAAATCCTGAGCATGTTGAACAAAGCTGGTATTATCAGAACAGTTACGTCTAATTCTGATAAATTGAGATTTTGGAATGTTTTTGGCGATATGTTTTGGATGAAAGCTGGAGGCATGGAGTAAGGTGTTATATTGGGGAAACTTCCTATAGATTTCAGTTTTAAGGGTATTGTCCCTATTTCTAGTAACCAAAACATCCAAAAACGTTATGGATTTTTGATCATAGGTGATGGTAAACTGCATTCCCCATTTGTTGTCATTTAAGTATTCCATAAATTCCTGAAGATATGAAATATCTGATCTCCACACCATCCAGCAATCATCCAAATATCTCCGCCAAATATCAATTTCAGGTAAATACAAATTATGAGTGTCATCATAAATCATAATCTGTTCAATATAAGCCATGAACAGATCAGCATATATGGGGGCAAAGGAGGCCCCCATCGCTGTACCTCTGATCTGTAAAAAACATTCCTGGTTGTAGAAAAAAACATTTTTAGTAAGCACATGCTCAGTCAGATTTAACAAAAAGGTATTAAATCCTGGTTGGTACATATTAGATTTATAGAGCCAAAATTCAATAGCCTCAAGTCCGGCCCAATGTGGGATATTGGTATATAATGAGCTCACGTCCAATGTACAAAGCCACCAATCCTGTTCTAACTGCATATCATTAACAATACCCAAAAATTGAGTAGTGTCCTGTATTTGAGATCTAACAAATGATAACAGAGGTTTCAAATACATAGTTAGAAATTCAGATAGTGGCTCAGTAAGTGAGCCCATGCCCGACACAATGGGCCTGCCTGGTGGATACCTTTAAATATCATGCTTCATCATTCACACCCCCGATGCATCCCACTGTTAACTTATTTTTACGTAGTGTACTTAATGAGTTACATTTTCAGTTTAATCATTGTTTACCTATGTCCAATAATATGACTGATGGTGAGATATCCTGTTTGGAGGAACTTGTACGGAATAAAGATTTGGTCATTATCAACGCAGACAAAGGGGGAGTGGTTGTGGTGTTGGATTGGAGTTATTATGATATCGAAGCTCACAAACAATTGGGTGACGCTCGATATTATACTAAAATGCCACTGGATCCTACCCCTGTATTTAAAAAAGAAATTGATGTTTTTTTACACTCTGCAGTTGATAATGGGATTATAACTATCAAAACATTAAATCATCTAACAATCACTGACCCTGCTAGACAGTTTATTTTCTGCCAAAAATTCATAAGGATCTTTCACATCCACCAGGCAGGCCCATTGTGTCGGGCATGGGCTCACTTACTGAGCCACTATCTGAATTTCTGACTATGTATTTGAAACCTCTGTTATCATTTGTTAGATCTCGAATACAGGACACTACTCAATTTTTGGGTATTGTTAATGATATGCAGTTAGAACAGGATTGGTGGCTTTGTACACTGGACGTGAGCTCACTATATACCAATATCCCACATTGGGCTGGACTTGAGGCTATTGAATTTTGGCTCTATAAATCTAATATGTACCAACCAGGATTTAATACCTTTTTGTTAAATCTGACTGAGCATGTGCTTACTAAAAATGTTTTTTTCTACAACCAGGAATGTTTTTTACAGATCAGAGGTACAGCGATGGGGGCCTCCTTTGCCCCCATATATGCTGATCTGTTCATGGCTTATATTGAACAGATTATGATTTATGATGACACTCATAATTTGTATTTACCTGAAATTGATATTTGGCGGAGATATTTGGATGATTGCTGGATGGTGTGGAGATCAGATATTTCATATCTTCAGGAATTTATGGAATACTTAAATGACAACAAATGGGGAATGCAGTTTACCATCACCTATGATCAAAAATCCATAACGTTTTTGGATGTTTTGGTTACTAGAAATAGGGACAATACCCTTAAAACTGAAATCTATAGGAAGTTTCCCCTATATAACACCTTACTCCATGCCTCCAGCTTTCATCCAAAACATATCGCCAAAAACATTCCAAAATCTCAATTTATCAGAATTAGACGTAACTGTTCTGATAATACCAGCTTTGTTCAACATGCTCAGGATTTACACAATAGATTTATTGACAGGGGTTATAATTCAGGGTATGTTACAATGGCTCAAAACTTTGCCTCAGGCCTACACAGATCAAATCTTTTGATGTACAAAAAGAAACCTATGACCAAAAACATTTTACGCTTTACAACCACATTTGGCAGAAACACTAATAAATTCATGAACATTATTAAGGATAATTGGAATATATTGGAAGCGGATGTCAGAATCCAAACACTTATTCCTAACAAATGTTCCTTCTCCTTTCGCAAAGGAAAGAATTTAGCGGGATACTTTAATCACTATAAACATCACTCTGAATCCACATTACCCCAGGTGTATAAAACGACTATTTTGGGGGATAAACTCATTGGCTGTTTCCCATGTGGCCATTGTGTCAACTGCAAACATATCCTGAAATCAAAGGAATTTACTAGCAGAAATAGTAAGAGTTTTTGACATTCAATTTTTTGCCAACTGTAATACTGATTGGGCCATTTATATGGCTTGTTGCACCTGTCACTCATTCTATATTGGGCAAACCTCCCGACCCTTTAGGTTACGTGTGTCCGAACATCTGAGTGATATTAAATGCAAAAGAACATCCAATGCTTTATATAAACATACACTTATACATAATACAACTCAATTTCACTTTGTAATTATTGACAAACTTATTGGTGATAGAACTAATAAATGTGGCTGGCACAAAAAACTTGATGTTAAAGAAAAGAAATGGATCACCAAACTTGGTGCTCTCTTTAGCCCAGGGCTTAATGAATATTTATGAAAAATCCTGTCAGTATATATTTGATGAATATTCATGAGTATAGCAATTCCTGTCAACCAATCAACTATTTTTCATGATTGTATAAAATTACACCATGATTGGCTTTTTTGTAAAACACTGAAGAAGGCTAGGCTAAACCCGGGCCGAAACCGGTTTGTATATAAGCTTTTCATGTTGCCTTAGTAGTTTCTAAATAAACTACTTATTATCTCACGACTCACTTGTTGCTGGCTTGTGTTTTTCCTAGTGTAGCATTGTCCATATTCAGGCTTGTGTTTTGGGCCTAGTTGTTTGTTAGTAGAGACTGTGTGTGTGAGCACATGTTCAGGCCATCATAGCTTAGCCAAAGCCATTATAGCATTTCAGTGAGAGTGAATTGTTTGTGGTCATTGGCTGACTGGGGTTGCCTGGACTACACCTTGGAGTAAGCACCTCATTAGTTCTTTCAAGCTTTTTTAAGGTTTCAGGTTTCAACTTTGTGACTTAAGTTAACTTGAGTGTTTCTGCCATTTCACACTGAGCTAATCAGAGGAAGTCGGAGGAAGGGCTCTGAGCTAACTAATCTGTGATATATAACATTAATTATCTTGGTTTTTTGCTTATTTCTGGGTTATTGATAGCACTTTTATTTTACTCACTGTGTGTGAGGTATTAACTAGAATTTTCTACAATTGTAAAGCATCTGGTTGGGTTTGTTCTGATTTTTGTTTCCCACCCTCCCTCCATATTGGTATCCTGTTTTTATACTTGGTGGCTTTGCAGTTGCCCGCCCCTACTGTAAATTTGATCTGGGACAGTCCTCCCAGTCTAGTGTCATTACCTTATCGTACCTAATCCAGGAAGAACATTTGAGAGGGCCAACCCAGTTAGCTTCTGCTCCTCCTTTCCCCTTTCCACAAAAAATATATATATATTTTCTAAGCTTGCTTCCTGCCTTTCCTGTACGTCTTCTAGTCCAGATACAGTTGTTCTTCGTATTTCACTGTTGCAGTCATTACATTTGGGTAATCTGCTGGCAGGTTGCCCTCAGTCGGCCTGAATTCCAAAGTCTTGGGTCCTGCGTCGGTTGCAGTCTTCTCTTCCATGACATCAGATCGTCAGGGGTATAAAGCATGCAGCCAATGCCATTTTCTTTAGTCGTTCTTGCCGCGCGGTGCCTGAAGCAGAAGCATTTCGCAAGTGCCGGTCGGCCGACTACTGAAATATTTGAGTTCGAGTTTCAGAACCGAAGAAGTCTTCACTAAAGCTAAGTACCCCGATGGGGAAACTTTTTTCTTGCTCCATACCAATGTCAGAAAAAGTTAATAATTGTATTACTTGTGGGAAGCAAATACCTCATAAGGATTTCCATTTATACTGTATTCCTTGCCTTGGCCCTGATCGCAACATTGCCTGGCTGTCGGTTGTGTGTGAGATTTAACCAACGCACTGTTAAGCGTCTGTATAATTTTGCCTCAAAAGTATTTTGGAAACAGATTTAACTACCCAGAAATGTCTGATAGCAATCTGACTACCGGAGTACATAAAAAATGCAAAGAAAAGGACAGAGAAAGGCAGTTGAGGTCCAAAACCGACGAAGCTTTTCCTAAGCCAGTTGCCGGTTCGCCGGTACTCAGTGAGGTGCTTTCTCAGCCACTGATACCCATTACCTTTGAGTCTCAGTCCTCTACCGACACCCATGTGGAGTCCGGCATGCCGCAAGATACTCAAGGTATTGGACTGACGGTTGTATCTCCCTCGGATGGGTCCGGAGCCGCTGAGCAAGCACCGGCTTCTGAGGGTGTATTCAGACCGCAACGTTTGTATATCAAACCGACGAGAGCTGCAAAACCAAAGACAAAAGCAACTTCTAAAACTAAAAAAAATGATGCATGAGCCACATGCACAGGCCTCTATGCCTGAAAAACAGATGATCAAAATGGCTGAAGACCTCATTACCTTGATTAGGGGGTACCCATCCCACTCCAGATAAGAGGCCTAGGCAAGACACTGATTATGAATCTTCAGATCAGGTTTCTATTTCTTCTGATTCCTCTTCTGATAAGGAATTATCTATACCTCCCTATGAGGATTCTGATGCAGAGGAGTCTATACCATCTGCTTCTCCTCCTGAGGATTATTCATTTGGGGAAACCTTGCATACTTTGAGGGAGCATTTTCACTGGGAGAGTCAAGATTTCTCAATCAAAAAAGAGGCTCAGGGATTTCCTTCTCCTCCCTCAGCCCAGGCCTTTAGCCATTCCCCCTGTTTTAAACATTGTGGGTTATGTGTTTTCGGAGTCAAGCTTGACCCCTGACTCCTTACCTCCGGCTTCCAGTAAGCCTGACAGATATTACAGGGTCCCTGACTCACATAAATTTTTATTTAGAAACCCTGCTGCTGATCCTGAAACTATTTCACAGGATCCAAAGGGAGTTAAGGCCTCAACAGCAAAAAATCCTACCCCCTCTGACAGAGATTCAGGGGCACTGAACAGATGGGGGAAAAAAGGTTTATACATCAGCAACCTGGGCAATCAGAGCCTTAAACTGTCAATTTCATATGCTTAAGTATCAACAACATGTTAGGGGATTGCTGAAACAGAAAATGATGTTGATTTCTGAATGTGCGGAAAATAAAGAATTGCAGGAATTATTGCATGCAGCTGAACAGGTTGGAAAGCATACTTTGCAATGTGGTTTTGATTCCTTAGAGGCCTCCTGCAGGGCCGCAGTTACTGGATCTGTGATTAGGAGGCATGCCTGGCTAAAGGAACAAACTTTGCCTGATCATGTTAAAGCTAAATTGCTAGATGCACCTTAACAGCATGATACGCTGTTTGGTATTAAGGCAGAAGAGGTTTTAAAGAAAATGGAAGACAAACCTAAGTCTATGCAAACTGTTAAAGACTTCTTACAAGTGCAGCCACCAAGATTCAGTAGACACTGGCCTACAAAGAATTGGTCCTTTCCTTTGTCAGACAGAGCTCAAAGGGGCAAATCCAGATGCCCTAAGGGTTCCAGATACCAGGCGCAAGATTCATACAGGTCAAAGCAATGGGGCGCTTCTACCTCCAAAACTGGAGGAGATGCGCAAACCTACAGAAAACCGTCCCAGTGACTTCCCTCTGCCTACACCAAGCACTTATCTTTTGGCAGCACCCTTAGGGGGAAAATTAGCACTTTTTGCACAAAATTAGCAGTTAATAACCCAGGACAAGTGGGTACTAAACATAGTATCACAGGGATACAGATTCCATTTCCACACTCTACCAATGGCAAATGGTTGGCCAGATCTGCCCAATAATCAATGGGCAGAGGCACAGAAACAGGTTACGTCCCTCATGGATATGGGGGCCATTCAGTCAGTACCAGAACAGGAAAAAGGACAAGGTTTTTACTCGACTGTTCTTGGTACCCAGAAAGGACAAGGCCTGGCGGCCAATACTGAATTTATCAATTTTGAACACATACTTGGACATTCCAAAATTCAAAATGCTGACTTTGCAGCAGCTTCAGCCCATGCTGGGCAAGAATGCTTGGCTGGTGACATTAGACCTAAAAGAGGCATACCTGCATGTCCCAATAAGACAATTGTGCAGGAGATACCTCAGATTCAAGGCTGGCTTAATGCATTATGAATTCTCTGCACTGCCCTTTGGCTTATCTACTGCACCCAGGGTCGTCAGAAAGTGACTGGCACCAGTAATTGCATTTTGCAGACAAAAAAAGTATACAGATATATCCTTACTTGGACGACTGTCTCATTCAAGCAGAGAGCAAGGACATTCTTCAACACCTGGCGTTTGTGAAAAGGCTTCTAACATGCCTAGGGTACACATTAAACAAAAAGAAATCACAACTGGTACCCTCTCAAAAGATAACATTCCTGGGTGCAAGCTTGAATACAACTGCCCAGATGGCTTACCTCACGCCAGACAAGCAAAGGCAACTGACTACTTCAAACTGATGGCGACAAAAGCCCAGTTTTTCTGCAAGACAAATTCTGCAGGCTTTGGGCTTCATGCATATGTGGAAACTTCAATGGTAACTAAAAAGTTTATGGAGTCAACATTCTCAGAGTCTGGAAATAATGACTCCTCTCATACCCTGCCTACAACAGGAGTTTCTGTGGTGGGCAAAGGCATGTCACCAAAACATGGGACGGGCCTTCACACTACCCCCTGCCAGCCAAACCTTAACAGACACAGATTATGCCTGGGGGGCCCACATGGCAGAAAGATGCATTCAGGGCATATGGACCCCAAAACAAATGCATCTATATATCAACCAGAAAGATATGCTAGCTGTTCAAAATGCCCTAACAGCTTTCAAGGACTTACTTCATCCAGGACAACTACTGATAAAGACGGACAACACCATGGTCATGTGGTATATAAACAAGCAAAGGGGCGGCACACACTCATACCCCCTTTGCAGATTAGCCATGACACTGTGGGACACAGCTTTGACTTACCAAATACATCTCCAAGCTCAATTCCTGCCAGAAAAACAAAATACTCTGCTAGACTATTTAAGCAGAAACGTTATGGATCCTCACGAGTGGAAACTAAATCCACAGGTCTTCAGCATGATAACAGAGAAATGGGGGAGCCCAGACATAGATCTATTTGCCTCTCCTCAAAATTATCAATTGAAAAGATTCTGCACAAGGACTTATCACAGACAAGCATGGAAAGTGGACGCCCTATCCTTCAGTTGGAAAACCCTATCAGTTTACGCCTTTCCTCCTCTGCCTCTTCTTCCCAAGGTCCTCCTAAAAGTCAGGCAAGAGAAACCAAAGATGATACTAATTGCCCCAGACTGGCCCCGCCAATACTGGTACCCAGCCCTAAGGAACTTGTCTCAATACCCAGCTTGGACCTTACCTCAAAAACCATAACTACTGTCCCAGCAAAACAATCAGATCCTGCACAATCAACTCCAGACACTGAACCTGGCAGCATGGCTGATCATGTAGTTATACAAACAACTCTCCTCAGTAAAGCTGTGATGGATGTCATTTTGGACACCAGAAGGCCTAGTACTAGAAAATCTTATGCTGATAAATAGAAGAGATTCTGTGCTTGGAATCAAGCACAAGGAACTGATGCAGCAGGACCAAATATTCCTCAGATATTACAATACTTAACTGAGATGCTTGACAAAGGCCTTTCTTTCTCTTCAATTAAAATCCATGCCTCTGCCATTTTAGTTCATTACAATACAGAGCCACCAATCTTTTCTCATCCTTTACTAAAGCAGTATCTTAGAGGAGCCAAAGATTTACGGCTTCCTAGAAGATCACCATTACCTGCATGGGGCCTCAATTATGTTGGAAAAGCTCATTCTGCCTCCATTTGAACCAGCTGCTACCGCTGATATAAAGTTCTTATAATGGAAAACAGCTCTGCTACTAGCAATTACCTCAGCAAGAAGAGTTTCAGGGCTACAGGCCCTCATGGCTGTAGAGCCTTTTATCATATTTTACCCAGACAGGGTGTCTCTGAGAACAAATCCTACCTTTATGCCTAAGGTGGTTTCCAGTGTGGCTCTTAACCAAACAATTCATCTGCCAACCTTTTATCCAAATCCGCAGAACAAGGGGGAGAGAATTCTGCATTCCTTGGACGTACACAGACAGCTATGATTCTACGTGAGCAGGACTAAAGCTGTAAGAAAAACTGAGCAATTACTAGTGACATATATGCTGCAGGATCAGAAGAAAAGGCTATTTCAAAGCAGACAATTTCAAAGTGGATAAACCACTGTATCCGTTTCTGCTACTTACACCATGGTAAACCTGTGCCCAAGGGCATTAGGTCTCATTCCACCAGAGCTGCAGCTACTTCAGCAGCCTTTCTCAGAGGAGTACCAACCAAAGACATTCTAGAGGCTGCTACTTGGAGTTCAGTTCATTTGCCTCTCTACTCTTAAGTCCAGGGCAGGCTTTGCCACTGCAGTTCTGCAGGGCCTTATAGCCACGTCTAATGCTGTTTAGCTCCAGCCTCCCAACCATAGCTTTAATAAATGTAGATGTTAGAGTGTATTCACTGTTGCAGTCCAGGTTACCCACCCGCCATCCCCCAGTCATTCTGGAGTTTATCTTTCCTTCTCTATCTTTCACAACCTATGTGGTGTATTTGCTTGTAGATGAAGGTAAAGTTTATATTGATGCAAGTGTGTGTGTGTGTGTGTGTGTGTGTGTATATATATATATATGTATATATATATATATATATATATATATATATATATACATACACATAATATATATATATATATATATATATATATATATATATATATATATATATATATATATATATATACATACATATATACATACATATATATATATATATATATATATATATATATATATATATATATATATATATATATATATACACATATTTGCTACCTTTTTGGGTGCACCTGACATCTGGGGCAAGAAAAACTAAAGAAAATGGCTTAGGCTGCATGTTTTATACCCCTGACGACCTGATGTCATGGAAGAGGAGACAGCAACTGATGCAGGACCCAAGACTTTGGACTTCAGGCCGACTGAGGGCAACCTGCCAGCAGATTACCCAAATGTAATGACTGCAGCAGTGAATACACTCGAACATCTACATTTATGGTAAGTGTACACAACTGTACTATTTGCTGTATCCAGGACAGTTTGTAAGCTTTTGAGCCCCCAAGCCTTTCTGTGTTGGAGGAAGGCCTTCTAGCTTAATTTTGTTTCTTAGAACTAGCCAGTTTTCTAGTTTCAGCACTCAAATCTGTTTTCTTGAGCTCAGCTCTTGTTCAGAACTCATTGTAAGCACTAAATAAGCTACA
The DNA here is from genome assembly GCF_019279795.1 of Protopterus annectens. Taxonomy (NCBI): domain Eukaryota; kingdom Metazoa; phylum Chordata; order Ceratodontiformes; family Protopteridae; genus Protopterus; species Protopterus annectens. The sequence goes on along the minus strand of NC_056729.1, from coordinate 337,517,867 downwards.
AATTACTACAGCACTCAACTTTCCTCACGTGTGTAGAGGAAAACAGTTTTTAGTACTTAATAAATAAGCACTTATCCAGGCATGTCTAAGGGTCAGCTCCCGGTGTTTTCTCCTGTCTACCTGATGAATCTGGGCATCTTGTGGGCAATGCAGCAATTGCCTCATGTACACAGACAACCCTCTCCTACTACCACCCAACACTGCAACCTGTGAGAGATGCACTTATAGCCAAACTGGAAGCAAAGCTCTCTTCACCCAAGACTGGACTAGACAGTCAAGAGGAGGAGGAGAAGGTAAGTACTTGCACCACATCACACTCATCACCTAGTCCCTCAAAACCTACACTACCAAAACACACACATAGAAGCACAAAACACACGCCTACATTCGTGGAGGCTCTCAAAAAAAATCTACCAAAGCAACAGGGACCTCCAAAGCAGAAACGCAAGCAACCTCCACCCCCCCCCCAACACAACCCAAATGACAGCCCACAAACTCAGTGTGCCACTCAACCACAGCCCATAAGGCATAACAACATACCCAACACTCTAGTCATAGGTGACTCTATAGTCAGGCACACTGATGCTCCACTCACCAGGCTAAACAAGGAGAAAGTTACTGTCAGCTGCCTGTCAGGTGCCAGGATCCGCCACAACGCATGCACTCAGGTCACTCCACAACGAGTACAAATATGACTGTCATTGTCCATATTTGTGTGAATGACCTGAGACGTACCTCCCTGGACTACATGAAAAGAGACATGGAGGAGCTGTCCGATCTTGTAGCCCAGGCAGGTATGCCCTAGCCCTGAGTAGCATCCCGCCATCACCCAGAATGATACCACAGTACAAGTACAAAATGATTGACTTCAACAATTGGCTAAGCTTCTGGTGTTATTCTAAGGGGATCCAATGTCTGTCTGCCTGGGATGACATGATCGACAAACCAAGATGCTTTGCCAGAGATGGCCTGCACCTGTCGCCCTTGGGATTCTGGATACTGGCTAAGGCTCTTGCCACCCCTATAGTGCCTTTTTTAGGCAAGATTCAAATGACAAATTCACCACCATAACAGGTACAAGCAAGCAAAATCTGAGGGTAATGCTACTTAATGCTAGAAGTCTAAACCTCAAAACTCACTCACTCGAGGCACTCCTTAAAGTGGAGAACATCGACATCTGTGCGGTGACAGAGACCTGGTTCAAGGCTCCAGAGAGCACCCCTGCATTACCAGGCTATAATTCATAGCACACCTTTCGGCCACCTAACCTGGACCGAAGCACTAAAGGCAGAGGCATGCCCGTATTCATTAAGGATATCCACACCTCTAGGCTAGTTGCTCAGCATAATGCATCCAAGATTATCCAACTCCAGCTAACTCTGGGCAAGACCACAATCCAAATTGTAGCTTGCTACAGATCCCCCACCATGCCCCAGCATTCCCACTCCTCATTTCTTGATACACTGGAAAATATTAGGGTACAACCTTGCACCTTAATAATGGGTGATTTCAACTACCCCACCATTAACTGGGAAAACTACTCATGTACCAACTCTTGTGCTCAAGGTTTTATGGAATTCATAAATTCCAACGCCTTGGAAAAACTTATCCACACCCCCACCGTGGGCAGCAGTATCATAGACCTGGTCATTACCAACATGGGCAACTGGTGTTCCACACCAGAGGGTCAATTCCTCAGTCAGATCCGACCACAAGCAAATCACCCTAGACATCCACATCCCACCCCAACCCCCCATTAGGGAAACCACCGTAAAAAATTTCTCCAAAGCCAACTTCACGCTTCTTAAGACAGAAGTGGCAAACTTCACAACACCCATGCTGACGGACAATAGAGGTACAACAGCTGAATCCTATACAATTGCACTTTATAAGCACTTACACGAGTGCATGGATCGTGCAATCCCCAACGGAACCAAGATGCTATCCTCCAAAAAAGGAAGCCAATCTGGTGGTCCCCTGCTATAAACAAACTCTACAACAGAAGAAAGAAACTGTTGCAAAAAAAGAGTAAAATCCCATGTTTGGAGGAACT